>NC_141143.1:37659562-37971562 GCF_053477565.2 Lygodium microphyllum
TTGCTTCCCTTAATGACTTAGGATTCCGTAGTCCCACTTGGATTTGCGTATTAATCTCTAAGCCATTCAGAAAGAGCTCACATATACATCATCTGGTAGTGCACTAGTTCTTCTTGGCCAAAGCCTAAGAGTACTATCAAAGGATCTAGCATACCCTTTAACAGAAGGATAAGACTCCTGTCTAAACTACATAAGCTGCCCTAAGACCTGAATCATAGGGAGCTTCTTTTCATACTCATCTATAAATCTATCACAGGACTCCTCAAATGATTTGATCGACCCTCTTGGGAGGCTCCAGTACCATTTCCTTGCCTCTCCCTTTAGGGTACTTGGGAGTACGAGCATCCGATGTATATCGTCAAACCCAATTGCAATGCAAGTTAGGCCATATTCTCTTAAATGAAGCATCGGATCCTCATTTGGCAACCCATAAAACACTGGGAGATCCCTGTAAAGAGGAGGACATTTAGTTCTCCCTTTTGGGATCAACACCGTGTCATTAAAATCTTCATATTCATCATGATCTGGGTCCAGCCTCTTAGGATCTTTAACCTCTTCCATCCCCACCCTTTTCAGTGTAGGGAGGTTAATACCCTCACTGACATCCCTTTTTGCCAACTCACTGAGTGGTCTAGGGATTCCTATAAGTTTCAACATGTCAATTTGATCCCCTCTTAGAGAATCCTCCATACCTTTCCCTTTAAAGGAAAAGTACATAATGGGTTTATATAAGAGCTTCTGGTCCTTATCCAAAGCATATTTATCATTACCACTTCTTGAAACTTGGGAACCGTGCCCTTTAAGCAACGGTTTTTCATTGACAACTAGGGCTTCTAACATCCTTGTGATACCTACTATGTCATCATGGTGGCCCATTACACTGGATGTTTCAACCACAAGCGTATTCCATCATATATGAGCACTTTCCCACGGCATTATGGCTTTGGCATGATGACTTGTTGATGCCATAACTACCATAGTCTCCACCATGCTTGTTTCATGCCCTCTAGGTTGATGGATGGTTAAACATGATTTCTCTTGGGTAGAGACCACACCAAGGCGAACCATGCCATCATATTAGAGGATGGGGTAACCACTAACTGGCTACTCTTTTCATCACATAAATTATCTTTTGCAAAGGACTCAAACTCTACATAACTAACTAAGTCCATTAGTAAGTTTTGTATGGGGAAAGCCAAGTTTTTCCATCCTTGAATAAACCCCATTTAATGGATAATTTAGGGTCCCTTCAAACCCTAGATTTGAAAACTGCCACTTATAGGCAGCTCCCGGCAGACGCACCACTGATGGGACATGAAATGGGCCGGCACTGGCTATGGCACTAGCCGGACCTCATACTCATAATAGATAAACACACCCTCACGGCCTCGCGGACTAGGAGCATCAATCTAATGCTAAAGGACAAACTGCCCTAAAGCCTAATCTATGCGTTTATAGTCTATAGTCCAACGTTTCCCTTTCTATAAACTACTCCTCAGAGGGAGAACCCATACACTTTGGCAATGCCACGATCACATACATGGAGGCAACCTCTCAGTAGAAACATCGTGGCCCCACTGCAGCTCTCCTACATCGCAGGGATTGGCCCTTGATGCGCTACTCAACATATAAAACAAACGAACACAAACTCCTCTCTTTTATATTTCAAATCTAGGATATATACCATGTGTCCTTACTTAACAGTCCCTTAGGAAACCGACCCTCTATCCTACAGCAAAGGATAACCTTACACTCTCAATCGTGGGTCAAATTCCTAAGAAAACAATTGCTATGCAGTCCAGGAGCTTTTCCATTGATACCATGAACTATGCATAGTGCATAATGTGAACGGTTTAGTGCACAAACAGAAGAAAATCAACATTATGCATCGTGTGAAACCAATCTTTTCATGATTTCCGTGCTAGCGCTTATGTAATGAAATGAGAAAAGACACTAGCCTTACGCTCATACTGCCTTTCTTTTTATTTTAAAACAACATTGTCGTCGTGTTAAGGGCTGAAGGTCTATCACCGGGGCTTAGTGTAGAAGAGGAGTATGGGATTCAAAGTTCAGGAAGGGAAAATAGATTGGGGTTTAAAAAGATCCGGGATTTAGAAATGATTTAGATACGCAAGAAGAATTCAAGATTTTTCTCTATGTATTTAGCATACATGAACGGAATAAATAACTCTATCTTGATTACATCAAATGCCTTCGGAAACATACACCATAACATAAAGGATATCTTCATATTCTCAATCAGAATATGAATATCAATTATAAGTTCTAATGGATTTTATTTCAAGTACATAGACAGATTTCAACTCTTTGGGACAAGTATTATGTTGATAGACTTCAAATACATTCAAGATTTGGGCCAATGGTACATGAAATGCATTGAAGGAGCATCATTTTAGCTTCAGCCCTATTTTAAAATAGAAAATTCCAGCCCATAATCAAGCTCAAAATGAGTGCATAAACTCATGAAGAAGCTCCTCTAATCATTAATGAGCAAAGTCCTGATGAAAAGAGGTCATTCCCTTCCATTACAACCACATAAATCTCTTGTTTGCTCATAAAAATGGACAAGAACAGTGGGCTGCCCTATTTATGACTGGTTATTTTAGCCCATAACAGCCCAAACACCTTCAAAATCCTCACCCTTTTGCTTGCCCCAAAGTTACTCAAGTACTTGGGGTACAAGTCGGGCTTCATTAGACCATGAATAAGGTAGACAAAATGAGAGAAGTCGTGCATAAGAGCAGGCTGAATACTTTTCTCTCAGATTTCCCCCTTTTATAGACTGTCATAACATGCATTTTTGTCACACCAAATGGACAGAGAAGTGGAGCTCTCAGCGTATTTACATCTTCATCTTCTCTCCTGTTGATCTCCAGTTTGCATGCTTCAAACCATGCATCATAGCTCTAGCTCTTTCCCAGTTGCAGTAAGACTGCTGTGCAGCCCGCATTTTGCGCTGAAAAATATGGGCTGCTCCCTGCTCAGGCCTAGCTCACTTTTTGACCTACTGAGGTCACTTGCTGGTCACTTTAGTCTATTACTTCAGATCCCCTGTGAACCTAGTGGACTTTTGGCAACTTTTTGCATTTTTCTTGAGTTCCGACCATATTTTTGCATTTGAATCAATGTAATTTAACCTGTAGACTATCAAGTACTTCCAGCTGACCAAGTTGTAGGTTCCCATAGACTTATTTTTCATCAATATACATGGTGCAGCTGAAAATTATATGCTAAATACAAAAGAACTTATGTAACTAAGTTGGTTATAGGGTAGCAATGTCTGAATTTTGTATGCAAATTCCTCATATAAGTCCAAGTGAAGTTCTTTTGTGTTCATAAGAATCCCATGATTTATATTATGAACAGTAAACTCTTTGACATTCACCCTCTCCTAACCTGCACATCCTCCGGCATATGCCATTTCATAAGATTACAAGTTAAGGAGGGTCTTCTTCTGATATATCTTCATCTTTATCCTCTAAGTCTTTTTCTTCCTGCTTGTCTTCAAGTAGAGGGCTCATATCTAAGTCATCAAGCTTATAAGTTGAAGATTCTCTTCGTTTGAAGAGCTAAATTCATTTCCCGACTATTGGTATTTTTATCATGGTCCTATCCATTTCAACCAAAGAGTAAGTAGCATTATTATGTACTACTTTTACAACATATGGTCCAAACCATCACTTGGCTAACTTTCTATGAGCACTATATTGATTGTCCAGGTTGCTATCATAGATAAGTACCCAATCATTCTCTTGAATAGCTCTTGGACGGAGTCGATGTGGCTTGTCAAATCTCTTATTATTCTTTAATTCTTGCTATTTTCAGCCTTTCAATGATTGTTTTGACATCTTCTGGCCTTCTTTCAAGTTGCCTTGTGCACAGAGTCAACAACTCTTCTCTATTCATGCCTTCATCCCATGGTAAAATACTCCATGTGACAATGGACTCTTCAATAGGCATAACAGGTGGCTGTCCATAAATTAGTTCAGCTCGCATATAACCTGTTACTGCACTATGGGTAGTTCTATCAGCCCATAATGAGAATGGTAGCATTCTAGGCCATTCCCTCATCTTTCCTTTGCATGATTTTGCTAAAGCTTTAAGAATTGGTTGATAACCTCTTTTGCTCTTACCATTGCCTTCAGGGTTGTAGGCTGAAGTAAGAGATAGCTTGATTCCCAATTGAGCAAAGAAATGGCGATCCTCATCAGCATCCAATTCTCCTCTATCAGTAGTTACTTTGGCAACACATCCATACCTGCAAAATACTTCTTCAAGTAAAAATCCACAAATAGCATGAGTAGACTTTGTTGTCAAGGCTTTTCCTTCCAGTTGATTTGTGAGGTCTTCTCTAGCAAGTACTAGATATCTCATGTTGCAAATACCTGTAGGAATGGTTACTCAATCAATAACCCATCTATAGTGAATGGATAAAGGATAGGTAGGTTGAAGCCCATCTCTATGCCTTACCATAGAGTACATTTGACAAACATGACAAGACTCAACAAAATGCTCAATGTCTTTATACATGATTTGCCACCAAAATTTCTCTTTTATTTTGGCAAAAGTGCCCCATATGCCTCTATACCAGCCAATAGGCTTTCATGAAATTCTTGCATGACTTGTCTTTGAGTCTTTTTGTCTCCTAAGATAGGAACAGGCGCCCTTCCTTTCTTTCTCGCATGCCTCCAAAGGTAAACATCTTTAAGAAAAAAACCATAAGCTTTTCTCTTAATTCTCTTGAACTCTTCATTAGTCCAATCTTCCTTCTTTGTCATAGTGCTCAAAAATTGGCCAATTTTTAGCCAATCATTTGCATAATATTCTTCTTTAAAGTGTGAGCAAACCATAACAAAACATTGAGCATGCTGTCTACTAGCTGCCCACTGTCCTTCCTTGGTTATTTCATCCTTCCTTGCTGATGTAAAATTTGTTTTAGCAGGTGAACCTGTTGTACTTGTTGTAATTATTGTCGTACTAGCATCTTTGACTGTTGAATCATCATTAGATTCAGCTGTACTTGTTGTTTTCAGATTTATACATGCATTTACAGTATCATTTATAGACTCTGATTTTTCTTCATCCATCATTTATTCTTTATCCTTACATCTGGCACGCGAAAGCATGTCAGCAACAACTGGATTATCTCTTGCTGCAATATGTTTCAAATCAGGATTTAAGGATTTAATATAAGCTATCCATCTTAGCATGGCTATGTCAGGAGTATAACAGTTGGCAATCATGTCCAAGAGTGGAAGGCAATCTGTTTCAACTATTACGTGTGCGCCCATAAAGTACTCCTTGTCACATTTCAATGCAGTTACTACTCCCCAAAGCTCTCTTTTAATTTGAGCATACCTTCTTTGTCGTTCATTAAGAACCTTTGCTCCAAAGCGGATTTCATATCTGTTGCCTTCAAGGTCGTCTTGACCAAGTGCCCATCCTATTCCAATAGGACTTGTGTCCACTGTGAGTATAATAGGATGTCCATGAGAATAGTTAGCCCTTTTTAAAGTGGGAGCTGAAATCAACAATTTCTTCAGTTTTCAAATGGCTTGAGTATGTTCTTTTTCCCATATAAACCTTTGGCCTTTTCTTAGCAGCTAATAAAGACTTTCAGCAACATGAGCAAAATGCGGTATCCAAATAAGGTAGAAGACACATGCACCAAGAAATCTTCTCACTTCTGAAACATTTGTATATTTTTTCTGCATTTTGCTGATAGCATCAATCTTGGATGGAGAAGGCTTTCGGCCATATGGACCACACATATGCCTGACCACAAGAACTTCTTCGACTCCAAAAACAGATTTAGCAACTGAAAGAGTAAGATGGACTTCTTCTAATTTAGATAATATTTGAGCACAATCATTAATATGATCGGAAACAAACTTCTCACATTCAAGTTCATTGAGTTCTTCATTTTTCTCATGAACTTCACATCCTTTGATTGGAACATCATCAAGAAAAGGAAGAGTTAATTGAGGAATATAATCCCTCAATACTTTATGCATGGCATTCATCATGTGAGCTATTGAATTCGTAGCCCCTTGAGGTAGAGTACACATGCGGACTAAGCCAAGAGGCGTCTTCATTATGGTAATGTCTCGGCTTTCCAAAGCAAGCTGAAATTGGTCATAGCCTGAATATAAATCTCCCATGGAATAGATTGCTCTACCTACAAAAGCTTCAGCAAATTCATCAACAATTGGCCCTGACCCAACATTTCTAATAGTGACTTTATTGACGGGCTGTAAATCTTGAATGAATCGCAAAGATCCATTCTTCTTAGGCACGGTAAACCATCAGTTGGAATACAGAGCTGAGGATGGCTCCAATATTCGCATTTTTATCTTTTCATTTAGAAGTTCCAATAACTTAGGCAAATGAGCCCTTGGTACCGGAATTGGTTTAAGATTCCAAGGAACATGTGGGACCATAAAAATCACCATTGGTGCCACAATGCTTGGATCCACACAACCAATTTCATGTGGCTGAAATGAAAAAGCTTTGCCATGATTCTTTAGCATCTACATGAAGATTTGCTTTTCACCCGACAAGAGGAAAGAGTCTTCACCAATTTTTAATTTTTGTAAACTTTCTACTGTAAATTGGTGACCAATATCTTTAGGATCACAAAGGCTTGGCTATTTGGATACCCTTTCTGCCAGTCCTTCGCTTTCAGGTGGTAAACGAGTAGTCAACCGGCTTGACCTTTTTATCAACTGTTTTATACTTTGTTTCTACTCTTACTTCATCCTTGTTTGGCTGTCCAAAAGCTTCATAATGTGCAAATTCTTGAATTATGTTATACATATCCAATGTACATACCTGTATGGACTGATTTTTAGCTTGATTTTCTGGATGAACGGCTGTATAAATTTCAGCCATTGTATCATTATAATTTAGCCCATAAAATAGCCTTGAAATTTCTTCATCTTTAGGTAAAACATCAATTTGCTTCAGCTCTTGTTCCATATGACACAAATACTTTCTTTCAACCCTATTCATGGCTGAAAACTGTTTATAACAGCTCACACTATTGGCTGTAAAAACCTACAAATCAGCTTTTGGCCTTGCCTCCTTTATATGTGGAGGCAATTTTTTATGACATCATGCACTGCCATAGCCTCCACTTATAGTAGCGCTACCCGAAAACCCTTAAATTCTCGGGCATTAGAAGGAACATGATGATCTCTCAATCGATCCCTATTCCGGTGGTGATTTACACAGACTGTCAGGAATTGGAGAGCTTTGTCATTATCCTTACTTCTTATCCGAGAATATGATGATCCGTCATCAAGGGTCTTTGTCTCTAAACGAGACTCGGAAATAAATGGTTGTCCAAGAATGATAGGATAGCTGTAGGAACCTTGAACAAAGAAATGAAATTCATCTTTTACATTACCAATAGTTACTTGTACATAAGGACATGCTGCATAAAGATCGCCAGAAGAGTTATTGGTTGCCCTCATGCACCATCCAGGGTCCACATCAATGGGCCATCCGCCATTCTCGTAGAGACTTCTTGACATGACATTAATCTCCGAGCCATGGTCTATAAGGGCAATACATGGAGTCTCTTTTTCTCCGATCTTAACAATGGTTTCAGTAGTCGCCCTTGCCCAATGGGTACGGGAGTAGTGACTACTAGCAATAAAGTGAGTATCACCTTCTTCTTGCATATTATGAAGATGAGCTTCTTTCTTGGGTTGCACTTTAGATTGAGAAGTTCCCACCATAATGGCTTCTTCAGTTTCTCCTTCATAAATGTCTTCATCTTTGGCTTCTATGGCTGCAATCAATTCTTTGATTGCCTCCAATCGAGTCCCTTGAGTTTTCAGCTTCTCTTCATCCTGCAAATACACATATTGTCTTTCTCGTTTAAATACATTAATTATTACATCATGAAATCCTTGTTTTGCAATTCCGAGAATTTCACCTAATGTAAATTCAATTTTACTTCCAAGAATCCTTTCTTCTAGGATCCATTTTAGATCCGTTGCGGTCTCTATGTCTGACTGCAACTTGTAACTGGGATGTTTGCTTTTTCTTTTTCCTTCTGTCTTCTTTGCTTGAGGGGCATCTCCCATGTCAAGCTCTGGCGGTGGAGGATTTTCAGCAACCTTCTATTGGTCTGGTTTACTTCTTGTTACGCATTTAGTTTGCCCTGAAGAAGAAGGACCGGCAACATCCTCTTCTCTTCTTCTCTTTTCTTCTATCATGGCTTCATGATTATTAATTTTAGCTAATCGGGCAAAAGCTGAAAATGAATCCACAGGCTCACTCCAATCGGTTCTTCCTCGGATACATTGACTGGCAGTGGTGGTTAAATCATTTTTAGTTGCCTTGCCTTGCTCCATGCGATCCAAGGCCTGCATCCACACGTTAGATTTTGCATAAGTTTTACATGCTTTAACAATTTCATTAGTTGGCTCAATTTGTAGCCCATAGGTTGCTACATCAATAGCTGCATAGGCTGCTCTTGTTGCCAAATCCTCCAATCTTTTCTTCATGCCACCGTTATCAAAGTTTAGCTCAAGAGGAAGCCCGGTTTCGATTGCATGAATTTTACCATCCTTCCAAAAGATTAATTTTTGTGCTTCAACTTCACGGAATGCACCGCACTCCCTCTTGTCATGCTATACGCTATCACACCAAATACAACGTCTTTTTAAGCCTTCTCGTACAGGCCTTTGGGCAGTTGACCAACCCCTTTCTTCCACTTTTACATCAAGCCTTTCTACTTTAGAATTAATCTCTGTTAGATTAAGATGGAGATCCCGGATGCTTTTAATTAGCTCGTCCATGACATCCTTCTTTGGAGATGGAACAACAGAATTTCTTGGTTGCTCGGCCTTAGAGATAGGAGGTCGAGAAACTGGAACAGGCTCCTTCATGGATTCAGTTGATGCAGGGGTTGATCCCTATCTTAGGCGCAACCGCTCTCTTCGAGCAATCATATTAAATGCTTTAGTGACATCACTCCAAGCAGTCTTCAATCCCGTCTCAGAGCCAGGGTCTTCAAGTCGATCAATTAACTTCTCTTGAAGAGAAGAATCTGCAGCTTTTAGAAATAATTCAAACTTCTGACTTTCCATACCTTGTTGATCGTCACGATCTAGTTGAGCAAATTTGCTTTCAAATTCTCGATCAAGAGCACTGGCGGTTAGACCCTTATTGGGCCTTTTGGCCCATTCAGTGAATACTTTCTTTGTCATAAGGCCAGAATCTTCAAGAAAAAATTCTTCTCGAAGAGCCTTCTTGAAGAGGGACCATCCCGCTTCTTTTTGGAAAAGACCATGAATTCGGTCCTGGAGACCATGCACAGCTAGACGGGCAAAATAACGGCTCCAAGCATGTTTTGGGACTCCAAAGAAGACCATCTTGTCAGTATAGAGGCGGATAAAAGAGGACACATTTTTCCCATTAAATTGCTTGAACTCTTGCCCTCTTGCCCAACTGCTTCTAAGACTTTAATGGCAACAACATCAATCCGCTCTTCTTCTTGTCTCTGTTGTTGTTGCAATTGCAACTGCTGCTGAAATTGCAATTGTTGTTGTTGCCTTTCTTGCGTTAGACGAACCAACTGTTGCAAGGCATCTCCTCCCGAAATTTATGACTCTCCCATTGGACTTCTTCTTCCGCAGCGGACCTTCATATCGGGTTCACCAGTGTCGTCGTGTTAAGGGCTGAAGGTCTACCACCGAGGCTTAGTGCAGAAGAGGAGTATGGGATTCAAAGTTCAGGAAGGGAAAATAGATTGGGGTTTAAAAAGATCCGGGATTTAGAAATGATTTAGATACGCAAGAAGAATTCAAGCTTTTTCTCTATGTATTTAGCATACATGAATGGAAGAAATAACTCTATCTTGATTACATCAAATGCCTCTGGAAACATACACCATAACATAAAGGATATTTTCAGATTCTCAATCCAAATATGAATATCCATTATAAGTTCTAATGGCTTGTATTTCAAGTACATAGACGGATTTCAAGTCTTTGGGACAAGTACTATGTTGATAGACTTCAAATACATTCAAGATTTGGGCCAATGGTACATGAAATGCATTGAAGGAGCATCATTTTAGCTTCAGCCTTGTTTTAAAACAGAAAATTCCAGCCCATAATCAAGCTCAAAATGAGTGCATAAACTCATGAAGAAGCTCCTCTAATCATTAATGAACAAAGTCTTGATGAAAAGAGGTCATTCCCTTCCATTACATTCATATAAATCTCTTGTTTGCTCATAAAAATGGACAAGAACAGTGGGTTGCCCTATTTATGACTGGTTATTTTAGCCCATAACAGCCCAAACACCTTCAAAATCCTCACCCTTTGCTTGCCCCAAAGTCACTCAAGTACTTGGGTACAAGTCGGCCGGGCTTCATTGGACCATAAATAAGGTAGAAAAAATGAGAGAAGTCGTGCATAAGAGCAGGCTAAATACTTGTCTCTCAGATTTTCCCCTTTTATAGACTGCCATAACATGCATTTTGGTCAGACCAAATGGATAGAGAAGTGGAGCTCTCACCGCGTTTACATCTTCATCTTCTGTCCTGTTGATCTCCAGTTTGGATGCTCCAAACCATGCACCATAGCTCGAGCTCTTTCCTAGCTGCAATCAAGCTGTGCAGCCCGCATTTTGCGTCGAAAAATGTGGGCTGCTCCCTGCTTAGGCCCAGGTCACTTTTTGACCTACTCAGGTCACTTACTGGTCACTTTAGTCTATTACTTCAGGTCCCTTGTGAACCTAGTGGACTTTTGGCAACTTTTGGCATTTTTCTTGAGTTTTGACCATATTTTTGCACTTGAATCAATGTAATTTAACCTGCAGACTGTTAATTACTTCCAGCTGACCAAGTTATAGATTCCCATAGACTTATTTTTCATCAATATACATGGTGTAGCTGAAAATTATATGCTAAATACAAAATAACTTATGTAACTAGGTTGGTTATTGGGTAACAATGTCTAAATTTTGTATGCAAATTCCTCATAGAACTCCCAGTGAAGTTCTTTTGTGTTCATAAGAATCCCATGATTTATATTATGAATAGTAAACTCTTTGAAAACATCCTATAGGCATGAGGCAACACATAAATTAGATTTTAATTTAAATTTTGACGCTCAACCTTGCCTCTCACCCCACCGTTTAATGTTTTGCCTTTGTTGATAGGTGAAAATGTCGTTTTGTGTATTTCCTTACAAAGAAAGCGATAAACATGAACGGAAACATAGAAACAAGGGTAAACCAAGGCCAACCTCGTACTTTACCTTCATTATACGCTGCACAAACACACATGTAATTTTTTGGATTTTTTCTTTTACCGTTTCCTATTTTTCTCCCATTTAAAACCCATTTTCCCCATTTTTGGTATTTTTCATCTATTTTCTTCAATAAAAAATGACTAAAAATTAAGATTGATTATGGGTTGTGGCCCTTAGGTTCCTTGATAGCAAAATTTTATGTTTTTATAAGTATTATATTTCATATTTTCCATTTATTTTGCAAAAACATCATTTTTACTCCTTAAACACATGTTTTTTGGGTTTTATAACATTAATTTCAGCCATATCACTTATGATTTTCCGATTTTCGATTATAAACTGTTGAAACTCATAGAAAACAACATCATAATGCATATTCAACCCATGGGAACAATGTTTCATCAATCAAATAGCATAAAAACTCATTGTTTCTTCATAAAAATTGAATTACCGCTTAGGCTTCATGTTTTGGGATCTCGATTTTGGTGCGGGACTGCGGGTCAGTCCACACTCAATATCCAAAATCTTCATAATCAGCAATCTTCATGTCTTCATTGATCCGGAAGCAATCCGATTCCAACCGGACAAGCTTTCCTTCACCACTCTTCATTTCCTCTTGCACACAAGAACAACCCCTTAGGGGAGAGAGAGGGAGGAGAGAGAAATACTAGATCTGGTTCTTCTCATTCCCATAGCCATTTCACGGGCGAAGACAGGCGATAGGACCAGCAAAGAGAGAGAAGTTTAGGGGTATCATCCATTGCTTAGGTTGTATTCAGCCTAACATTCGTGATCATCAAGGAGAGGGCGAAAAATGTGCCATTGTCTGCACGCCATCACACCATTTTTTTTCCACATTTTTTCATCTTATGCCTCATAAAATTTGAGGGGGGCCCAAGCTTCCACAGGTCATGCCCAATTGGCCTCTCAAATGTCCACCCTTTCGCATCTTGATTGGTTTCTTGACCATTTCCCCGACCGGCATCCGATTCGAGTGCTGTAAATTTCTGCGCGTCTCACTTGACATCCCGCATTGAATGGGAACTCTTGAAAACCTGCACGGCAGTCGAAAAAATGATCAAAAATCCACAAGTGTCCCTCGGGTGCCTTTAAAAAGTCGTCATTCACTTGGTGCTTAAAATCGTCCTAGCTGGAGTCGCCGCCTTCGATGTTGAATATTTTTCCCCTAAATTCTAGATTTTTTGGAAAATTTTAGGCATATCCCAGGCTCAAAACTCCGCTCTCACAGTGCTCTCTAAACTGTTACAAGCACAATCATTTCCAGTGGTCGTTATTTGGCCAACTGCTAAGGAGTGAATCCTTCTCTCTGAATGCATCCAGCACTCGATCCGGGATCAATTGCGACTTGGCAAGATCCCTAAGGGTTTGTTTCTTAACCCTTATGTCCTTGGGTTAGAGCCATACCCTATTAACCCAACTTAACCAATACCTTAAGTCCTATTAATAGTAAATATATTGTTCCAAATTACTGATTAGTATTTTGCTTCCAAGCAATAATCTAATCCCCTTATCTTGGTCACCTTTCCCAAGAAAGGTGCTATATCAGGACGACTACCCATCCTCTTGCAAGATAAACTTGCGCAAGAATCAACCAATCTTATTCCGAGGAATTGGCCATTCTCTTGTGGTCAAACCACAAGATCATGCGACTCTACAACTTGTTGCCAAGTGCCGCATCTAATCCATGGGACTATTTTATCCATCGAACGATGTCTTCTAGTCACAGAATCATGATTAGATAGGAAACACGGTTAGGGTGTCTTCATATCCCATCCGTTCCTGATTGCACTAGGCCGACATCGTTGGTCCTAGGGTTCCAACTCAAACCGAGTTTCGTCTTTTTAGCGAGCGATCCTTAGGGTAGAAACCTAGATCGTTTCTTGCAAGTATGTCATGTTGTCTCTACATTCCGTGAATGTGGGCAAGTCTTTAGGGTATAAGAGTTTCAACTTAGCAATAAGTGCAACTAGCTCACGTCCTCAACGTGCTAAATCCTAGTTAGTATTTGGGATATGTTGCATCGATTTAACCATTCCTAAGCGGTTCCTTCGCGGTTTAGGTATTTAGAATAAAACAATTTACTTGTCTATTCATGAAGATATTGTCTTGATCAAAGAGGGGAAAAACTAGTTGCATTACAATACCATTGTCGTAAGCACACGACTCATTGCCTACGTATGATTAGATTTACATCCCCTAACTTTTCTGGTTAAGATCAAAGCCTATGTTTAAGTCACGGCATAATTTCCATTGATGCATTCACGATTCATGCTGCTAGGCTTTTAGGGTTTATGTTAAAATGAACCATGAAGTCTTTTCCTAACTTCATTTCTAAATGAAATATTCGTACACGACTTTTCCTAATTACAACGTAGTTGAATGAAATTTACGTCAATTGACTAGTGTTAACCTACTTCATACAGCCCTAGAATCATTTCCATGCCTTGCAAATTCCTACTGTTGTTAGCAATCTTCTTCAATGAATCATTGCGAAGAAAGAGATGTCTAATAATGCAACATGCAATTTATCTTTCGATGCATAATCGAAGTGTACAACCATAATTTCGACCTTGTAATGATGGTCATTATTTGATCTAGATTCATTACCTTGCAATGCATAAAAATCACTTGCTAAGAATGCATAGAGATCTGATGCTCATTTTTTGTTCGTTTCATTGAAAAAATACCAATGACCGAATTCTTAAATTGTGAGCTATTTCCTTTAAATTAGCCAATGTATTTCAAGTGCAAAAGTGCCTCTTATCAAAACTAGGTGGATTTGACAAGCATAAATGCAACCTAATTCCATGAATTAACCATGCATGTTTGTAAAACTTTGACGTGAATCAAGAAATAGGAAGAAAACCTGGACTTGTGGATTCGGTGAAATGTCCACATGAATGTTAGGAGATGATCCTTGTGCGGTTGCGCCTTGTGCCTTGTTAGGGGCCATCGAGAATTCAACCTTCTTGCCTTGGCCGCAAACTTATGATCTTGGCCCGCCTCCCTCGTACGCGAAACTTCCTTTGAGATTCGGCTTCCTTGACCGATTTCATCGTCTTTCAGAATCAGGCTTAAGAAGGCCTTATATGCTTTGTCCTCGAAGCTCAGAGGAAAGGGAAGTAAACTTTAGGAGGGTTCAATGGGAGAGCCCTTAAACTCGACAAAGAGTTTGTGACGGGTACAATGGGAAAGCTTTAAATCCCGGTTATAATGGGCTTACGTGAGTCCACGGGAAGGATTTTACAATCGAAAAAATGGCTTTTGTGGAATGTAAGGGAAAGGGGACTTGGAAATTCCGGATATAATAGGGCCTTCATGAAAGGGGTTACAATGGATTTAATAGACTTGTGTGGGAAAGGAAACCCGGGGGTTTAAAATGAACTTGTGTGGGGATTGCAATGGGAGGCTTTAAAAGGAAACCGGGGGTAAATGGATCCTTGGGGAATGCAAAAGGGAAGTGCTCAATTCACGAGGATGCAAGGGGAAAGGCCTTAATTCCGGGGGTGTAAAGACCGTACAAGAAGGCCCAATGCAAAAGGGTTTTTAAGAGACCCACGAGTAATAAGAACTTGAGTGGGGATTTCAATAGGAAGGGTCTTTAAAACCCGGCCTAAGGTGGGTTTTTGGGGGGGGCAAGGTGGAAAAAGGGGGCTTAAATTCTAGGGAAAAGGGGGTGTAAAGATCACTTGGGAAGGCGCTTATGAAAGCCCATAGGAAGGGGGGCTTTAAAAGGGCCCCTTAGAAGCTTCTCAAGAAGCTTCTGAGAAGCTTCTCGGGGCGTGGAGTACCCATGTGGACGAAGAGGAAGCCATCAATTTCACAGCTAGCGGCATCCTGCTTCAGGCGCCAGCTTCACGAGCCATAGGTTTATCTCCCTCACGCCGAACTCAGCAGCACCCTCCCCTTCCACACCTTGGCACGGTCGTTGGCGGCTCCTTCCACAGTCTGGCGGCTTGTTCTCCTCCTCACGCACCAACTTCCTAAGCTTCCCCCTCTTAGACAACCTCCCGACTCCTTCTCTCACCATAGCCTTGTGCAGTCACGACTCAGCTTAGCTTCCCCCCTTCACCCCATAGAGGAGGGTATTTATTGGAAGGGGGTAAGGCCTCCCTCCCCCCCAAGTGGTGGCCTGCATGGCTCCTCTTCTTCCACCTCTACTATTTCCCCTCATAGCCCCATCCTCTTCCTTCGGCCACGCTTCGGCTGGGGAGAAGAGGATTAAAAAAATTTGCAATATTTATATCATTAGCCTCTTAACCTCCTCCCAAGAGGAGGTTCATACGAAAATATGTGGGTTTCTTAGTCCTTAGTCTTGATTAGCCAGTGAGGAGTGTACTATTTAAAGACCGCACCGTCTGTAACCACAATGCCCGCATTGTCATTTTCGTGAGACTCACACGGCCTCATAATATTTTTCAACATAAATATTACATTCTCTCTCCCTTGGAGGAATCGAGATGTCCTCATCTCGAGATAAACTGGGGATATTGATAATTGAGAGTGCTTTCATCTATCCAAGTGGCATCCTCCTTAGGATAATCTTTCCACTGGATGAGGCATTCTCTCAAGGTTCTGATCTCAGTTGTCTCTCCCTAACATCTAAGATCCTGTCATGCCGTAGCTGAAGGACTTCTTGGCTAGGCATTACAACTTGTTGGTCATCAAGTACATGGCTAGGATTAGGTACATACTTCTTCAATAGGGTGATATTGAATACATTATGAACCTTTAGGTTCTCAGAGAGTTGCAGTCTGGAAGCATTAGGTCGTAGGCACTTGAGGATCTTGTATAGTCCATGATACCTTGGACTTAGCTTCTTGCAATCTCCTAAGGATAGGGAACTCTTCTCTGGGCATATGCAAATGAAGACCATGTCTCCTTCCTCGAAGATTCTATCTTGATGCTTCAAATCTGCGTATGCCTTCTGTCTATCCTTGGTGGCTTGCATGTCTTGTCTTATTGACTTTACTTGGTCATCCATCTTTTCTAGCATCTGCCTTGAAGATTCCACCCTCAAGGTTGGGTCTGAGAAGTCTAGGGGACTTCGATAGTCATGACCATACAATGCTTGAAAAGGGGTCATCTGAATGCTTTGTTGGTAAGAAGCATTGTGGGCAAATTTAACCAAAGGCAAGTATTGAATCCACCTTTTTGGTTCACGACAGCAGCGTGCCCTTAGCATATCCTCAATGACTTGATTGACTTGCTCCGTTTGGCCTTCAATTTGGGGATGGTAAGCTGTACTAAAACAGAGTTGAGTCCGAATGGATTCAAAGATAGCTCTCTAGAAATGTGATGTGAAGAGAGAATCACGATCAGTAATGATTCTCTTGGGTAGCCCATGTAGCTTGAATATCTCCTTGAAAAACAACCTTGCAATATCAGAGGCTTAATATTTTGTCTTTACTGGAATAAGGTGTGCAACCTTAGTAAGCATGTCAATCACAACCATGATGGAGTTGTATAATCCTTGAACTTGGGGCAAGCCAACAAAAAAGTCCATACTGATGAATTCCCATTTCTAGCTCAAGTATTGGGTTGTTTGGCATGGATACCTTTGTGGCTAGAGATCTAGATGTTGATGGATTTTTCAAGATTAGTGAATTAAGGAATGCCTTGCGACTAAGTGCATCGGGAACTAAATTCTCCTTTCCCGAATGGTACTTGATTTCAAAATCATACTCCTCCAACACCTCAATCCACCGACGTTGCCTCATGTTAAGCTCATTCTGGGTAAAGATCCACTTGCAACTTTTATGATCCGTCACTAGAGTAAACTTGTTACCCAACAGGTAGTGTCTCCAAAGCTTTAGAGCATGGATGACAGCTAACAGTTCTAGATCATGGGTAGCATAATTCTTCTCATGGCTCTCCAGTTTCCTTGAAGAGTATGCCAGAGGATGACCTTCTTGCATGAGAACACATCCTAAGGCAAGCGTGCTAGCATCAATTACTACCTCGAAATCCTTACTGAGGTCTGGAAGTTTTTGGATAGGTGATGATACCAAACTTTGCTTCAATTTATCAAAGCTAGATTGTTCGGTAGTAGCTGAACATGCAATGAATGTTTGCTTCTTTAGTAAGTCCGTCAAAGGTGCTGCAATCAAAGCATAGTTTTTGATGAAGACCCTATACCATCCTATCAATCCAAGAAAACTACGTATTTCTTTGACAGTTGTTGGTGTTGGCCATTCTAGCATATCTCTAACTTTGGCTGGATCCACTGAGATTCCTTTCGCTGATATGGTGAATCCCAGATATTCAATCTGACACTTGAAGAATGCACACTTCTTCATCTTAGCATAGAGCTTATATGCTCTCATTGTCTCAAGGATAATCGAAAGTTGGGGTTCATGATCTTTTTCCTATTTGTAATAGACTAAGGTGTCGTCGAAGAAGACGACTACGAAGTCATCAAGATATGGCCTAAAGATATCCTACATTAACCTGTTGAAGTTGGCAGGCGCATTCGTAAGCCCGAGTGGCATAACTAGAAACTCAAAGTGTCCATATCTTGTGTTAAAGGGTGTCTTTGGGATATCTTCTTCTTTCATCCTTATCTGATAGTAATCAAACCTGAGATCATTCTTGGAGAAGATCTTCGCACCCTGAAAACGATCAAGAAGCTCATCTATTCTAGGAATAGGGTACTTGTTCTTGACAATTTGATTGATTCAGTCCTCTGTAATCAATACACAGTCGAAGCGATCCATCTTTCTTTTTCTGGAACAGTACTGGAGCTCCCCATGGTGAACTGCTAGGACGGATGTAGCCCTGATCCGGCAGTTGCTTGAGTTGTTCCTTCAGCTCAATTGCTTCCGGGATGGACATTCTATAAGGTCTCTTTGCAATTGGCGTAGCTCCTACCACTAGCTTGATCTCATGATCCACTTCTCTTTGAGGCGGGAGTTCTGTCAACTCTTGAGGAAATACGTCCGCGTATTCCTTTAGCCATGAAGGTTCTTCACTAGACGCCTACTTCTAATCTAACTTATTAAGCTTAATCAAGTAGACAGGTAGTCCCTTTCTAACTCCCTTTATAATCCGAGATGCTTTGACCAATTGAGTTTTTGGCTTCCCAACCTTACCTTGAGTTGTGACCAATCCCCCTTTAGAGTTTTGAAAGGAAACTTGGCCCTTTCCACAATGAATGTGGGCATCATTAGGTTTAAGCCAATCCATTCCAAGTAAACACTCATGGATACCTAAGTTCATGACTCTGAATTTGACCAAAGTCATATTTCCTCCCAAAAAGAATTCTTTCCTCCCAGAAAGAATTCCACATTACATTACATATTTACTTCAGCCTTTAGCCAAGTGACCAAATCACTTTACTGCTTTATCAATATTCACAGTTAAGACAATCATTGATAAAAAGAAGTATTATTCCATTCATATGGGCATAGCCCTTTCGAGGTACAATTATTTCTTGGGTGATGGAACAGGATGATATATTAACTTGAGGAGAATAAGATGTTGTTGCATTTAGCTACTGGGACTGAGTAATAGTACGGATTGGGGTCATCGATTTTCAGGAATCGATAGGTCATTGGAAGATTAGGGTATCTTTTCCTTTGATATCCGTTCTTCTCATGACGTTACAACACCTTGATTCGGTCGGCGGGGATTACTCGAGTCACTTCCCCGTACACATACTTATTCTGATTAACCCTTCAATCTCCGACCTGTAGGGTCGCATTTGCATGAGCCTCAACAAAGACGAATAGCTTCACGATCTTTAATTCCTCCATCCACTTGATTCTTTTCAAGTTGATTTGAAGGTACGCAAGTCGATGGGCAGCAATGTAATAGATCCCTAAAACACCCATCCATCTCTGTTCCATGTACAGAGGCGATGGATTGTAGATACGATCTAGGATGTTCATCATTTCAACCCTTTTTCGATAATTCGGGGAATGCATCGCGGTCATAAATATGACTGGGAACACTAAGAACTTGTTCCATGCTTCACAATTCTGCAAGACAGCATCGAAAGTAAGGAAATGTTCAGAACAAAAACATTTGCTTTACTTCTTCTTATTAAGATTTCTTAAAAACAAATCCTTTGTTGGTTCACTCTGATACCAACTGTAACGTGTCCACCTATTCTCTTCAGGACATGTCTTAGCAGTCTATCAGAAAGGATATCTAGAAAGCTCAGCCCGACACTCCCATGGAATGTTACGAGGTTTGCAATCCAGGGCTTTCCGTGCCTCCACGTAGTGGAAGTATTCTGGTCGTTCTCACTTAGGACCAACTTGAATCAGGGTTTCCCCTAATGGTCATTTCCTGAACGGAAGCTAGCGTCGAGCCCTGAGCAAACTTCTTTATGTAGAAATGCCAGGGCTGAAGCGGATTCACACTGCACTTGGTTCAAGGAGAATGGGAAATGAGAGGGATGCAAAGCTCAACCTCTTTGCCATAAGGCATAGCCCCATTCCGTTCCCCCAAAACAACGTAAATCAGGATTATTATAACCTAGAGTCTAGGTCAATGCCCTTGCTATTCATTTCCTTTGAGACAAGCTTCTTGTTGTCCATCATGATTGAGAAAAGTTCTCGGCCAACCGAGACCACCCATCCGTAGGACAGACCCATGGCCACATCTATCGCACTTTCCTCAAGTTGTTTTAGTTAACTATTTATCTACCACATTTAGTTGGACATACATCAAGCAACTTCCTTAATTAGTCCGTTAGGCATCGGTTCCTTCACGTAATCATACCACTTGACATAGAAAAGCAATGTCAAACAAGTTTCTTTTCAATAGCTTATCATATTTATCTTTGGAATATATTTATAAATTCCAGTCCGTAGGCTTATCCATAATCCACCCGAACCCTATCCAGCAATCCATAGGGATTACTAATCGAAGATTCTGCCTATATACTAGTATGCGGGCCTCGAGATCCAATCTCGAGTCACGCTGGCCTCTTGTGCAGGGCCCGAAAGGCAAGGGATTTATGGCCAGAGCCCCCCCTAGCACCCAAGTGTCCTCCTGTTCCAAGTAGCCCTCAACGGAGAGACCTCTCACGGCGGGTTCGGTCCACCTTCCTGGCATGGTTAACAACCCCCTTGGTTGGGGTTAGGCAGATAGTCGGGGGTAACTAAGGCTGCCTCTCCCTTCAGACCTTCAACTTGAAGCATTAGATATCTTTTCATCCTTTAATTCCTTGAGGAAAAAAAGCAAATTGTGCTCTCTAAACTATTACAAGCACAATCATTTCCAATGGTCATTATTTGGCCAACTGCTAAGGAGTGAATCCTTCTCTCCGAATGCATCCATCACTCGATCTGGGATCAATTACGACTTGGCAAGATCCCTAAGGGTTTGTTTCTTAACCCTTATGTCCTTGGGTTAGGACTGTACCCTATTAACCCAACTTAACCAATACCTTAATTTCTATTAACAGTAAATATGTTGTTCCAAATTACTGATTAGTCTTTTGCTTCCAAGCAATTATCTAATCCCCTTATCTTGGTCACCTTTCCTAAGAAAGGTGGTATATCAGGACGACTACTCATCCTCTTGCAAGATAAACTTGCGCAAGAATCTGCCCATCTTATTTCAAGGAATTGGCCATTCTCTTGTGGTCAAACCACAAGATCATGTGACTCTACAACTTGTTGCACAAGTGCTGCATCTAATCCATGGGACTATTTTACCCATCGAATGATGTCTTCTAATCATGAAATCATGATTAGATAGGAAACATGGTTAGGGTGTCTTCATATCCCATCCGTTCCTAATTGCACTATGCCAACATCGTCGGTCCTAGGGTTCCAACTCAAATCGAGTTTCATCTTTTTAGCGAGTGATCCTTAGGGTAGAAACCTAGATTGTTTCTTGCAAGTATGTCCTATTTTCCCTACATTCCTTGAATGTGGGCAAGTTTTTAGGGTATGAGAGTTTCAACTTAGCAATAAGTGTGACTAGGTCACGTCCTCAATGTGCTAAATCCTAGTTAGCATTTGGGATATGTTGCATCTATTTAACCATTCCTAAGCAATTCCTTCGCGGTTTAGGTGTTTAGAATAAAACAATTTACTTGTCTATTCATGAAGATATTGTCTTGATCAAAAAGGGGAAAAACTAGTTGCATTACAATACCATTGTTGTAAGCATACGACTCATTGCCTACGTATGATTAGATTTACATATCCTAACTATTCTGGTTAAGATCAAAGCGTATGTTTAAGTCACGGCATTATTTCCATTGATGCATTCATGATTCATGCTGCTAGGCTTTTAGGGTTTATGTTAAAACAAACCATGCAGCCTTTTCCTAACTTCATTTCTAAATGAAATATTCGTACATGACTTTTCCTAGTTACAACATAGTTGAATGAAATTTACATCAATTGACTAGAGTTAACCTACTTCATGCAGCCCTAGAATCATTTCCATACCTTGCAAATTCCTACTATTGTTAGCAATCGTCTTCAATGATTCATTGCGAAGAAAGAGATGCCTAATAATGCAACATGCAATTTATCTTTCCATGCATAATCGAAGTGTACAACAATAATTTTGGCCTTGTAATGATGGTCATTATTTGATCTAGATTCATTACCTTGCAATGCATAAAAACCACTTGCTAAGAATGCATAGAGATCTTACGCTCTTTTTTTGTTCGTTTCATCGAAAAAATACCAATGACCGAATTCTTAAATCATGAGCTATTTCCTTTAAATTAGCCAATGTATTTCAAGTGAAAAAGTGCCTCTCATCAAAACTAGGTGGATTTGACAAGCATAAACGCAACCTAATTCCATGAATTAACCATGCATGTTTGTAATACTTCGACGTGAATCAAGAAATAGGAAGAAAACCTAGACTTGTGGATTCAATGAAATGTCCACATGAATGTTAGGAGATGATCCTCCTGCCATTGCGCCTTGTGCCTTTTTAGGGGCCATCAAGAATTTGACCTTCTTGCCTTGGCCGCAAACTTATGATCTTGGCCCACCTCCCTGGTACGCGAAACTCCCTTTGAGATTCGGCTTCCTTGATCGATTTCATCGTCTTTCGGAATCGGGCTTAAGAAGGCCTTATATGCTTCCTCCTCGAAGCTCGGAGGAAAGGGAAGTTAACTTTAGGAGGGTTCAATGGGAGAGCCCTTAAACCCAGCAAAGAGTTTGGGCTTGTGACGGGTACAATAGGAAAGCTTTAAATCCCGGTTATAATGGGCTTACGTGAGTCCACGGGAAGGACTTTTACAACGGAAAAAATGGCTTTTGGGGAATGTAAGGGAAAGGGTACTTGGAAATTTCAGATATAATAGGGCCTTCACAAAAAGGGATACAATGGATTTAAAAAGACTTATGTGGGAAAGGAAACCCGGGGGTTTATGCAAAGGGGAGTGCTCAATTCACCAGGATGCAAGGGAAAGGGCCTTAATTTTGGGGGTGTAAAGACTGTACAAGAAGGCCCAATGGAAAAGGGTTTTTAAGAAACCCAAGAGTAATAAGTGTTGAGAGAGAGAGAGTACGAGAGAGATACACAAGACATGCTCCCAAAGAATGATTCATATTGATATAGAGTTAGTATATATAGGTGAGACCCAAGTCAAGTGAGAGATTATATATATAGTTGTAACATCCCCACTCAAACAAAGGTCTCTGGCTGCAAGTGAAAAAACCCTTGGGGAGAACAAGGGAAAAACCTGAGCCCCTACACATACCTATGATACAAAAATGATTTACTATAAAGTTTTCTTGAATACAATGATACATGCCTCAATCAGTGAGATAAGAACTTGGAACAATACCAAGTGCATGTCTTAATGAGCTAAAATGAGCTTCACTAAGAGCTTTTGTGAAGATGTCTGCAACCATTTGATCACTGGGACAATGCTCCACCATAATGGAACATTTCTTGGCTTCATGTCGAACATAATGATAATGAATAGCAATATGCTTTGATTTACTATGTTGTATATAGTATTTGGTAACACTAATAGCACTTTGGTTATCGCATCGAAGAGGTGTACTAGATGATGAAGGATGTCCCAAATCTGCAAGTAGTTGTCGAAGCCAAACTAGCTCATGAGTTGCTAATGATGCAGCAACATATTCGGCTTCAGTTGTAGAAATCGCAACACATCATTGTTTCTTGCTGGACCAAGAAACCAAACATCCATTTACAAAGAAACAATTTCCACTTGTAGATCACATGGATAAGTGTGAACTTGCCCAATCAGCGTCTGTATATCCAATAAGGTCAAGAGAAGTTGAAGAAGATAAAGAAGAATCCTCTCGACGACGATAAATAAGACAAAATTTCTTAGTACCCTTGAGGTACTTAAGAATACGTTTTGCAGCACTCTAATGAATAGTGGAAGGGGAAGAAAGATATTGTCCCAAAAAGTTAGCTGCAAATAAAATATCTGGTCTTGTGTTTAAACCAATAAATTGAAGAAAACCAACAAGATTAGCAAAAGGTTGATGAATGGATGATTCTTCATTGCGTGTTGTAGATGTACCCTTGGTAGAGCTTGAAAGAATGGGAGTGTTGGCAGAGTGCGCATTTGTCAACCCAAACTTCTTAACAATATCATTAATAAACTTTGTCTAGCGAAGAAGAAGAATGCCTTGTTGTCGGTGTCATTGAACTTGAATACCCAAACAAGAATGTATCTCACCAAGATCCACCATTTCAAATGCAGTCGATAAAAGCTTCTTCATAGCATCCAAGAAAGCAATATTATTTGACACAAGAATAGTATCATCAACATATAGTGCAATAATAATAAAATATTTGTCCTCCCTTTTGATGTAAAGATTTGGGTCAGCAAAACATGCAACAAAACCTTTAGATGTGAGGAATTGATCAATCTTAATATACCAAGCATGAGAGGCTTGCTTCAATCCATATAATGCACGATGAAGCTGTCATACAAGATGCTCCTTTCCTGCTTTACATTTGATAGGAACACGATTTGGGGGGAGTTCAGTAAGAATCCATGTACCTTTGGAGATTAAAGAATCGTACTCAGCTTGCATAGCTTCTTGCCATTGATCCCTTTGAGACGAATTGATAGCTTCCATATATGATATTGGATCCTCTTGGACAGACATAGCATCATCAAAGACATCATATTCAATAGAATAGAATCCATGCTCTATCTCAATAGGAAGATTGACATAGATCTCCAAATTTTCATCAATCTTCTTTGGAGGTGAAGGAGGTTTATGATCATCAGAATTAGTAGAATCACAAAGCAAGTAAGGAAATGCACTAAGCAAAGACTGTGTATCATCTGAAATATCTGACGACCATGTGCCACCCATAGTCTTCTCATCAAATATAGCATCACGACTAATGATAACCTTTTGAGAAGAAGGATCATAAAATTTGTAACCTTTGGAATGATCTGAATAACCAAGAAAAATAACCTTCAAACCTGGAGGATCCAACTTATGTCGAGTGTCCTTGGGCACATGAATATAAGCAATGCAGCCAAATGTGCGAAAGTGAGAGACTGAAGGTGTCTTCCCTGTCCAAATTGTTATAGGAATTTTACCAGCAGGTGCAGTAGTTGGAAGATGATTTTGAATAAAAACAGCTGTTAGAAGTGCTTCAGTCCAAAACTTTCAAGATAAACCAGAGTGTATAAGCATGCAACGTATAGCATTAAGAATAGTGCAATTTTGCGCTCAACAACACCATTTTGCTGAGGAGAATAAGGAACTATAAACTCATGATGAATATCTTGATCCTTACAGAAGTCATCAAATAGATTGGATACATATTCATCGCCATTGTCATTGCGAAGCGTCTTTATAGAGAATCGAGTTTGAAGCTCCACACTTATCTTGTATTATTCAAATATAGATAAAGCCTCATACTTATGTCGAAGAAGATAGACATGTGTGTACCGTGAGAAATCATCAATGAAAGTTATAAAATATCGATATTGAGACTTTGAGGTAGGAAAAGGACCGCAAATATCGGTATGAACCAAATCCAAGAGAGCACAAGAATGTGATGAAGTAGAAGTGTGGAAAGGCGAACGATGGTGTTTTCCAAGTGCATAGTACTCACATATTCCCATACGCGGATGAGATTTAAGATCCATACCTTGCACAAGACCATGATGATGAAGATCAAGAATTTTGGCAAAATCAGAGTGTGCAAATCGTTGATGCCATAATTTGCAATCTGCATCTCCAGGGGCAGTAACAACATTTGCAACTGTATCATTCAATGATAGCTCAAATAGATTACCATGTCAAGGAGCCACTGCTATAGTATACCCATCTTTCTCTATACGACATTGATTATGATCAAAGCCAACAAACAAACCAAGATCAACTAGACGAGCAACAGAAAGAATATTTCTTTGCAAATCTGGAACATGAAGAACTCCTCTTAATAATCTAATGGATGAAACAGTCCCCAGATATAAATCACCCACTCCTTTGACTTGACAAGTCGTATCATCTGCAAGGTAAACAAACTTATTGACAGGAAGAGAATGATAATTGTGAAGCCACTGTGATTGGTATGTCATGTTTCCAGTGGCACCTGAATCAATGATGAACAGAGAACTATCATGAACATGAAGTACCTTTTATAGAGAGATATCATGATGGACAAAATTGAGCTCCTGATGAGTATGATCATCATCATTTTTAGTTTGTTGAACAATATAAGCTCGAGAACGTTCTTCATCATATCTGCATTTATAACAACGACGAGATGGATGATCTATATGTGCACAGTAATCACACGGAGGAAAACTTTTGGACGAGCGAGGTTGCTTTGTAGTAACTCCATGCTCCTCATCATATTGACATGCCCAAGAATCAGAAGCCACATGGCCTTTCTTATCACAATAAGAACAATGTTTGTTAGGATAAGCAAGACGAGAAGATTTACTACCTTGATTAGGGCGTCCACCCTGCTGAAAACATGAAGCGGGATGCTTGCGAGCAACAAAAGTAGCATCAAAATCCCTTTGTTCGCGAGTGACCAAAACAACATCATATTTTTCCAAATGATGCTCATGACATTGAGAATATTCAATAAGAGATATACATGCTTTGTCAAAGTGGATATCATCCTTGTTAGACAAAATAGTGATGATATTGTCATATAAAGGATCTTTGATGGTATGAAGAAGTTGAGTAACAATCCGATTTTTAGCAACAGGAGCGCGGGCAGAACCAAGCTGATTGATAATGTCTTTAAAAGCCTCGATATGAGAGTGCATAGAAGTACCAACCTTATATTGAAGATTCTTCAAACAAGTTTGGAGATATAAAGTTTTGGTGACCGATTTCTTCTCAAACATTGAGATAAGATACCCCCAAATAGCATGAGAGGTTTCCAGATGAAAGACATCCAACATAAGTGAGTCAGGAAGTGCACACAATATATAACGACGAGCCGCTTTGTCACGACGAATCCAATCAGTATGATCAATTTTCCATTGTTCAAATAATGGACCATCAGTAGTCATCACAGAATTGTTCAAATAATGGACCATCAGTAATCACAGAATTAACTAATACTTCTAATTTGAACAAGTTCATGTATCAAATCATCACTTGTGCAAAGAATTCAATCAAGTATAAACAATGAAACAACTTATCTTCCTTGTTGTTGCTACACATCCATAGCTCTGATACCATGTTGAGAGAGAGAGAGAGTACGAGAGAGATACACAAGACATGCTCCCAAAGAATGATTCATATTGATATAGAGTTAGTATATATAGGTGAGACCCAAGTCAAGTGAGAGATGATATATATAGTTGTAACGATAAGAACTTGAGTGGGGATTTCCACAGGTAGGGTCTTCAAAACCCGGCCTAAGGTGGGTTTTTGGGGGGGCAGGGGGGAAAAAGGGGGCTTAAATTCCAGGGGAAAAGGGGGTTTAAAGATCACTTGGGAAGGGGCTTATGAAAGCCCACAAGAAGGGGGGCCTTAAAAGGGCCCCTTAGAAGCTTCTGGGGGGTGTGGAGTACCCACGTGGACAAAGAAGAAGCCATCGATTTGGTAGCTGGTAGCATCCTGCTTCAAGCACCAGCTTCACGAGCCACAGGTTTATCTCCCTCACGCCAGATTCAGCAGCACCCTCCTCTTCCACATCTTGGCACGGTGGTTGGCAGCTTCTTCCATAGTCTGACGGCTTGCTCTCCTCCTCACGCACCAACTCCCTAAGCTTCCCCCTTCTCAGACAGCCTCCCGACTCCTTCTCTCACCATAGCCTAGCGCAATCACGACTCAGCTTCCCTTCCCCCCTTCACCCCATAGAGGAGGGTATTTATAGAAAGGGGGGTAAGGCCTCCCTCCCCCCCCCACGTGGTGGCCCGCATGGCTCCTCTTCTTCCACCTCTACTATTTCTCCTCATAGCCCCATCCTCTTCCCTCAGCCATGCTTCGGCTGGGGAGAAGAGGATTAAAGAAATTTGCAATATTTATATCATTATCCTCTTGGCCTCCTCCCAAGAGGAGGTTCATACGAAAATATGCGGGTTTCTTAGTCCTTAGTCTTGATTGGCCAATGGGGAGTGTACTATTTAAAGACCGCACCGTCGATAATCACAATGCCAGCATTGTCATTTGCCTGAGACTCACACGGCCTCGTAATATTTTTTAGCAAAAATATTACATCTATATTATAGGCTGAAGTCAATGCAAATAATTCATAAGCCTCATCTATGTTCAATTCTACTCTATCCCTTGTTACTTTTTTCACACAATCATAATGGAAAAAAAATACATCTTTCAAAAGAATAGTGCATACAACATGTGATGTTTTTGTATAGAGAAATCTTGTTATAAGATTCGAGATACATGCTCAACTTTCTTATATACTTAAAATATATATGGCAAATATTATGCTAGCATAGAGAGAGAATAGATGAGAGAGAAGAAAGATATATAGAAAGAGAGAGAGAGGTAGAGAAATTGGCAACACACTAGGGACTTGAAGATGGGCCAGTCCCCCCCTTATGGAGTTATATTATTAACAAGGAGCAAGCTCCTTCATTACACATAAGCCAGTTCTTACTTTTAGATCTTGGAAACAAGATCACAGTTCCTTGCATGGTATACAACCGGCTAACACTTTCACAACTTGGGAGTTGGCACCTTTTGATCATTCTTCAGTCTCCTTCTCTCTTACACAATATGTGTAGGGCTCTCCTCTTGGCACTTGATTTCAGTAGAGCTTCCGCAACACTTGCACCTTCTCTTTTCCTCTTGGAACTTGATTTCAGTAGAGCTTCTGCAACACTTGCAACTTCTCTTCTCCTCTTGGATGCAGGCAAAGTGGGGCTTCATTTACCTCCCTCACACCTAAGGAGAGCCTCCTCTTTTATAGGCTTTCAAGAGCTTCTCTTCTTGAGACTTGAGTTGATCTTCATGCCATATGTGGTTGTTCCAGGACCTACTCTAGAGCACTTGCACCTTCTCTTCTCCTCTTGATTTCAGCATAGCTTTTGCAGCACTTGATTTCAGTAGAGCTTCCGCAACACTTGCACCTTCTCTTCTCCTTTTGAATGCATGCAAAGTGGTGCTTCCCTTACCTTCCTCACACCTAAGGAGATCCTCATCTTTTATAGGCTTTCAAGAGCTTCTCTTCTTGGAGAGAGACTTGTGTTTATCTTCATGCAAGATGTGGTTGTTCGAGGAACCACTCTGGAGTATTAATTTTGAGATATCTCTCTATGCATTGTTCGGATGAAAAAATGGCCAACACATATTGTGTAGGAGAGAAGGAGACTCAAGAAGGATTAAAAGGTGCCAACTTCAAAATTGTGGAAGTATTAGCCGGTTGTATACCATGCAAGGAACTATGATCTTGTTTCCAAGATCTACAAGTAAGAACTGGCTTATGTGTAACAGAGGAGCTTGCTCCTCTTCAGTAATATAACTCCACAAGGGGGGACTGTCACATCTTCAAGTCCCTAGTGTGTTGCCAATTTCTCTACCTCTATCTCTCTCTCTCTCTCTCTCTCTACATCTTTTTGTCTCTCATATATTCTCCCTCTGTGCCAGCATAAGACTTGCCATATATATTTTAAGTATATAAGAAAGTCAAGCATGTATCCTTCTTGAGTCTCCTTCTCTCCTACACAATTTTAGCAGAGCTTCCGCAGCACTTGCACCTTCTCTTCTCCTAGACTTGGAACTTGATTTCAGCAGAGCTTCCACAATACTCACACATTCTCTTCTCCTCTTGGATGTATGCAAAGTGGTCCTTTCTTTACCTCCCTCACACCTAAGGAGAGCCTCCTCTTTTGTAGGCTTTCAAGAGCTGCTCTTCTTGGAGAGAGACTTGAGTTGATCTTCATGCAAGATGTCGTTGTTCCAGGACCTATTTTGGAGCACTACTTTTGAGATATCTCTCTATGCATTGTTCAAATGAAAAAACGTCCAACACGAAAGTTGTAGATCTAGTTGTTTCTGATAACCCGCACAGCCTGTTTGTAGAGATCATCTTTCCATTGCGAGATATTTTAAAAATTGATTCACCATGTCTTTTTTAAAAAGAATAGCTTCTCAAATTGTACTCTTGACTTGTGGTCCATGCAACCACCTTAAGGAGAGTTCATTAAATTGCATTGGGCCTCAACCTTAAGATTGACTTCCACACAAAAGCTTGTGTCTTTTTAGACCTTAGAAAGAGAAAATCACTACTCTCCTCACTTCCAAAGGATCACATCTCTTATCTTTCTTAGTGTGAGAATTACCTCTCTTGTCTTTCTTAATGAAAGAAAATACCTTAAACCTTGACTTGTAAGGGAGAGGATGACCCCAAATAAATGCAATGCTCATTACACACAAGTAAACATTCCCGAGCATCCATGGATGCATACATAAGTACATATACACAATGCTAATGCACTTCCTCTTATTAGAACTTAATCCATCTTCATTTATGTGTAACTTCTTGGTTCTTGTGTACACTCTTACACTTGGTAGACACTTTTATCCCCCTTCATAACTTGTATTGCATGTACCGAATATCCACATCACAGTGCTCTGATCACCCCACTAAGTGATGCACTAGGAATATTGGTCTCTAAATGGTTTGATGGGGCCATGCTAGATCATCATCAACACTTTAAAGAAAATTGAGTCATTAATTTATTGACATCAATTTATTAACTAGAGAATGGGTAAAAAGCAATCAATTTAGTGACATTCCTCTGGCTTCTAAACAGTTGAACTCATTTGTAGAGGGGATACATAGTCCTCAAGAAGATCTCGAAAGACTTCTAGTTCTCTCTCAATCATAAACTGAGCGTCCAATGGGGGATAATCCTTAAACTTAACTAGATACTTTCGTAATACCTTACCTGACCTTAAAGTATTGTCCTAATGGTATAAAATTCTTTCAAGCACAAGGAACTCTCGTTTTTCTTCTATGTTAGGTAAATCTTCCTTGATTGGTTCCATTGGAGGTGCTCCTATATAGGGATGTAGCAAACTTATATGGAAAGCATTATGAATGTTCCAATGACTTGGTAGATCCAAACAAAAAGTCACATTGTTTATCTTATTTGTGATCTTGAAAGGGCCATAATAGCAATTAGAAACCTTAACCACTTTAACCTTTTGACCTTTCTACTTCTTTAAGTGATCCTTCTCAAACTTAAGAAGAACATGTTGTGCCAAATTGAGATCTAACTTACGAAGATGCTTATCAGCTTTGCATTTCTGCTTCTCTTGTGTTCTTTGGATAGCAGCTTTTACTTGAGTGAAGGCTATATCAATGTCTCTAACAAACTCATTTGCTGCAAAGATCTTATCCTTCACAAGAATGATGGATGGTAAATGAGGCTTACCATAGATTATCTCAAAGGGTGCCCTATGAGTACTAGACTGTGCCATATTATTGTATGAAAACTCTCCTAAAGGCAAATACTTTTCCCACTCTCTTTGATTATTAGAGACAGAGGATTTCAAAAGGTCCAAAACAGTAGAATTATCATTTTCACTCTACCCATCCGTTTGAGGATGATATGAGGATGAAAACTTTAACTTTGTCTCGAGGTTCTCGAAGAGAGCTTGCCAAAAGAGGCTGGTTATACAGGGATGTCGATCACTTATAATGGACTTAAGCATGCCATGATGTTTGAAAATATGAGCAATGAATAGCTTAGCCATATGATCGGCTTTGATTGTTTTTTGCATAGGTATAATGTAATATTCCCACTCGTGAATATTGATTTCCCGCACACTACGTAAACCTCGTGCAAAGGTTATCTTTCATATTGGAATTACCGGCAGTGTAATCTGTAACCTGCACGCGAGAAATCGAGACCTCCGCATTCGCAAAGCAAGCTCGAGGGTTCAAATTCGCAATTCACACGTAAACACCCTCTTGGGAGGGGCAAAATGGATATTATTAAAGCATATTATTATTATTATTTTTAATCCCTTTCCCCCAGCCGATGCACGGCTGGAGGAGAGGGAGTGTGGGGGAATGGGCTTGGTGGAGTTGTGGGCTGCATGAGGAGGGGGGAAGCCATGCAGTGGCCACGTGGTGGAGCTCTCCTCTCCCCCCCTTGTCCTATAAATACACCCTCTAAGGTGTTGAGGTGGGAAGGGAAACGGCTGCTGCCATCGCCGTGCTGAGAGAAGAGGAGAAGGCTGCGTGAAGGGATTGGACAGACGAAGGGAGGCTGTCGAGCTGGTGGGATTGGAGGAGGGAGGAGACCGTGCTGTTGGAGGAGAAGGTTGCCACGTCGGGAGTCTAAGACAAAGGGAGTGAGGGAGAGGCACTGTGACCACCGCCACATCCAAATCCGCCACTGAGCTACAGGCTGCCCTACTGCGCCGGTTGTTGCACACACTCCCGCCACCATCGCCATCGATCAATACTCCCTTCATCGTCAAAAATTTCCTTCCCCAATCATTGGCCTCCTTTCTTCCACGTCGGGCCTCCTCAAATTCAGAAGCATCCTAGAAGCTTCTCTAAGAAGCTTCTAAAGGATAAGGCCTTTGGGCCTTGTTCCTGCGTGCCTTCCCGGTTTTTTAAACCGGGCTCATAAAGCTCCTTCCCACAAGCCTTCCCATAAGCCCCAATCCCACAAGCTCCCGGGTCTTCAAAGATCCGATCTTCAGTGAAGTAATCTCCTGCGTACAAGGGAGAAGGCACATCTCAAGGCTGTTCGGAGAAAGCGTAGAAGCGAGGGTAATCCGCGGAGTCTGTGATCACGCCTACGATGGCCCCCAAGAAGTCGCAAGGCGTGCCTGCAGGACGTTCTTCTCCTAGCATTCACGTGGACATCTCCCCGAGTCCACAAAACCAGGTTTTTACTATTGTGATTCCATACAAAAGTAATCCATTAAGCATGATAACTTCATGGATTAGGAAGCACCCGTGCATGTTCAAATTCACCTAGCCTAGTTAAATGAAATTGGGAAAATTGGTATTTTCAATGCTATAAACGCAAATTGTCTATCCATCTTACGACCTTAATAATATGTTGCCTTGTCGTACTTTTCAAAGTGAAGAGCCTAGAACACCTGTTGCCTATCATTATAAGGTTGGAATTGTTAAAGTGCACCGTTGACTAGACATGGAAAGATTAAGCGTATGTTGCATTTTTTTAGGCAACATCTTCCTTGTAAGGAGTTATGAGGAAAAGTTAACACCCATAAGATGTTATCCGAAAAGAAATAGAAGAGCACGAAATTAATCTTATGAACTTGCAAGTGGCATGTAAAATGGAAAAAGTTAACACTAGCTTTAGTTTTGTATGAACTTCATTAACTTCATTGTAGCTAGGAGAAAGTTGTGTGTTGCATAGTCGTCATGCAAAAATTTCATTCATCAGGAGCCGTATTTAGGAAAGGTTGCATGGTTTAACAAAGCATGAGATTCTAAAGTGTAGATAACAAGGTAATAGGCATGATTATTTGATGTAAGTCCTAGTAGGTCCTAGGAAAGTTAGTATCCAGATTATCATGTATTTTTACTTTACCAAGGAAAGATAGAGTTATTGTGAACTATGTGATGCGTAGAAGCAATGAATCGCATGTTACATGTATTGTGGTAGTTGCAACTATTTTTCCCTTTTGATCTAGTTTATTATCTCTAGGAAAGGTTCATCCTTGTCGCAAGACAAGTATATTGAATTGTCTAAATCACCTAACCCACAAGGGATTCATATAGGCATGATTCAGTCGATATGATAAATATCCCAAGTGCTAACTAGGGTTTAGCGCATTAAGGGTTCGACCTAGTTTTACACTTGTTGCCAAGTCAAAACCCTCAAACCCAAAGATCATACCCACATTCACGAAATGTTGAGTCAATTGGACGGGCTTGCAAGAAACGATCTAGGGTTTCTACCCTAAGGATCACTCGTTCAAATGATGAAACTCGAATTGAGTTGGAACCCCTAGGACCAAACGTTGTCGATCTAGTGTAATTAGGAATGGGTTGGGTAAAAAGACACCCTAAACCCTGCTTCTCGTCTGAAGATAATTTCGATACCAGAAAACGCCGTTCAATGGGTGAAATGATCCCATGGAATAGATGCGACACTTGTGCAATAAGTTGCAACGTTGCATAGACTTGTTGTTTGTTCACAAGAGAGTTTTGCCATTTCTTGAAATAAGGTTGGTAAGTTCTTGCGCAAATTTAACTTGCAAGAGAATGAGTAGTCATCCTGTTACATCACCTGTCTTGGGGAAAGATTGTCAAGTAAAGGGAAGTTAGGTATTTGCTTGAAAGCAAATGATCAATCAATAAATTAAAGCGACATGGTCGCCAGGATTTACTGTTAATAAAACCTAAGGTATTGGTTAAGTGGGTTAACAGGGTATGGCCCTAACCCAAGGACAAAAGGGTGAACAAATAAACCCTTGGGAATCTTGCCAAGTCGCAATTAATCCCGGATCGAACGCTGGATGCATTCGGAAAGAAGGATTCCCTCCTTGACAGTTGGCCAATTAAACGACCACTAGAATTGATTGTGCTTGAACAGCTTAGAAAGCACTGTTTGCATTGTTTGCTCAAAGAACTAAAGGATGAAATGATATCTAATGCTTCAGGTTGAAGGCCTGAAGGGAGAGGCAGCTTCAGTTACCCCCGACTGCCTGCCTGACCCTAACCAAGGGGGTTGTTGACCGCGCTGGGAACGTGCACCGAACCCGCCGCGAGAGGTCTTTCCGTTGAGCTCTACTTGGAGCAGGAGGACGCTTGGGTGCCAGGGGGAGCTCTGGCTGTAAATCCCTCGCCTTCCGGGTCCTGCACAAGAGGCCAACATGAATCGGGATTGGATCTCGAGGCCCGCATACTAGTCTACGGGCAGAAGCTTGGAATAGTGATCCCTGGCGGATTACTGGATAGCCTTCCGGCGGATTATGGACAAGCCTACGGGCGGAACTCCTTGTATTTCAAAGATAAAATGATGAAATGATAATAAAGAAGTTGTTTGACATTGTTTTTCTATGTCACATGATAAGATTACGTGAAGGAACCAGTGCTTAACAGTGTTAATTAAAGAAGCAGATTGTTATATGTCAAATTAATGTGTTAGATAATTACATAACTAAAACAAACTGAGGAAAGTGCGGAGGATGGACCATGGGTCCGTCCTACGGATGGGTGGTCCCGGTTAGCCGGGAACTTTTCTCAAAAATCTCGAAGAACAGCGGGATGATCATCATTATCAAAACGAATAATGAGAGCGGTGACCTAGAGTTACGTCTTACCCGATTTACGGAATGGGACTATGCCTATTGGTAGAGAGGTTGAGTTTTGCATCCCTCTCGTTTCCCATTCTCCTTGAACCTAGTGCAGCGTGAATCCGCTTTGGACCTGTCGTTTCTGCGTAAAGTAGTTCGCTTGGGTCTGACGCTAGTTGCTGTTAGCTAATGACCAAACAGGAAAACCCAAATTCCGGTCGATCCTAAGTGGGAACGGCCAGGATACTTCCGCTACGTGGCAGACACGGGAAGACCTAGATTACAAAACCCGTAACATTCCATGGGAGTGCCGGGCGGAGTTTTCTAGACATCCTTTCCGATGGACTGCTAAGACGTGTCCGGATGATTCTAGTGGACACGTTACAGTTGGTATCAGAGCTAACCAACAACCGAATTGTTTTTATGAGATCTCAATAAAATGAAGTAAAGAAATTGTTGCTATCCAAACATTTCCTCCTTGTCAATACTGTCTTGCAGAACTATGAAGCGTGGAACAAGTTTTTGGTGTTCCGGGTCATGTTTATGACTGCAATGCATTCTCCGCATTATAGACAAAGAGTTGGAATGATGAACATCCTGGAGCAGATTTATAATCCATCACCTTTATATATAGAACGAAGATGGACTGGGTCTTCAGGAATCTACTACATAGTTGCCCACCGGTTCGCCTATCTACAGACCAACCTGAAGAGGATCAAGTGGTTGGAAGACTTGAAAGTCGTGAAGCTGTTCATTTTTGTGGAAGCTCACGTAAATTCGACTTTGCATATTCAAGGTCGGAGGGTTGAATTGAACTCATATGTATATGAGGAAGTAACCCGTGTATTCCCAGCCGACAGGATTAAGGTGTTGGGCCGCCATGAGAAGTATGGATTCCAGCGGAAAGGATATCCTGAACTTCCAATGAATTATCGATTCCTAAAGATCCATGACCCAAAACCCTACTATTACACAGTTCCTATAGACAAATGTAATACAACGTTGTTCTCCCCAAACTGAATGTAATGATTGGATTATCATCACACGAGATGTTATATAAGGCTACGCCCATGTAAATATAAATAAGGACTTCATTTATCAATATCCGACTGTGCATCAGAGTTGTTAAAAAAGTTAAGTAGCTTCATGATTTACAAGATAGCTGATCTAAAGACAAGCTAACGTCAATTATCATGTAATAACGTTAAGAAAACTTTTATCCAGGCACAACCCCAGGTACAGGTTCCAAATTCGCCCCTACATCAAGTACTGCTGTGATCCAGGAGAAGAAGTTCCTCCTCAAGCAGATAAAGCCACCCGAGTTTGACGGGAAAGGTAGATTCGTCCAGTCTGATGCTGAAATTTGGATTGAATCTATGGAGGATTACTTTGAAGTAGCTGGTACTGCGCCTACCAATCAGGCCATGCTCGCCAAATTAAAACTCACCGGCGAAGCTAGACTATGGTGGAAACAATGGTGTAGAGATCAAGGGACTTCAGAGGGGTCCGTCACCTGGGAGAAGTTAAAGAAAGCCGTGTAGGGGAGATATTTGCCACCTGCATATCGTACACAAAAAATGAATGAATTCTACGAGCTAAAACAGCTAGGACTCACCCTTGACGCATACTACTCTAAATTTGTCTCACTCTTAAAGTATGCACCACAGATGGACATGACGCAGCAGGTGTCCAAATTTTGCGCGGGCTTAAATCCACCCGTAAATACCCGTCTCGAATCTATGCGTCCGTCAAATCTTCAGGATGCACTCATTCGAGCGGCATCTATAATTCAGGAAGTGCAAGCTAGACCAAGGGGTAACAAAAATTGGTCCTATAGCGACCCGAATAGAGGAACATTCAGACCCCAAGTGAAGAGAGCCCAAGGTCACAATCAGGGACAAAGGAAGAAAGCAGGGACAAATAACGTCAACAACTTTGTTCCTACTCAAAGTAATGGCCGAAACCTCCGATGTTTCCACTGCAACGAACTCGGTCACTTCAAAAGGCAATGTCCCAAGCTCAGCGAGGGACATCGTCAAGGTGTAGGCCGCGGTCAAGGAGCCGCCACTCGTGGAAGAGGAAGAACTGCCTGCATTACCAACAGGCAAAGATGCGAAGTAGAAGAAGAGGAAGATTCGACTATGGAGGCAGAATTTGAAAGAGCGACAGTCCATGCCACTTTACACAAGAAGGGGCCGAATCGTCAGTTCTCGGTGATTCAAACACCGTCGGACTATCAAGGTAAAGGTTTCAAAACCTTGATTGATTGTGGCAGTACACATTCCTTTATCTCACCAGCATGTGCAAAAAGATTAGGAATAGCCACAGTAGAAGCACCTACCTTACTTGTGGAATTGGCAAATGGTCGTGAGGTAACTTGTACCAGGCAAACTGCTAAGGAAGAATTCTTTCTGGGAGGAAAGAAAACCTCAGTCAAGTTCAGAGTCATGAATTTAGGTATCCATGAGTGTCTACTTGGGATGGATTGGCTTAAGCCTAATGACGCCCACATCCACTGTGGAAAGGGTCAAGTTTCCTTTCGAAACTCTGAAAGGGAGTTTGTTACAACTCAAGGTGAGGCAGGAGTGCCAAGAATCCAGTTAGCCAAAGTATCGCGGATCATAAAAGGAGTTAGAAAAGGATTACCTATTTACCTGATCAAACTCAACAAGTCAGATCAAAAGCAAGAGTCTCATGAGGGACCCTCTTGGCTAAAGGAATACGCTGACGTATTCCCTGAGGAATTGACTGAACTTCCGCCTCCAAGAGAAGTTGATCATGAAATAAGGCTAGTGCCTGGAGCTGCGCCAATTGCAAAGAGACCTTATAGAATGTCCATACCGAAAGCTATTGAGTTGAAGGAACAACTCAAGCAACTGTTAGATCAGGGTTACATCTGGCCTAGCAACTCACCATGGGGAGCTCCAGTACTATTCCAGAAAAAGAAAGATGGGACACTTTGACTATGTATTGATTACCGTGGTTTGAATCAATCAACAGTCAAGAACAAGTATCCTATTCCTAGAATAGATGAACTTCTGGATCGCCTTCAAGGTGCAAAGATCTTCTCCAAAATTGATCTTAGATCAGGTTACTATCAAATAAGGATCAAGGAAGAAGATATTCCAAAAACGGCCTTCAATACAAGATATGGGCACTTTGAGTTCTTGGTTATGTCATTCGGGCTTACAAATGCACCTGCCACCTTCAATAGATTAATGTAGGATATTTTTAGACCATATCTTGATGATTTCGTGCTTGTCTTCTTTGATGACACTTTAGTCTATTCTAAACAGGAAGAAGATCATGAACCTCAACTACGGATTGTTCTTGAGACAATGAGGTCTCATAAGCTGTATGCTAAAATGAAGAAGTGTGCATTCTTCAAGCGTCAGATTGAATATCTAGGATTCATAGTATCATCAGAAGGAATATCAGTAGACCCAGCCAAAGTCAGGGATGTGCTTGAATGGCCAATACCAATATCCATTAAAGAAATACGTAGTTTCCTTGGCTTGACAGGATGGTATAGGGTCTTTATAAAAAACTATGCTTTGATTGCAGCACCTCTTACAGACTTACTAAAGAAGCAGACTTCTATTACATGGTCAACTCCCGAACAAAATAGCTTCGACCAATTGAAGCAATGTTTGGTATCAGCACCTATTCTAAAACTTCCTGACCTCAATAAGGAGTTCAAGGTAGTAACTGATGCCAGCATTCCTGCTTTGGGGTGTGTACTTATGCAGGAAGGTCATCCAGTAGCATACTCTTCAAGGAAATTGAAGAGTCATGAAAAGAATTATGCCACGCATGATCTGGAATTATTAGCTGTCATCCATGCTTTAAAGCTTTGGAGACACTACCTATTGGGTAACAAGTTTACTCTAGTAACCGATCATAAGAGTCTCAAATGGATTTTTACCCAGAACGAGCTCAACATGAGGCAACGACGGTGGATTGAAGTACTGGAGGAGTATGATTTTGAAATCAAGTACCGACCAGGGAAAGAGAAAGTAGTTGCCGATGCACTCAGTCGCAAGGCATTCCTAAATTCCCTAATCTTGCAGAATCCATCAACGGCCAGATCTCTGGCTACAAAGGTATCTATGCCAAGCAACCCTATACTCGAACTAGCTAGAGAGGAAGCATGCCATGATTTGGCCTACCAAACAATGATAAAAGAAATATCTACCAAGGATCAGAATCTGAAGTTACAGGCCAAGTATCAGGAATTTTCCATTGATAATGGACTTGTCTACTACAGAACAAGGCTGTGTATACCAACAAGCCAGTCACTTAAGCATAAGATATTATGGGAAGCTCATGATTCCCCTTTTGCAGGACATCCTGGCTATGCAAAAACTCTTAATGCAGTTAGGAAGAGCTACCATTGGGAGAGGCTCAAAGGTGACGTTCTCAAATATGTCACTGAATGTTTGTCTTGCCAATGTATCAAGGCTGAACATGTCATGATGCCAGGAAAATTGCAACCACTTGACATTCCCCAAATGAAATGGGAATTCATCAGTATGGATTTTGTTGTGGGCTTACCCCAAGTCCAAGGAGGATACAATTCCATTATGGTTGTAGTTGACATGCTTACTAAGGTTGCACACCTGATTCCAGTAAAGACAAACTATAAAGCCTCCGACATTGCAAGATTGTTTATCAAGGAGATATTCAAGCTACATGGGTTACCTAGAAGAATCATTAGCGATCGAGATTCTCTCTTCACTTCACACTTCTGGAGAGCTATCTTTGAAGCTATTGGGACTCAACTCTGTTTTAGCACCACCTACCATCCCCAAACGGATGGACAAACAGAGCGAGTGAATCAAATCATTGAGGATATGCTTAGGGCTTACTGCTGTCGAGAGCCGAAGAGGTGGATTCAATACTTGCCGTTAGTAGAATTTGCCTACAATGCTTCTTACCAGCAGAGCATTCAAATGACCCCTTTCCAGGCATTGTATGGTCATGATTGTCGAAGTCCCATAAACTTTTCTGATCCAACCCTAAGAGTTGAAGCTTCAAGACAAATGTTGGAGGACATGGATGACCAAATAAGGTCAATAAGACAAGACATACAAGTAGCCAAGGATAGACAAAAGGCATATGCAGATTTGAAACGTCAAGAGAGGGTATTCGGAGAAGGAGACATGGTCTTCATTCGTGTACGCCCTAAAAGGAGTTCTCTATCTCTAGGAGAATGCAAGAAGCTAAGTCCAAGGTATTGTGGGCCGTATAAAATCCTCAAATGCCTGGGACCCAATGCTTATAAATTGCAACTTCCTGATAACCTAAAAGTTCACAATGTATTCCATATTAGTCTCATAAAAAAATATGTACCCAACCCTAATCATGTACTTGATGACCAACAATATGTAATGCCTAGTCAAGGAGTCCTTGAACTAAGACCGGATAAGATTTTAGATGTTAGGGAGAGACAGTTAAGATCTAGAACCTTGAAAGAATGCCTCGTCCAATGGAAAGATTATCCCGAAGAGGATGCTACCTAGATAGATGAAAGCTCTCTCAACCATCAATATCCCCAGTTATCTCGAGATGAGGACATCTCGATTCTTTTAAGGGGGAGAGAATGTAATATTCCCACTCGTGAATATTGATTTCCCGCACACTGCGTAAACCTCGTGCAAAGGTTATCTTTCATATTGGAATTACCGGCAGTGTAATCTGTAACCTACACGCGAGAAATCGAGACCTCTGCATTGGCAAAGCAAGCCCGAGGGTTCAAACCGCAATTCACACGTAAACACCCTCTTGGGAGGGGCAAAATGGATATTATTAAAGCAATTTTATTTTATTTTTTTTAATCCCTTTCCCCCAGCCGATGCACGGCTGGAGGAGAGGGAGTGTGGGGGGATGGGCTTGGTGGAGTTGTGGGCTGCATGAGGAGGGGGGAAGCCATGCAGTGGCCACGTGGTGGAGCTCTCCTCTCCCCCCCCTTGTCCTATAAATACACCCTCTAAGGTGTTGAGGTGGGAAGGGAAACGACTGTTGCCATCGCCGTGCTGAGAGAAGAGGAGAAGGCTGCGTGAAGGGATTGGACAGACGAAGGGAGGCTGTCGAGCTGGTGGGATTGGAGGAGGGAGGAGACCGTGCTATTGGAGGAGAAGGTTGCCACGTCGGGAGTCTAAGACAAAGGGAGTGAGGGAGAGGCACTGTGACCACCGCCACATCCAAATCCGCCACTGAGCTACAGGCCGCCCTGCTGCGCCGGTTGTTGCACACACTTCCGCCACCATCGCCATCGATCAATACTCCCTTCATCGTCAAAAATTTCCTTCCCCAATCATTGGCCTCCTTTCTTCCATGTCGGGCCTGCTCAAATTCAGAAGCATCCTAGAAGCTTCTCTAAGAAGCTTCTAAAGGATAAGGCCTTTGGGCCTTGTTCCTGCGTGCCTTCCCGGTTTTTTAAACCGGGCTCATAAAGCTCCTTCCCACAAGCCTTCCCATCAGCCCCAATCCCACAAGCTCCCGGGTCTTCAAAGATCCGATCTTCTGTGAAGTAATCTCCTACGTACAAGGGAGAAGGCACATCTCAAGGCTGTTCGGAGAAAGTGTAGAAGCGAGGGTAATCCGCGGAGTCTGTGATCACGCCTACGATGGCCCCCAAGAAGTCGCAAGGCGTGCCTGCAGGAGGTTCTTCTCCTAGCATTCACGTGGACATCTCCCTGAGTCCACAAAACCAGGTTTTTACTATTGTGATTCCATACAAAAGTAATGCATTAAGCATGATAACTTCATGGATTAGGAAGCACCCGTGCATGTTCAAATTCACCTAGCCTAGTTAAATGAAATTGGGAAAATTGGTATTTTCAATACTATAAACGCAAATTGTCTATCCATCATACGACCTTAATAATATGTTGCCTTGTCGTGCTTTTCAAAGTGACGAGCCTAGAACACCTGTTGCCTATCATTATAAGGTTGGAATTGTTAAAGTGCACCGTTGACTAGACATGGAAAGATTAAGCGTATGTTGCATTTTTTTAGGCAACATCTTCCTTGTAAGGAGTTATGAGGAAAAGGTAACACCCATAAGATGTTATCCGAAAAGAAATAGAAGAGCACGAAATTAATCTTATGGACTTGCAAGTGGCATGTAAAATGGAAAAAGTTGACACTAGCTTTAGTTTTGTATGAACTTCATTAACTTCATTGTAGCTAGGAGAAAGTTGCGTGTTGCATAGTCATCATGCAAAAATTTCCTTCATCAGGAGCCGTATTTAGGAAAGGTTGCATGGTTTAACAAAGCATGAGATTCTAAAGTGTAGATAACAAGGTAGTAGGCATGATTATTTGATGTAAGTCCTAGTAGGTCCTAGGAAAGTTAGTATCTAGATTATCATGTATTTTTACTTTACCAAGGAAAGATAGAGTTATTGTGAACTATGTGATGCGTAGAAGCAATGAATCGCATGTTACATGTATTGTGGTAGTTGCAACTATTTTTCCCTTTTGATCTAGTTTATTATCTCTAGGAAAGGTTCATCCTTGTCGCAAGACAAGTATATTGAATTGTCTAAATCACCTAACCCACAAGGGATTCATATAGGCATGATTCAGTCGATATGATAAATATCCCAAGTGCTAACTAGGGTTTAGCGCATTAAGGGTTCGACCTAGTTTTACACTTGTTGCCAAGTCAAAACCCTCAAACCCAAAGATCATACCCACATTCACGAAATGTTGAGTCAATTGGACGGGCTTGCAAGAAACGATCTAGGGTTTCTACCCTAAGGATCACTCGTTCAAATGATGAAACTCGAATTGAGTTGGAACCCCTAGGACCAAACGTTGTCGATCTAGTGTAATTAGGAATGGGTTGGGTAAAAAGACACCCTAAACCCTGCTTCTCGTCTGAAGATAATTCCGATACCAGAAAACGCCGTTCAATGGGTAAAATGATCCCATGGAATAGATGCGACACTTGTGCAATAAGTTGCAACGTTGCATAGACTTGTTGTTTGTTCACAAGAGAGTTTTGCCATTTCTTGAAATAAGGTTGGTAAGTTCTTGCGCAAGTTTAACTTGCAAGAGAATGAGTAGTCATCTTGTTACATCACCTGTCTTGGGGAAAGATTGTCAAGTAAAGGGAAGTTAGGTATTTGCTTGAAAGCAAATGATCAATCAATAAATTAAAGCGACATGGTCGCCAGGATTTACTGTTAATAAAACCTAAGGTATTGGTTAAGTGGGTTAACAGGGTATGGCCCTAACCCAAGGACAAAAGGGTGAACAAATAAACCCTTGGGAATCTTGACAAGTCGCAATTAATCCCGGATCGAACGCTGGATGCATTCGGAAAGAAGGATTCCCTCCTTGACAGTTGGCCAATTAAACGACCACTAGAATTGATTGTGCTTGAACAGCTTAGAAAGCACTGTTTGCATTGTTTGCTCAAAGAACTAAAGGATGAAATGATATCTAATGCTTCAGGTTGAAGGCCTGAAGGGAGAGGCAGCTTCAGTTACCCTCGACTGCCTGCCTGACCCTAACCAAGGGGGTTGTTGACCGCGCCGGGAACGTGGACCGAACCCGCCGCGAGAGGTCTTTCCGTTGAGCTCTACTTGGAGCAGGAGGACGCTTGGGTGCCAGGGGGGGCTGTGGCTGTAAATCCCTCGCCTTCCGGGTCCTGCACAAGAGGCCAACGTGAATCGGGATTGGATCTAGAGGCCCGCATACTAGTCTACGGGCAGAAGCTTGGAATAGTGATCCCTGGCGGATTACTGGATAGCCTTCGGGCGGATTATGGACAAGCCTACAGGCGGAATTCTTGTATTTCAAAGATAAAATGATGAAATGATAATAAAGAAGTTGTTTGACATTGTTTTTCTATGTCACGTGATAAGATTACGTGAAGGAACCAGTGCTTAACAGGGTTAATTAAAGAAGCTGATTGTTATATGTCAAATTAATGTGTTAGATAATTACATAACTAAAACAAACCAAGGAAAGTGCGGAGGATGGACCATGGGTCCGTCCTACGGATGGGTGGTCCCGGTTAGCCGGGAACTTTTCTCAAAAATCTCGAAGAACAGCGGGATGATCATCATTATCAAAACGAATAATGAGAGCAGTGACCTAGAGTTACGTCTTACCCGATTTACGGAATGGGACTATGCCTATTGGTAGAGAGGTTGAGTTTTGCATCCCTCTCGTTTCCCATTCTCCTTGAACCTAGTGCAGCGTGAATCCGCTTCGGACCTGGCGTTTCTGCGTAAAGTAGTTCGCTTGGGTCTGATGCTAGTTGCTGTTCGCTAATGACCAAACAGGAAAACCCAAATTCCGGTCAATCCTAAGTGGGAATGGCCAGGATACTTCCGCTATGTGGCAGACATGGGAAGACCTAGATTACAAAACCCGTAACATTCCATGGGAGTGCCGGGCGGAGTTTTCTAGACATCCTTTCCGATGGACTGCTAAGACGTGTGCAGATGATTCTAGTGGACACGTTACATATAAAGTGAAATTTTGTAATGAAAGCAATCAACCATGGAATGAAATCTAATAGAAATTGAAAATTAACTAAGCTACAACAAAGAATTAACAAATCTATTGCACCAAGACATCCTCATTATGTATTAATGGTTGGGGATTCAAGAATACATGACGGCCATGGCTGAGTGCTTCATAGGCTAAGAAGAAGCTAACTCCAAGAAATGGTAAAGCGAAGATTATTGAATGATCAAAAGATGTCTTGCCTTTGGCCTCTAGTCCCTTTTATTCTAACCCTCTTCCAAACTTAAGGGTTGTTCACACATGTACACATAGGCTAAAGCTAAATTTACAAAGGCTGGAATTAATCCAAGGTGCAAATATTAATGTTGTATTTTCCTTCATGACAAACCATCCCTTCCTGAAGATGGTTTTGTCCTCAAAACCAAGAAGTAATGGCCTAAATCCAAGTCAAGGATGATAGTAATCATGCCCATTCATCTTCCAAATGATAAGAAAGTATTGTCCATGAAAAGAAGACCTTTTGCATGCCAAACTGTGAGAAAACTGGCTGCCGTCCAAACATGGCTGATTCACTAAAACTGCCATAACTTTTGATATATTGGTCCAAATAAGGCGTATGAGGTGTGGAAATGAAGTATACACTCCCAAGCATCACCCCATAACATCAGAATCAAAATTTGATGAAGTCAGGACAGTTTTATTGTCTGAAGAAATTTCATACAGCAAGCTCTCTCTGCACAGTCACTGCATACTGCATCATATATCATCCTGTAATAACCAAGGAAAGTTACTGACATAAGTGGATGGTTGCCAAGAAGACTCTTCAATGGGCAAATTCTTCCACTTAATGAGATACTCAATGAGAGTACGATTTTTGAGAACTTTCTCTCTCTTTCCAATAATTCTTTCAGGTTCATATATGATCAGTCCTGCCTCATCCAATGGTGGTAATTCTTCCAATACTTGTACATCGGGCCCAACATACTTCTTCAGCTGTGAAATATGGAATACATCATGTATTCTAGTGGAGGATGGTAGCTGAAGTTTATAAGCAAGCTCTCCAATTTTGTCCAGAATCAAATATGGTCCATAAAACCTATGAGCAAGCTTGTTATTCCCACCCTTTAATGAAGCATAATGCGTCTTGGGCACTTTGAGAAATACCCAATCTCCAACCTTGAAGTCTAAATGTCTTGTTTTCTCATCAGCATAGACCTTCATTACGTCTTGTGCTTTCCTTATGCTGTCCTTGCATTGCCTCATGAGCAACTCCATTCTTTCCAACTCTTCCTTTGCTTGTGGGTTGATGTCTTCATGGAATAAAACTGATGGAAGTTGGACTTTATACCCATAAAGAGCTTCAAACGGAGACATCCCAATGCTCATGTGATGTGTGTTATTATAGCAAAATTCAGCAAGGTGGATCCAACGATCCCATGAAGCTTGTGTGTCATGACAATAATGCCTAAGGTACACTTCCACCCAATGATTGACTCTCTCCGTTTGCCCATCAGTCTGAGGGTGATAGGCCGTGCTAGGAGTGAGGAAAGTACCCATAGAGGAGAATAGACTTTTCCAGAAGTTGCCCATAAACTTCGAATCACGGTCTGATACTATTCTCATAGGCATACCATGTAGTTTGAACACACCTTCCATAAATTGCTCGGCGACTTGTCTTGCTGAATATTGGACTTTAGTTGGGATAAAGTGGGCTGATTTGGTCAATCTATCAACTACCACATAGATACTATTCCATCCATGACTGGTAGTAGGCAATCCCGTTATGAAATCCATGGAAATATCTGTCCATTTGCCCGTAGGTATGGGTAAAGGCTGAAGTAAGCCGGCTAGTAATAGAGTGGAATCCTTATTTTGCTGACACTCCAAGGACTGAGATACATACTCTTTAACATCTTTCCATAGACCTTTCCAATAAAAGCTTTGATGAACTCTATCAAACGTCTTGAAAAGGCCCAAGTGACCAGCCATTGGCGATGAATGCATCTCTTGAAGCACCTTCAGCTTATAGGAAATTCAGCATCACACCCTTGCTGTAATTTCTATAAAATATGGGCAGCATGCTCATCAAGTACATATTCCTCTTGAATGTCTTCAATCCAATCCTTATAGATGGTAGACACAGTAGATAGGCTGCATGCCCACATTCTTGATAGCGTATCAGCCACCACATTATCCTTGCCAGCCATGTATGATATTTCAAAATCATATGATTGTAAAGTGGCCAACCATCTCTTTTGCTTGGGAGAAAGATTGGGCTGCGAGAGAAAATATCTCAAGACCCTATGATCACTTTTGACTTTGAAGTGTGTCCCATAGAGGTAGTGGTGCCATTTCTTGATTGCATGTAAAATAGCAAGCATCTCCTGCTCATAAACATGCATCTCTCTCTCTTTGTCATCAAATTTTCTGCTCTCAAATGCAATGACACCATGCTCCTGTACCAAAACTGCTCCCAAACTTCTACCACTGGCATCTGCATAAATGGTAAAAGTCTTGGAGAAGTCAGGGCAAACTAGTATGGGTGCTGAAATAAGCAATTGCTTCAGCTCATTAAAGCTCTTGTCAGCGATCTCATCCCAAAAGAAGGCTTCTTTTTTTAGCCGATCGGTAAGAGGAGCTGCAACATGAGCATAGTTCTTCATAAACCGTCAGTAAAAAGATGACAAACCAAGGAAACCTCTTAATGAAGTGGCATTGGTTGGTGTAGGCCATTCTTTAACACACTGAACCTTCTTAGGATCCACTTTGATTCCATCTTCTCCCACTATATGACCCAAGTATTCAACTTCTTTTGTCATAAAAGAGCATTTAGTGGCCTTGGCAAACAGTTTGTGTATCCTCAATATGTCAAAGACCTCTTTTACATGCTGCAAATGGTCTTCTTTATTCTTGCTATAGATTAAAATGTCATCAAAGAATACCAAAACTGTTTTAAAGAGCAATGGCTGAAGTGTCTTATTCATGAGAGACTGGAATGTGGCTGGAGTATTTGATAACCCAAAAGGCATAACCATAAACTGATAAAGACCCCTCTCCGTCCTGAAGCCTGTTTTGAATTCATCCCCTTCCTTCATGCGTATTTGATGATATCCCGATCTCAAGTCAATTTTGGAGAACACCTTGGCATCCTTCAATTCATCTAATAGATCATCTATTCTAGGTATTGGATACCTATTCTTGATAGTGACCTTGTTGAGATCGCGGTAATCAATGCACATTCGAAAGGAGCCATCTTTCTTCTTCACAAGAAGGACTGGAGAAGCAAAAGGTGATTGGCTTGCCTTAATGAGACCCATTTCCAAAAGCTCTTTGACTTGGCATTCTACCTCTTCTCTTTCCACTTTGGAGAGGCGATATGGTGGTTTGTTGATGGGCTTTGTATTGGGCAGCAAGTCAATGGGATGATCCACTTCTCTTTTGGGAGGAAGAGAAGTAGGTGGCTGAAAAATATCATCATATTCTTTCAGCAATTTACAAAGACATGGGTCCATATTTTTGGTAGGAAAAGAGGGCTGATCCTCTTCAATCTTGGAAAGAAGAATGGTGAATATACATGCCTTTGCATTTATCTCTTTCTTAACCTTCTTGGGACTGATCATCTCCATTCTTTTCTTTTCAGCTCCATGTAGTGTTACTTGTTGTCCACACTATTTAAACTCCATTTCCATGTTGTTGAGATCCATGGTAAATCTGCCCAAAGATTTTAGCCAGTTGCTGCCAAGTATTATATCAATGGGACCCATTTCTAATGCAATTAGGCTCACTGATGTAGTGCACAATGGGGAAAGGGTGATAGGTACATTTGGACAGCATTGATTGCTCATCTCAAAATTTCCATTTGCCACTTGGATTTTGAGTGATGTAGGCATTTCATGCGTATTCAATTTCAGCCCATTTAGTGACTTAGCATTAATGAAGCTATGTGTACTTCCCGTATCTATGAGTATATGAGCGGTCCTTCCTTTGATTTGACCTTTAAGGCGTAGGGTATTATCCCCTCTTGAACCACTCCATGCATCACTTGATATGGCACATAGCGATGGATGTAAATCAGTCCATGAATCATCCAAATAATGACCACCCGGGTCGAAAGGAAACCCATCCATCGGATCATAGAACTCATCATGGCCATTCTCTTCATTTTCATGCGCCTCTTCTTGAGTTGTTGTGACATCAAGCAGAGCCAAGCTTCCTTCAATAGATTCAACATCGGAATCATCCTCGATGATCATGCTAATCTTCATATTTTTGGCCTTGCATTTGGACTTATGATCGGGTGACCATTTCTCTCCACATTTGTAGCATAGACCTTTAGCATACATATCTTTAAGCTTGTCATTCGATACATGTTTGCCTTGAGTAGGGACTGAAGTTTTGGCATTTATATCAATCCTCTTTCCATCAAATCTATTTTCAGCATTAGGTCTGAAATTACTGCTTTGTTTTGACCCAAACACAGTAGGAAAAGTGGGTATCTTGCTGTAGGTATTGCTGAAAGTATTTGATGGCTTCCCAATATGCTGAAAATCAGTTTTAGCATGCCCATAATGGCCTGATGTCCTTGAGAACTACGTAGGCTGAAAAGAATGCCCTGTTTTTGGCTGAAAACCCTTGTATTTCTGCCCATAACGTTCAGCCAATTGAATGGCAGCTTGTAGGGATGTAGGATTCATGGCTCCAACTTCAGAAGAAAGAATAGGTTCCAAACCAAATATGTATTTATTCAACTTGGCACTATCGGAGACCCCATGAACATACATCGAGAGGTTCAAAAACTGATTTGAGTACTCTCTAACTGAGAGACCACATTGCTCAAGTGCATACCACTTTTTCTCTAACCGCTCTTTTTCAATAGGGGAAACAAAGACTTCAATCATAGCATTTTTCAATGCATCCCAAGACAAGAAGTCATGTCCCATCCTCGCCATATATCTCCACCAAGTGTGAGCATAGCCTTCTAGATAAAGGGCTGCAAATTTTACTTTGGCATTCTCGGGCCTTGGGTAAAGGGAAAAATACATCTCTAACTTGTCAAACCACTCCTCCAACTCCGTGGGTGAAGGGTTCTCTCCCTTGAAGTTTGAGATAAGTATTTTCTCCTTGTACTCTCTCTCGTATTGAGGAGGTTGTCCATTAGGGTGCTGCTGCCCACTATGGTGTTGTGGCCCAAAAGAATTGCCAAAAGGTCCTTGCCTAGGATATTCATTATTTCCATGCCCTTGTGCATAAGGAGTTTGCTGTCCATAATGCATACCATGACTTTGTGGCTGGAAACAATGTCCTTGAGGCTGAAAGTATGTGTTGCTCACATTGGGAGGTTGTCCATGCATCGGTGAATTGAAAGGTGGTTGCTGCCCATTATTTTGCTGATTCCAACCATGATTTAACATGGGACTTGGCCTATTGGGCTGCACTTGAGAAGAGAAATTATGTTGTGGCTGTCCAAAAGCATTTGGGGCTGAATTCACATGTCCATGTGGCTGCCCATAAGAGTTTGGGGCTGAATTAACATGGCCTTGCTCATAGCCACCAACATTTGCTTGTGGGTAAAATTGCTTGTAGAAAGAGTTGCACCCATGGATGTCTTCATCATGCTTTGAGTTTGTTTGCACTCTTTCTTGAAGATCCTGCCCATGTGGCTGAAAGTGACCCTTTTGTTGATGGAATTGTGGCTGAAGTGAAGTGGGATGAACAAAATCCTTAGCTTTAGATGATTCTCCAACTTCAAATTGACCTACCACCTTAGGAGTAGGTGGTTTAGGTGGTTTTTCAGCCCTATGAGGATGTGGGATATTAAGACCAACTGTAGGCAACATTTTCTCACCAAGAAGTGCTACAAGCTTGTCAATACCCAACCTCATACCCTCGAAACCTGATTTCATATCCTTTATGTCATTTGACAATTGTTGAAAACTGTTTGAATTCATTGAGATATGAGACGTCTCTATGGGTTGATTGGTAGGGGAGTGGGTAGAACTTGCCTCGACCTCATCGTTCTCATAATGCATTCGGTAAATGGCATCTTGAGAAGTGTCATGTTCACCCCTTTCCCGTTGATGTTCATCCCTTTCCTGTTGATATTTCTTCAATTCTTCATTGATAGTATCCAAAACAGGGTCTCTCTTCTTATTCCTGGCCATGGGTTGATAACTATCCTGAATTTCCTGCAATAGAAGAACTTGATTATCTTCACTTCTAGAGCTCCAAATTACGAGGTCTTTGGCTCTGTTCAAAGCTTGAAGATCCCTCTATCCAACGATCTATCAAGTACAGAAAATAGATGAGTACAAAAATTTCTGTAAGGGATTTTCTGTTGCTGTCTGAAAATTCCTGCAGGCAGTAAATACCCTGTTCTAGTCAATTAATGGCTTGTACCATCAATACAAAGCATGTACCAACTTCATAACCTTGTAGGAGAGTCTCATACGTCTGCCCATACTGAAAATGACCTCTGTAACCAGTAAAATGGCTGTCTAACTCAAAGTAGACTGCAATCTTTAATGAGGGTATGTATACATACTTTGTTCCAAACTTTAATGCTGAACCATAGTGTCTTTACCATAGGATGCATACATTTTACTGTAGCCATATGTCTTCATACATTTGCCATATGATACATTTGCCCAAAATCTCAAGAACTCACTGTCCATAACTCATGCTGTAGGCTGATTCAAGTGCCTTTGAGATTTGTACCTGCACCTAAACTTGAAAATACGTGGGATTCGAGACCCGAGGGGTTTGCAAAGTTCCCTCTCGGGCCGGGTTGCGCTCCCCTTCAGGGTCCTCGTCGGTAGGGGAGGGTCACCTCTCTTTTGTCCTACCGACTCGCTCGGCATCCACTTTTCCTCGTGGGCAAGTACATGGCAAGTGAATTCTAGCTCTAAAAATCAGTATGATATGCATGGAATAGTAAGGAAATACAATTGCCTTTCATTTTCCCTTTTCATGATATGCAAGATTGGAATTGAAAAGGCTGAACTGTAAATGAGAAATGGAGAGGTATTTACCTCAGCAGTGACTCATTGCTTACAAAGCTTTTCTCACTTACCAATTGGGTAATGATTTTATTATGATCAAGAGGCAAAATAGGCAATCAATTTCATGTCAGGGTTAGGCAATAAAGATTGAGTAATGAAGCTCAAGAAATTACTGATTTCAGTGAATGAAAGTAGATGGGTAATGCTCATTCATTATGGAAGAGTTTGAGACATTTAGAGATGGCCATTTCAGTAAATTGAAGAGGTTTAGTAAAGACAATGACTGACATAACCTATAGGCTTCATGTAATGCATTAGGCTATGAATGAAAGCTTCATTAATCCTCTTATTTCTCTTCAGCAATTGGAAATGAGATCAGCAATTGGATGTAAAGAGAAATTAAGAGTGATTAGAGTACCTCATTTAATTGATTGGAGAAGAGCATTGTTGATGGAATGACCTTCAATCCATAATGCTTGACATAGGTGAGTTGAGCTTGATAATCCTTCTAAAATCAGTCCAAGAGATCTTCAATATTCAAGAATAATCCCTTCCTTGATAAGCTTCAGCTTCATTAATTCCATGAAAGCTCCATGACTCCATGAATGCTCCAAATGAGGGTTGATGAAGACCGATTACCTTCTCTACTTGAAGTAGGTTGCAATAGGTAATAGAGAGGGCTTCAATGTGTCCAAGAGATCCCGAAATTTGAGAGGGAATGCCAAAATTTAATGGCATAAAAGCTTCATGCTGTCCATTGAACACCTAGACCACCATTGGCTTCAATCACTTCAATGTCGGTCCAATGTTGATGGATTCTTGAGGGGAAATGGTTGAGGGAGCTTCAGAGATGCTTTGCCCACAAAAGCCCCATGAATTGCTAAAAAAATTTCAGGAATCTTTGATGCTGTCCCAAACTGTTATACATAGAGTTTGCAATCTCCATATCCAAGCTCCATCAAAGCTTCAAGCTTCAAGATCAATCAATGTTGGTACTAGGATGTATGTAGAAGCCTCAGGGAGTATAATAGAGAAAAAACCCTTTGATCTTGATGAAGAAATCTGAGAAATTTGAGTGCTATCCAAAACTGTCATAAAACTCCATACCCAGGGTTTGAGAAAGCTCCCATCTTCCAAAAAGAGTGAAAGATCAAGTAGAAGATGATGTAGACTCATAGTTGCACTCCATTTGATCCTCTCATGAAGAGTGCAAGCTCAGATTACCTCACGTTTGCTGATCACAAAGGGGGGGGGGGGGCTGTAAAAACAGCGCAAACTGCTGTTGTACATACTCTTGCATCACGTGATGAAAACGTGGTAGATATGAGGCATGTAGGTAATCCATAGGTAGCTTAAGACCCATACTACACTCTTGCATAAGCCATTTGAGGATTAGAGGTCATGGGAAGAAGTTCTGAGAAGAAATGTCCATGGCAGTTTGTATGGCAGCTTGAAGGAATGAGGAAAGGGAAGAAGAAACCCTTCCTTCTCAAAAGTAACCACAGTTAAAGTGTCCTGTAACCATTAGTTTGTACACTTACCCCAATTTCTGGCTCAAATCTTGATCACGTCCTGCTATTTTGGCTGGAGCCCTCCATTTCTTCCATTATTAATGCCAAGAATCACCATCTTCATCCCTGTTTGTAGCAGTCTTTCACAAGTAACTCCGGTTTGAATCCTTCATGTCCTATCAAGTCCTGTCACTCAAATTTCTAACTATGGTTTGCTCTCTCTAGCCTAGGAAACTGAATCTAGTACTTGAAAATGGCTTCTGCAAGGATCTAAGCTATAGCTCTGATACCAATGTAATGAAAGCAATCAACCATGGAATGAAATCTAACAGAAATTGAAAATTAACTAAGCTACAACAAAGAATTAACAAATCTATTGCACCAAGACATCCTCATTATGTATTAATGGTTGGGGATTCAAGAATACATGACGGCCATGGCTGAGTGCTTCATAGGCTAAGAAGAAGCTAACTCCAAGAAATGGTAAAGCGAAGATTATTGAATGATCAAAAGATGTCTTGCCTTTGGCCTCTAGTCCCTTTTATTCTAACCCTCTTCCAAACTTAAGGGATGTTCACACATGTACACATAGGCTAAAGCTAAATTTACAAAGGCTGGAATTAATCCAAGGTGCAAATATTAATGTTGTATTTTCCTTCATGACAAATTTCTTACTGAATCTATCAATGATAATCCAGATTGCATCATTGCCTACTTGTGTGCGAGGAAGCTCCATGATAAAGCTCATGGCTATACTTTCCCAAGGTTCATTGGAAACATGTAATGACTTTAGTAGACTAGGTGGTTTATGCCTGCCATACTTTACTTTTTGACATATCTTGCACTCATAGATATATCTTTCAATGTGAGCTCTAAGAGGCTGCCAAAAGAAATATATTTCCAATGCTTGAGTAGTGGGCTGGAATACCCCTATGTCCAGCATATGGAAATGCATATGCTTCATCCACTACCTTGTGTCACAATGGTAGTGCTATACAAATTGCTTGATACAAATAACAATCTCAAATTGAGTAAGGTGAAATTGATTGACTTGAGTTAAGCTAATCCCATATGGTTGAGAAGTTAGAATCAATCACATACATTTTGGGTAAATCCATGAACTCGTTATGGTAAAGAGTTGTGATTGCATTCACTCAAGGTCTTCGTGATGGAGCATCTACTACCACATTCTTAGTTTCAGATGTATGAAGGATTTGAAAATGAAACATAGATAAGAAATATTTTCCCAGCGCATCTGTTTCTCTGAGAGCTTCTTCTGAGTGAGCAAGTATCTTAGACTTTTGTGATCTATTTTAATAACAAAATCTGCACCAAATAAGTATTGTTTCCATACTTGAAGAGCATGTATCACTGCCATAAGCTCTTTCTCATATACTAGAGCATGTAGTTCATGATCCTTGAGGTGTTGACTCTCAAATGCTACTGCATGATGCTCTTAGTTAACCACAGCTCCAATGCAATCCCCAAAAGCATTGCAATGAACTTCAAAAGGTTTTTGAAGATCCAGAACTATGAGAATTGGTTCTTGAGTCACAAGAAACTTAATTCTTTCAAAGTCTTGTAGTTGCCTTGATCCCCAGCGAAGAGGCATTCGCTTCTTAGTAAGGTCATGTAGAGGAGATACAACATACAAAAAATCTTGTATGAACCTCCTATAGTATGAACATAGGCCTAAGAAACTTCAAACTTCATGTATAGAAGTAGATTTAGGCCATTCAATAATGGCTTGAATCTTCTTAGGGTCCATTCTCACCGAATTGTGAGAAAGAATATGGCCTAGGTAATGAATTTTAGAAAGGAAGAATTCACTCTTCTTAGCATTGACTTGTAGTCTATGCTTGCGAAGCTCTTGAAAAACAGTAGATAGATGTTTTCTATGCTCTTATTGAGACTGTGAAAATATTAGAATGTCCTGAAAGAAGACACGTGTGAACTTTGAGCAAGGTCTGAAAATTCTCTCCATCATTCGATTGAATGTGGTGGGTGCATTCGTCAAACCAAATGGCATGACTAGAAACTCCTATAGACCAAACATTTTATGAAAAGTTGTCTTATGAACATCTTTCACTGCTATTCATATTTGGTGATAGCCGCTCTTGAGATCAATAGGACTAAAGATACTAGCCCCTTGCAACTTATCCAATATATAATCTATCCTTGGGATATGAAAATGATTCTTGATTGTGATCTTGTTCAAAGATCAGTAATCTATACACATACAGAAAGAACAATATTTCTTTTGAACAAGTAAGATTGGAGAGAAGTATGGAGAAGAGCTAGATTGAACCAACCCTTTTTCCAATAGTTTGTATACTTGTTTTAGGATATTCTCTTGCTGACTTGCACTTACTCGATAAGACAGTTGGTTACCAACCCTTTTTCCAATAGTTTGTATACTTGTTTTAGGATATTCTCTTGCTGACTTGCACTTACTCGATAAGACAGTTGGTTAGGTGATAAACTTCCTGGGATAAGATCAATTGTCTGATCTTCTGGGAACTTAGGAGGTAACTCTCCTTGGAGTGAATCACTAAAACAATCTTCATATTGTTTAACAAAATCATATCTGGCTTGATCAATTAAAGAGCGGGGTTCTTTTAAAGTCTAAAACGTAGAAGCATTTGTTGGTATTTTGTGTTCATTAGAGGCATCAAGTGCCCTTGAATCATTAGCTTCTTTTGACTCTCTCACAAAAATCATGTATGCAAAAATAGCTTTCTTCATTTCTTTAGAAATGCTAACATGACTAACCATTAGCACAGGCCAATCTCCACCATCAGCAATGCATACTATGTTTTGACCCTTGAATTGAAATACAAGGGTATTCTTAAAAAAATCGGGAAGAAGTCTAATCTTGTAATGCCAAGGCATGCCTAAGATAGCATCAGAGTTGCCAATGGGTGCAAGTATAAAAGATTTTTGGTCGTGGTAATTCCCAATTCTAAGATTCAACTTGGATAGGAGTAGAATATGTTGTAAGTCCTTCAAATGTAGACTCTAATCCAATTGATGTTCCCAATCGATCCGGTGGAATTTATAGCCTTTCAAAAGTATTCATTGACACAAAATTATCCATGGAATCCGGATCAAAGAGTATCAAAACTTATTGATTGTTGAGGGTTCTCCAACCCTTTAAGAGTTGTCTTTTCTTCTCATTTGAATGAGTGTTAGCTTGCACGTCCGGAATAGAATTTGAGGATGGCAGAGAAGGATCTTTAACCACATTTTCTTCCTTCCTTTTGTGAGGAAAATCAGGCTTCATATGCCCTAACTCACCACAAAGAAAGCACCTGCCTTCCTCTTTGTACTTTTGTATCTCAGAGGGTGAGAGATACTTGCACTCCTTCTTGTTACCCTCTGGCTTTGAATATTGGTCATGGGTAAAGGTAGGTCTTCTTTGATTAGTCTTGTCTCTTGGTCATAGAGCTGCTCTTTTCTAGCTCTATAAGAACTTATCTCTAACTTTCGAGATATATGAGGTGTATGCAAACTTTTAGCTATGATGGCAGACTCCATCATGCAAGATAAGGTTTCATGTGGATACACCTTCATGGTTCTGCGTAAATGAGGGAGTAGGCCAGCTTCAAACTTCCTTTTCTTCTCTTCATCATTGATCTCCATGAATGGAGTAACCTTGAGAAGAGTAGACCAAAACTTGTCCACATAACTAGTGACCTTCTCATGCTCTTTCTGGCCTAGCCAATCCCACTCCTTCTTAACATCATTCTCAAAATCAGGAGGCAAGAATTGAGCATAAAACTTCTTATTGAACTTTTCCCAAGTCATGGGCTTCCTTCCCTCCAAAATGAGAGTCAACCACCAATTGCTAGCAGTGTCTTTCAAGTGCATCCCTACATGCCTTAGCTTGGACTTTTCTGAGAAATTACCATAAGAAAAAGAAACTTCAAATTGCTTGACAAAGCCTAATGCCTTAGCATGATCTCTATTACCACAGTAAGAGTCAAACATTATGTCTTTATCCCCAAACTTGAAATTCTTAGTCTTCTTAAGATTGCTCCTCTTATGGTCCCTCTTTGTCCATTTGTGGATTGTACGAGACTTAGAAATAAGAGAGTAAGAACTAGAAGTTGATGATGAGGAGGAGGAACTTAAGTAATTAGGGGAGTAGCTGGTTGCTAAGGGAGATGACTCCATCCTTTTCTGCCTCACTCGAGATGAGGTCTTTTTACTCTTCTTGACCTGAGAGTCGTTCTTTCTTCTAGGAAGCTTCTCAACAATTGGATGCTTTGAACCTTCACCATCAATTGGTGCAATGGTGTTTCTTCTAGTATCAGCATCTTTGGAGGATTCGTTCCTTCATAAGTAGCTTCTTCCCTTTCCCTTAAGATCTCAATCAATTGACATACTTTGGGAATTTCCAACAAGCTACGATATTCTGTCACTTGACCTGTAATTGCTCACTTGTATGCACTTCATCAATAGTCATCTTTACCTTCTTCTTGCAAGGATCGCCTTTAACTTGAGGGAAGGAAAGACACCTACTTTGATACCACTATTATAAGATCTCAGATACATGCTCGACTTTCTTTTATACTTAAAATATATATGGAAAATATTATGTTAGCACAGAGGGAGAATAGATGAGAGAAAAAAAATATGTAGAGAGAGAGAGAGAGAGAGAGCTAGAGACATTGGCAACACACTAGGGACTGGAAGATGGGCCAGTCCCCCCCCCCTTGTGAAGTTATATTATTGACAAGGAGCAAGCTCCTCTGTTGCATTTAAGCCATATCTTACTTGTAGATCTTGGAAACAAGATCACAGTTCCTTGCATGGTATACAACCAGCTAACACTTGCACAACTTGGAAGTTGAAACCTTTTGATCCTTCTTAAGTCTCGTTCTCTCCTACACAATATGTATAAGGCTTTCCTCTTGGCGCTTGATTTCAGCATAGCTTCCGTAGCACTTGCACCTTCTCTTCTCCTCTTGGAACTTGATTTCAACAGAGCTATCACAACATTGATTTTAGCAGAGCTTTCGCAACGCTTGCACCTTCTCTTCTCCTCTTGGATGCATGCAAAGTGGTGCTTTCTTTACCTCCCTCACACCCAAGGAGAGCCTCCACTTTTATAGGCTTTCAAGAGCTTCTCTTCTTGGAGAGAGACTTGAGTTGATCTTCATGCAAGATGTCATTGTTCCACGACCTATTCTAGAGCACTAACTTCGAGATATCTCTCTGTGCGTTGTTCAGATGAAAAAATGTCCAACACAAAAGTTATAGATCTCACTGTTTCTAAGAACTCACATGGCCGATTGTCTTGTTATAGCGAGATATTTTAAAAATGGATTTACCATGTCTTTTTTAAAAATAACATCTTCTCAAATTGTACTCTTAACTTATGGTCCATGCAACCACCTTAAGGAGAGTTCATTAAATTGCCTTGGGCATCAAACTTAAGATTGACTTCCACACAAAAGCTTGTGTCTTTTTAGACCTTACAAAGAGAAAATCACTTCTCTCCTCATCTCGAGAGGATCACGCCTCTTGTCTTTCTTAGTGAGATAATTACCTCTCTTGTCTTTCTTAATGAAAGAAAAGACCTTAAACCTTGACTTGTAAGGGAGAGGATGACCCCAAATGAATGCTATGCTCATTACATACAAGTAAACGTTCTCGGGCGCCCCCGAATGCACGCATAAATACATATACACAATGCTAATGCATTCTTCTTCTTATAACTTAATCCGTCTTCATTTATGTGTAACTCCTTGGTTCTTGTATACACTCTTACACTTGGCAGATACTTCTTCCCCCCTTTATAACTTATACTACCTGTATAAGATATTCCCGTCACAGTTCTCTAATCACCCCATTAAGTGATGCACTAGGAATATTGGTCTCTAAATGGTCTAATGGCCATGCTAGATCATTATCAACACTTTAAAGAAAATTGAGTCATTAATTTATTGACATGAATTTATTAACTAGAGAATGCGTAATAAGCAATCAATTTAGTGACAGCTCTCCCTTCCACCTAATTTTTTAAAATCCTTGTATATGAGTGCAATATATCTCTTCTCTCACATACCTACAAGCATAGTCACCAAATCCACCACCAATTTGAAATGAATAGACAAGGGATAAATTAGTGGCAAACCATCTATATGTTTCATTGTGAAAAATATTTGAAAGGCAATGCATGTTCCATAGAAGTGTGGAATATCTTGATACATCTCTTGTCACCAATATCTTACCTTTATCTTCTTAAAGGTTCACCAAACACCCCAATGGCCAGTCCATAGTCTCTCATGAAATTCTTGCATCACTTGAACCTCTATACCTCTATCACCGAGGATTCTCACTTGAATCTTTTTCTCTTTTCTTGATATGCTTCCAAAGATATCCATCTTTCAAGAAAAAATGTATATACCTTTATTTTAATCCTCTTGTAGTATTCTTCAAACCACTGTTCTCACTTTGCGAATGTGTAGAGATAGTACCCTATTTTCAGTCAGACCTCTATATGTGAGTCTTCCAGAAACACCTCTAAATCTATCACATAATATCTAAAGTGCTTTTTTTTCCAAGCTTTATCCATCGCTGTATATACATTACCTACTAGTATATTCATTGTTATAACACATTTTCCTATTAGTTCAGTCGTTATTCTTATTGTATTTAATGTTGTCCCTACATTAGTGAGTGTTCTACATAGGATTACAATAGCTAACAATTTATCCTTTTACTAAAAAAAATTTAATTAAGAAACTCATCTTTTTTTTCAGCATCCATTATCCCATCTTCATCACATCAAAGTGTTTCCATGAAAACAAGCCTACAACTAGATAATTCCTCCCTCCAATGTGCTGTAATTCAAGATTTAGTAACTTAATATAAGCTATTCACCTTAACATGGAAATAAATGGTGTTTCACAACTTATAATTATGTCTAATAGTGGTAAGCAATTTTCTCCAATGACCACATGAGCACCTATAAAGTATTTTTTGTCATATTTGAGGGTTGTTAAAATAACTAAAGCTCTCTTTTCACTTGTGGGTACCTTTGTTGTCTTTCATGATGTAAGACTTTTGCATTGATAGCATATCTCTTTCCCTCATCATCATCATCCTAATTAATTGCCCATCTAATATCAAAATCCGGTTCATATACACTATGATGATTATAGGCTTCTCTTTTGAATAATCAACTTTTCTCAATGTAGGTGTTGACTTCAACAGTCTCTTCAATTTCTTCACGCTTTGGTGTGCTTTTGATCATCAACCATATGCACAAAATAAGGGATTTATATTCTAAGGACCTTCTCCATAAAACTATCAAACATATTAATTTTATGATCCCTCATAGTAAAAAAATTGTGTACTATATTATCTAATGGACTATAATATAGTAAATAAAATATATTATAATCAAAATACTTATCCATGAACTTGTTAATAAGTTGTATTATTCAAACTATATAGTTTGTAGAGATTAAATAAAGTCCTATTAGTTATAAATGATATTCTTTCTATTTTTAATATATATTATTATATTTTTAAGTAGTATATGATACAACTCTTTTAATAATCTTCAAGCTATATGAAGTCAATCGATAATTTCTTTTCTATACTCATTCTCTTGAAAATTATATGAATCATATAGAAAATAAAATAATTAATTTGTATATATTGGAGTATATTAATTTTAGTAGAGTTATGATTTTGTGATTCTTTGGAATGAACTATTGTTTGTAGACACTAGTTATTATGATCAAATACTTTTAATAAATTGACTACGTCATGATTTTTATTTTGTGATTTGATAGTATAATATATATATTATAAGGTGGTGTATCTAGGTATGTATATTTAAATTTTCTTTGTTATTTTTTAAAAAATTTATTTAAAATTTATTGTTATTTATATTATAAAAATCAAAATAATTTAATTTCTAAATAATGAGGTTATTATTGAGTGTGGACTCAATGAGAGAATATACATTTAACTATGAGAGAGAGAGAGAGAGAGAGAGAGAGAGAGAGAGAGAGAGAGAGAGAGAGAGAGAGGGGAAAACTTAGTTTGATTTTGAGTTTATAGATGCATTTTACAAAAATCTCTATTCTCTTACTATGGAATATCAAAGATATGTCATTCTATAGATGCAAACATAATAAATATTGTGATAGAGATATATGGAACATTGACATTTTTGATGTGTTGATTCATATTCTATGATATCCTCTTATATGTAAAGATTATGATGGATACCATGAAAACATAGGGATGAGAATTTTCATCATATGATATGGGATATATTTGTGATGTTATATTATTGATAGATTGATTATTTCTTTTGAGAGATCATAAGATTATTGAGCCTCTTTAGAGGAGGATAGATCATATAAGTATCTTTCAAAAGATGCAGCTTGAAATAAGAATGAGAATGAAAACAAATATGGCCATGGTTATTTCTAACTAGACATACTTAGATATAATTTTCAAGTGAGTGTGAGATTCATTTAAACCAATTATGGTCAGTATGAAAACTGTTTTTAAAAGAAAATAAGAGGATTTACTACAAGGGAATGGGCAAATAGTGACAATCATTTTTGACGAAAAATATCAGCATTGCTATGAGCATCGCTATTAGTGTTGCTAACTTAAGTTTGTGATGCTCATAGAAATGCTAATAGCAATGCTAATAGCAATGCAGAAAGTGATGCTAATAGCGACGCCGCTTTGAGAAAAAAAAATCATCGAAGACTTGAGCACGGTATTTCTTGAAACCATTTTCCAAGGCATCACAAGCCTTGCACCAAAATTGCACATCATCCTGATGTAGACTTGGTTAAACATATCCTTCCCAGAGTATTTTCCTACTAGTGATTTCATGGGGAAAATGACCATCATATACTTCATCATGGCAAGCTTCCAAAATATTAATAATTTCATTGCAATATGGGATCTTGCAAAGAAGTTGATCTTTTCCTTGACAATAGAGCTTCGTGTTGATGAGTCAAAATCTAATTGCCTTTTGAGTTACCCACTTTTGTTGCTCCTTAGTTAAGTGACGTGGATGCTCTTCTATCTCTAAAAAACAAATAATGTCATATAGATATTCACTACCTTGAAACTTAGGATTTTGTAGCTCTACAACTCCCACCATCTAATCTCACATTTTTTTCACTGGCCAAGGTATCTGCAATTTGAATCTTATCTCTTAGAATGAAGTGTACATGTATATCTTTAAATTTATTTATAAGACTTCTCACCTTCCTTAATCAATTGGCCAAATTTTCACTCTTACAAGTCCAAGGGCATTCAATATGTTGGGTTAATAGTATGAAATCACAAAAAATATTCAATCTATGAATCCCATTATCTAGATACCATTCTAGTCCCTTAGAAAGAGCTACATACTCTGCCTCATTGTTTGATCTCACTCCTTGGAGGGAAATTCCTCTTCCCATTACCTTATCTCCCATGAGTCTCCCATAGGGTTAAAAACCACTATATATACTTGCTATTTCTTTTTGTTCCTTTTATATGCTCCATAAAGTAGAGTATAAAGGCTCCATTAAGTATATTGTGTGGCTCCATTTGTGGTTATAGCATGAGCTTATTGTTGGTTTTTACCTTCTTCTCATGGTATCTTTGAGATAACACATTGGCAAGGCACACTCAAGTTGAATCTTCCACCATTACTATAAAGTCAAATTCTTGCAATTACATCACTACTTAGAAATGCTAGATGAAATATCCATGTGTTGTAGGATATAGGAGAAGGTTTTCTCTATAGTGATAACAATGAAGTGCCTAGGTAAAAGATAGGATCAAATTTTTTTCACACCAAACATAAGAGCTAAAACCATCTACTTAGCAAGAGTATAGTTACTCTTTGTTGGTTTCATTACTCTACTAGCAAAGTGCATGTATCTTATAAGTGAGATCTTTGGATCCTTTTATAATAGTACTAATCTTAGAGACTTTGATCCCACACTAGGATTCACATGAAAATCTTGGTTCCAACATGGTTGTAGGATAATGGGAAGATATGCTAGGATCTCTTTTATTTTTTGAAACCCTTGTTTTCTCTATTCATTCCAAGTAAGTATTTGTGCATTAGCGAGTCGTTGCAAGGGTAAGACCAATTTGCTAATAGATGAATAAATTGTCTTAGGTACCTAACCTTCTAGATAAAATAAGTTAACTCCTTAATTGAAATAGGAGCCTATAGTGTGAAGAGAGCATTGAACTTATCTCTAGGTCAGCTTCAATTCCATTTTTTTGACACCACATGACCTAGCAAGGCCACCTTTTTTTCCCAATACGACACTTATCTATTTTCAATTGCCCACCAATTTGTGCTAATCTACTTAGCTCTTCATCCACTCTAGGTAAGTGGAGATCATGAGAACTATAGATACAAAAATAATCAATGATTGACTTACCAAAGAAAGGATAAAAGACAAAGTTCATGAAACACTAAAAGGTGGTAGGAGCATTGTTTAAGCCAAAGGGTGTGACCCTATATGCAAAACATCCCTAAGAAGTAACGAATGTTATCTTTCTTTGATCTTATTCAATAAATTGAATTTGAAAGTAGACTTACTATCCATCATAAACAGTGTACCTTTCATGACTAGCTACCTCATTCAGAATCTCATCTTGAAAATGGAAAAGGAAAATGATCCCTCTTTGTCATCATCACTTCATTAAGTGCCATGTAGTCCACATAGACCCTCCACTTTTCATTTTTCTTAGCTGTTACCATAACCCATGAAACCCATTCAAAATCCTCCACAAGATAAATAAAACATGCTATTAAGAGCATTTTTGCTTCCATTAGAAGAATTTTTTTTTGGATGACCCCCAACCACTGCAACTTTTGAATTATCTGTCTACTCTTTGGCTTCAAGTTGATGTGGTGCTCCACAATGGTCACTCCTACAATGTGATCATAATTAGAGATAAATAAAGTGACATGATTTCTTAGCATTACTATGTAATTCTCCTTCTACTTTATACTAAGGTCCTTAGCCAATATCTTATCTAGCTTCTCTTTACTTGGTCCCACCTAGGTGCTTGACCCACCTCCATGAGCTAGTTTCTTTAGGAAAACTCCCATAACTTCTAAGAAACTTTTATATCCTTTTTAGACTTCTCTTCATTGAATGAGGAGCATTCCTCTAAGCTCCACTCATCTTTGGAAGTCTCCAATTCCATAATCTCTTGTCTCCTTTCCCTAAGATTCTACACAATGGCTTATCCTTCTCTTTGAGCCCTTTCTTGCGATTGCAACATAAGTTTACCAGACTCCTAATCTTGCCTTGCTTTCATAGCAATGAGCCAAGGTCTTCCTAGTATAACTGGATAGGCCTCCCATTTGGATGGCAACACATATATATCCACTTCCACTTGGATATCACATATTGTAATATTCACACCTTTTATCACACCAATAAAATTTTTAAAAAATTATTTGATATTTTTTATTTAAAATAAGAGGGTCCATTCACCTCTTGATTCAAACAATGCATTAGCTTATCACTCATTATATAGGTTTGTGCACCCCCATCAACATATAGCATGGATACTTTTATGTCCTTTCATATAAGTCTCTAATATTAGCAACACATTCTCAATTCCTTGGGCTTTAATTAAATCCACCTTTTATGCTACTCTTCTTATACTCACCACACATGTCCATTTCCATTGCACTTGTGGTGATAGATGCAACAATTCTGGCCATGTCAGTCTTGTTGGTCCTTGTGAACTCAAATCATTGATTGGATTATAGGGCTTAGCCTACTCTCCTAAATGGGAAATCTTTGATCCCTATCTTGCATCAAGGGTGATCTGACTTCTTCTTTCTCTCTTTTGAAGTTCCTTTCCTATCTCCACTCTTAATATTGCCATGGTGTAGATTTTGAGATTCATCAATCTCAGCTTTCATAATTAGTATGATATCCACCTCTATGAGTTTTTCTTTCTATTATTCTATTAACAAACGTAGCAATGCCATATTGAGAAAAAAAGGTGGCAAAAACTAAAGTGTAGCACTTTAATAGTGAACAAGCCAAAGATAACAAAAGAGAGAAGGAGAGATCTCAAAGCTTTATCTGAGAGAGAGAGAGAGAGAGAGAGAGAGAGAGAGAGAGAGAGAGAGAGAGTCCATTTTCTTTGCCATCCATGAAGAAGGAGGAGAGGGATACAAAGGAGAAAAGGGAGGCAAGCCACAAAGGCAAAGGGATTCTTCTTCGAGACTTTGAGATTGGGAGAGAGAGAGAGAAATAGAGAAAGGGAGGGATAGAAAGAGAGAGAGGAGAGAAAAAATGAGAAAAATGAAGAGATAGGGGACATCAAATTACATAAAGAGAGAGAAACAAAGGGAGTGATAGAGAGGTAGAGAAACAAAGAGGGATAGAGTAGGGGGAGAGAGAAAAAATGAGAGAGGGAGGGAGAGAAAGAGACAGAAGAAAAGAAAGGGAGAGAAACAAAGAGAGAGAGGGAGCGTTGACTACAAAAGGATTATGACCATGCCACAAAATAACCACATCTATAAGAGTTGTATGTGTCTCATCTCGGGTATCTTGATCCAAGTTGATCCACTCTCCTCGCAAAAGTCGCCATCTTCAATATCAAAGGCTAATGCATAGAGTTTGTCTAGTGATGAAATACTTGTAATAAAAACAAAAATAACAGTAAGTAAATGTAGCTAACACAACAATTCATCTAAGCAAGAACTATGCCAATTAAACCAAGGCATTCAAATTAGTAAAAAAGATTTACCTAAATGTGAGATCAGATTGGTTGACCCTCCACTCGATCGTCTCATAAAAATGTGTTGTTTTGACTTACCAAGACTCACCCAATAGCTAACTCATCCATTCCTTCGATGGGCACTTGCATTGATAAGTAATCTTTGTTTCCTTTAGAACATCACATGATCCAAACAAATATGCAAACAATGAGAATAGAATAAACCAACTAAGATGCACATCTTTGGATCTTGTGGTGGGTTCCATAGCACTATTGATGTCAAATTTCATCTTGGATATACATGCTCTTGATAACTCCAAGCTACCAATCAACCACTCACCACTAGATAGTGGCGACAATGGGACATGCTACAATCTCTAGCTTTCTACTACATATAATTATTTAAAAAAATATATATTTTGAGTTGCAAGTTGATTTGCAGAGTTATTATCATAGATCAAAGAACCTATGTCTCCATGCCAAACATGTATCTTCCCGCTCCAACATTCCACATTTTGCCATTCATGAAAAATTGATGGATATAGAGCTGTTAATAAAACAAGATTGAATTGGAACATTGCAAAGATTTTTAAAAATAACTCTGATGAAAAAGAATAAATAATGATGAAATTCAAAAACTTAATATTTTTTTTGTAGTTTGCAATGTAGTTCTTGTCGTGCATGGATATTTGTTTGTGCATATAAACATGTTGGATCAACACTTTTGTTACTCTACTTGTTCCATTAAACACTTTTCTGAACTCTAAAATTCTACCTTTTCAATATTTGCTAGGGTTTGCAACATCCTTATGCTTGACCTTGAAACTCTCTCGAGTATTTGGGTGCATCAAAATCCAATCCAACTTATAGTACTTATCACAAATCCAATTAGTGCCACTATCTTTTGTATTGAAGACCTCCACTGCAAGTATGTTATTAATGTTTTTCCTACGTGAAGACATCTATAATAACAAAATTGAAAAGTTACCTATCATCATGTGTATAATTTGCAAATGTTCTCTCCAAATAAAATAAAATTTAAATGGAGTGATTTAAAAAAGCATTGTACTTGCAATCCTTTTCACAAAGAAGCCCTGAGATTTTGAACAAGAAGTTGACTTATAACAAGACCGTTGTTCCTTCACTTACAAATTCCTAGAGTAAAAAAACAAAAGAAATATTGGGTCAAAGCATGCATATAACTTACATAGGCTTTGTCTAAATGAGTTGAAACTCAACCATGTAGTAACAGAAAAAAGTGACAATATACCTATGGCTCTCTTTGCAAAGAAGCCCAAAGATGTTGAAGAAGTTGAGTTTTTAAAAATCATTGTTCTCAACCCTTGAAGACTCTTGGAGTAAAAAAACAAAGGAAAGCTCAGTATGCATATAGCTTGCATACATTTTTTTCAAAGGAGATAAAATTTAACTATAGCAGCAAAAAAACAAGACAACATACTTGTAACTTTGTTTACAAAGAGACCGTAAGATGTTGAAGAAGAAGTTGAGTGTTCCAAAAGATCATTTTTCTTGACTATAAGAGACTCCTAGAGTACAAAAAAAAAGAAATTACATGTCAGAGAATGCACATAACTTACACAGGTTTTGTCCAAATGAGATGAAACTTTACCATAGAATATCCATGGAAGAGAACAATATACGTGTAAAGTTTTGTGAAGAAAATATTAGGGCTTTTTTAGAACAAGCTCTGCTCTCATAAAACATGTGAAACTCACTCTCTATTTGTGTGGAGAAAATGAAATTTCACAGGGTTATAGATAGCTGGGCAAGCAACAATGAGGTTGTAAAATTTCGTTAGGAAATAAGAAGCGAGGACAGAGATATGATAACTTCGAGTTTCATTATCGCATGGACTAATATGTGCACGGGCTCCTAAAATTTGCTTGCCACAAGGACGCTTAGCAAGAAAGGATTAAAAGATGATGAATATTTGAAATAAAAGAAAATCTAGAATTCACATTTGTTTGAATATAGGTGAGGACATGATAAGGTGAAATTGGAAATGGGAATTTCCAACTTTCACAAAATCTAAATCACTAAATTCTTGTTTCGATGCATTCAATAATAATTTTCGTGAATTTTTCTCAAAGATATACAAAGCTCCTTGCTTACAAGAGAAGGTAATTTTGCCATGGTTTAAGCATGAAAGAGGGGTAAATTGAAGTATATTGATGATATGGAACTTCCAAGTAATTAGAATGAGAAAGCCTTTTCCTTGAAAACGATTCGATACCATCACAGTATTTCTTTAGAACACCTTCTTCAGAGATAAGGCTATCATTGTCACCAACTTGGAATATGAGATATAAAAATTTATGGTAGATCTATCGCAACTCCATAGAGTCAATCCCATTCCTCATCCTTTACCACCTTCTTCCAAATTTTCCACCCTTCACTTGCAATCAAGACATGAGATAGGATATCCTGATAGCATGAATAGCTAGTCACCTTCAAAATTATACATGAAAAGATTGCAAAGAGGCCTCAAAGGCCTTAGATAGTCTTCTTTAAAAAAAACTTTGCTCTATCATCTGAATTTGATTCCTCTCAAGAAAAATGGAATAAAAGGAACTAATATAATTATGCCTTCAAAACTATCAAAGAAGTTGCAGATTGAACAAAAGTGGAGAAGGGCACGTTATCATGGGGAAAGGAGGAGATGAAGAGTAGAAGCCTCTATAAACAAAGAGGGACCAGTGAGCCTCAGCTCCTTGCTTTTCATGCATAGGGAGAATGTCATCTGCTTTGTGAAATAACCTTAGTCCACACAACAAGTTGCCATGGATTTAAACAATCACTCCATGTTGACCTTCGCTTGGTAGAGCCCAAGTTTGAAATTTTGGATGTCAAAAGGGCGTCTGACGAAGAGAAAACTGCCAAACTTCATCTCAATCATCATCATTGCTCCGCTTCCTCTTCACCTTCTCTCGGCTCCTTATTTTTCCCCCATTGTCACCTTATGTCATTCTATCTTGGTCATTCTTTGTACTCTGTACCATCGTCAACTTCATCGGCCTTGTCCTCGTCTTCTATTTCATTCCCTTCATTCCTTCTTCACTTTATCTTCCTTCATCTTTGTCTTCTGCTCATTGCAGCCTTGCAGCACTCCCTTTGACGTTGTCCCATTTTTGTCTACAAGTTTTGTCCCCACCTTTGACCTTCAAAATCTTTAGAGCTTACTAGCTTCAATGTCACCTTCAACCTTCGTCATCGTTATTGCCCCCTGTCTTATTCTCTTTGGCCACATTTTATGCTTGTTGGCCATGCTCATTTTAGTCACAAAGCTAAATGCTTTTCCTTAAAAAATCTTTGGAAATCTTCTACTTACATTAATCATATCGCTTATGAAAAGAATTCGATATTTTCCTCTATCTGGCATTAAGGCTTTTGTCATAGTAATGTTGGTTTTCCTCTGAGCATTGCGACATCAAGGCTTTCGTTATCAACCTGCCCGTAATGTCGTCGAGTCCTCCTACATTGGCCATCTTTTGCGTATGCCACCTTACGTTTGCCAATTTTAACAATACACTCATCCTCTTTCTCTCTAAACTGAAGGGTTCAACCTTTAGTATCTCACATCGAGATCTTATTTCTTTCCATTGCCCACAAATTCAGCACATCATGCTTTCACAACGGTCATATGATTTGTTGTTAGAGTTCATGTCTTATCACTGCAAATGCATGTTGCTGAGCCCATGATGTCGTGCTGCCATGCACACACCATGTAAAAAAATCTAGAGTGTGGCTTCCTTTTAGATTTAGAGAGCCAATGTCCCTTTAGGCATTAGTGTGAGTGTCCATGATTCAAAATATTAGATTTTTTTGGACAAGTTTTTAGCCACTTTTTGATATTCCCACTTTTTGATTTAGATGAGAGGGAGAGGGAGAGGGAGAGGGAGAGAGAGGAAGAGAGGGAAACATTAAACATAATAGGGAAAGAGAGAAAGAGAGAGAGAGGGAGAGGGAGGGAGAGGAAATGAGAGAGGGAGAGGAAGAGAGAAAAGGAAATGAGAGAGGGAGAGGAAGAGGGAAAAACATTAAACATAATAGGGAAAGGGAGAAAAAGAGGGAGAGAGAGGGAGAGAAAGAGAGAAAAGGAAATAAGAGAGGGAGAGAAAGAGAGAAAAAACATTAAACATAATAGGGAAAGAGAGAAAGAGAGGGAGAGGGTGAGGGAGGGAGAGGAAATGAGATAGGGAGAGGAAGAGAGAAAAGGAAATCAGAGAGAGAGAGGAGAGAGAAAAAACATTAAACATAATAGGGAAAGAGAGAAAGAGAGGGTGAGGGTGAGGGAGGGAGAGGAAGAGGAAATGAGAGAGGGAGAGGAGAGAGAAAAACCATTAAACATAATAGGAAAAGAGAGAAAGAGAGAAAGAGAGGGAGAGGAAGAGGGAAAGGGAGGGAGAGGAAAGACAGGGAAACATTAAACATGTTAGATATGATCAATGCCCCACCCTCATTAGGTGCTACCAATGATCCATGGTGCTTAAAGTTGTAAGGCCCCCATTATGAGGAGAAGCCAAATGTGAGCCCAGACATTGGTTGAGTCCTGACTTGTATATCAGATGAGGTCTATATGACTGGATGGCAACAAGATGACCGTTGTAGGTCTAATCTTTGGGTTAGACGGACTGGTTAAGCTGGTAGCAACTCGAGGCACATTGCATCCCCCCGGCCCGATGGTAAAGTGAATATTCCCTGGCCAACTAGTGGTGGCTCATATGGTAGGTCGGTCAAGCCGACCTAATAGCCTTTGCGGGCTATAAAAGCTAAACCTCTTCGCATCCATCTATCACTCATCTTTCAACCAGTCAGAGTTGTTGTTCCAGCTAGCCTTAAGCTCTTCACCTATCTTCTGTCTAGATTGCCATCTAAGCTTCACACAGTGGAAGCGCACGGGTGGACAGAGCCATCTTTGTATCAGTTGTTTGGAGTTAAAGAATTTACTGATTCTTCTCTTATTTGTTGTGTACTCTCTATCTCTTTCTCAGATTCTGTTCGCTATGCCGTGTAATATTTTACAAAACATAATAGGGAAAGAGAGAAAGAGAGGGTGAGGTTGAGGGAGGGAGAGGAAATGAGAGAGGGAGAGGAATGAAAAAACATTAAACATAGTAGGGAAAGAGAGAAAGAGAGGGAGAGGAAATGAGAGAGGAAGAGGAAGAGGGAGAGGGAGGGAGAGGAAATGAGAGGGAGAGGAATGAAAAAACATTAAACATAGTAGGGAAAGAGAGAAAGAGAGGGAGAGGAAATGAGAGAGGAAGAGGAAGAGGGAGAGGGAGGGAGAGGAAAGAGAGGGAAACATTAAACATAATAGGGAAAGAGAGAAAGAGAGGGAGAGGGAGGGAGAGGGAGAGGAAATGAGAGAGAGAGAGAGGAGATCGAAAAAACATTAAACATAATAGAGGAAATGAGAGAGGGAGAGGAAGAGAGAAAAGGAAATGAGAGAGGGAGAGGAGATAAGAGAAAAAACATTAAAAATAATAGGGAAAGAGAGAAAGAGAGGGTGAGGGTGAGGGAGGGAGAGGAAATGAGAGAGGGAGAGGAAGAGAGAAAAGGAAAGAAAGAACTAGAGAGAGAGGGAGAAAACATTAAACATGATAGGGAAAGAGAGAAAGAGAGGGAGAGGGAGAGAGAGAAGAAGGGAGAGGTTGTTGTTTTCTTGTTTGTTGACGTAGTAGTAGTAGTAGTAGTTTCTTTTTTTTTTCTTGTTTACTTTGTTTAGTTTTCTTGTTTTTTGTTGTTATTGTAGTAGTAGTAGTTGTTGTTGTTGTTTTTTCTTCTTTTCTTGTTTATTATAGTGGTAGTGGTAGTTGTGGTCATGGTTATTGTAGTAGTATTAGTAGTAGTAGTAGTAGTTGTTGTTGTTGTTTTTTTTTCTTCTTTTCTTGTTGATTATAGTGGTAGTGGTAGTGGTAGTGGTAGTCGTGGTCGTGGTCGTCGTTGTCGTTGTTATGGTCGTAGTCGTGCTCGTGCTCGTGGTTGTAGTCATAGTCGTGGTCATCCTCGTCATCATAGTCATAGTCGTAGCCGTAGTTGTAGTAGTAGTCATAGTTGCGGTCGTAGTCATAGTCATAGTCGTGGTCATAGTCGTGGTCGTAGTCATAATCGTAGTCATGGTCATAGTCGTAGTTGTGGTCATGGTCGTAGTCGTAGTCATAGTCGTAGTCATAGTCATAGTCGTAGTTGTATCATAGTCATGGTCGTAGTCGTGGTTGTGGTCGTAGTCGTAGTTGTAGTCGTGGTCATAGTCGTAATCGTCGTAGTCGTGGTTATAGTAGTAGTGGTGGTTTTCTTGTTTGTTATTGTTGTTGTTGTTGTAATGGTTTTTTTTGTTTTCTTTTTTATTGTTGTCTAGATTTCTTATTTGTTTTTATTGTTGTAGTAGTGGTAATAATAGTAGTTTTTTTATCTTTTCTTGTTTGTTGTAGTAGTAGTAGTAGTAGTAGAGAGAGAGAGATATGTTTTGTTAAAGAAAATGAGAGAGGGGAAGGAAGAGAAAAAAGAAGAAGGAACGAGAGAGAGAGAATAAACATACATCATAATAAAGAAAGAGAAAAACAAAGAGAGATGGAAGGAGATGAGATAATGAATGAATACTTTACATACGTTAATTTTTGTTGAGTTATAAGAGAAGAAATCCCTTCTCAAACAATTTAAGAAAGAAAAAAATAATGATAACAAAAACAAATTGTTTCTTATAACATAGACAAAATGGAAAACGATGAAGGTCTTGATGTTCAAGATCGTGAGGCATATCTTAATCAGCGTATTCCATGTCCTTGTTCTCAATGTAAGCTAGCAAGAAAACGTTGATTGTCTATAGAACACGTACGACGCTTCGACGAGTTTCAATCTGAGATCATTGATCAGGCGATCTTGGATTTTCAACAAACTGTAAGAAAAGTTAATATCAATCATGCATTGTACTCGCAAGCTAATTGAATACCATATACAAAAAGATTGGGTGTGGCTGGAAAATTTTCTATCCAGGGAGGTGACATCTCATCCCAAGGAGGAGTGTACCCTTTGCGGTGAATTAGAAGAGTTTGTGGGCGTGCGATGGATGGAGTTCCTGAGCCAATCCACCACTTGGAAGGTACTACCCAATCTATACTGTCAATACCAGGTAGACAGACAGCCTTCGAGACTTACCTACAATCTTGGAGCCTGAGATAGAGGCAATGATCGATGCATTGATTCCCATGGATGTCGAGACTTTTGATCCCCTTAGAGAGGAAGAATCCATATCATTATATGATGGGTGCCAAGTATCTCGCCTGAAGACACTACTTGCACTCCTAAGTGTACAAGCAAAATATGGGTAGAGTGATGCGAGTGTGACCGAGTTGATCAGGTACCTTGTACATACACTTCGTTGATTTTTTTTTTGCACTATCATTAAAAATATTTGTGTTTTTCCAAGGTGTTTTATGATTTTTAAAGGTTATTAAAGTATCATATATTACCACTTGTAAATACCATACCTGAGTCTCGTGATGATACACGATATGTTTTACGAAAGCTTGGTATGGACTACAACAACATCCATGCATGTATCAACGATTACATACTGGTTCGAGGAGAATATGAGACTATGGAGACATGTCCAAAGTGTGGTTCTCACAGGTATGGATAGGACTTGCAAGGGCAAACCATCCCTCAAAAAGTTCTTAGACACTTTCTGTCTATCCCTCGCATAAACCACATGTTTCGTACATCTGGCATGGTGAGCTTGACAACATGGCATGCACAGAATAGGTCCACAGATGGAGTTCAATGAATATCAATGGATTCACGTGCATGGAGCCACATTGACTCTACCTTCCCAGGCTTTGCCCGAGAGCCAAGGAATCTTTGGCTCGGTCTTGCAATGGATGGCGTGAACCCATTCGGTTTGCGCTCAACTTCTTATTGTGTGTGGCCTATAGTCTTTGTCAATTACAATATCCTTCCATGGCTTTCTACGAAGAAAGGACATCTCATCCTTAGCTTACTCGTCCCTGGCCGCTACAAAGTCAAAAATATGGACGTGTATCTTCATCTATTAGTTGATGAGCTTAAGATTTTGTGGGAGGAGGGGGTCACCGTGCAAGATATGAGCAAGCATGATGGCCAATATTCGAGCTATTCTCATGTGGACGATGTATGACTTTTCGAGATTCGGACAGTGCTCAGGTAAATAGACTTCCTTCTCATTGGTAATATCTGTCATAGCTCGTTCAAGTTTGTATTCACTAGATAGAGGTGTTGGGATAGGTCTGGCTACCTCAGGTTATCATGCATGTCCATTGTGCGGACCATAGTTAGACTCCTGAAGATCGCAAACCATGAAGAAGATGGTATATCAAGGACACGTTGCTTTCTTGCGAAAGGGTCATGAACTCAGGGAAGGTTTTCTTGAACGACCTCCAATACGTATGAATGCCCAAAGCTGGTATGAGCTTAAAATGGTCCACGTGTAGTCACATCCAAACGGAATACGATGGTTCTCAGTTTTCTACAAGTTGCCATATTGGACCCACTTACAAATCAACCACTTGTTGGATCCCATGCATATTTTCAAGAACGTGGACAACTTGCTATGGTACCACATCATAGGAAAGAGAGACACTATAGGGGCACAAATGGATTTCAAGGAGCTAGGCAAGATGGAGGCGCTTTGGCCATAAACGATTGATGATGGTTGTATGTAGCTATCTCACGCTCCTTGGGTTTTGTCCACTAAAGAAGAGTGCATGTGAAGCAAATAGTCAAGTCTATCCACACTCCGATGGGTATGATGCGTTCTCTCATATGTCAGCATTTTCTAAAGATGATCAATTATCGGGGCTAAAATCCCATGATTGGCATAAGATATGTCAGGTTTGTACTATGAATGGATTGTAAGTGGCTTGCACATTTTGCTATTTGGAGTGTAGTCATTGTTTATAATGCTTTCTCATTTGTGGTAGTTTGTACTATCGATCGTGATCGCAAGATGCCTTACTCTAGAAATATGCAGGGCCATTTACAAGCTGTCGACTTTAGTGCAATGGATCTCACAGAAGGAGATTAAGACATCCTCTATTGAATCTGCAAGGTGGGGAGCAGTGGAGATGGTCTGTCTCTTTGAGAAATACCTGCCTACCGGCATGCTCACAATACAAATCCACCTTCTTGTGCATCTTATAGATGAACTAGAGATTGCTGGACCTCTCCATACGTGATGGGTGTTCTTCTTGGAGTGCTTCATGAAAACCACAAAAGGCTTTGTGCGACAATGAGCTTGTCCAGAAGGTAGCATGGTTGAAGGTTGGTTGGTGTCTGAGATGCTAGTGCATATTTCACAATGGCTACCAATGGTGGATCTAGACAACAGTATGCTATGGTCGCTGAAGGACGATGATAGACTAACCGGAGATGTAGTGGTTGGAAATGGGATAGAAGAAATAATGGATGTTGCAATGGAGGAGAAAGTGAATCGCTTTTGTATGTTGCACCATGCCTCTATGGAGACGTAGCTCACCAGGTACCAGCAAGCTAGGCAAGATCGAGAGGAAGCGCAATTTGAATTTTGACGTAGTACATGCCATCGACCGATTTGATATCCCAAGGGCATGGAGGAGATGCGGCGGTTTATGTCAACGCAATGGTTGCATGGAGCTTTGACCGCAGCGTCTCGCGAATGTGTGGAGGTCTCAATCGAGGAGTGGGAATTCTTGAGAGGATGTAGTCCAAAGGTGATGATGTGTTTAGGATTTTTTGTATCTATGTTATATATGCAACAAATAATTGAGCATTTCAATGTATAATACAAAATATATAGTGCAACATGCTCGCACGGACGGCATTCCGCATGGCGCGATTGACAAAATGCACTCCACAACAGACTGTGGTATCATTGGCAAGGTTTAAGCAAGAGAGCCAACGACGAGCAACGGGTCCAAACACGGTTATAGATGAGATGGAGTATTTTGGGAACTTGCAAAGTATTATTATAGTGGATTACCGTAGCTTCTCCATGATACTATTTGATGTGTAGTGGTTGAAAGTGGTACTTGAAGGAGCTGGAGCAACAATTCGATGAGGTCCATCTAGATTTATCAAAATAGATTCCGAAAAAAAATGGATGGATGTGCACAAAACCTTTGTGTTGCTGGCCCATTGTGAACAAGTGCATGAACTCATTTGTTTGTTAAATTTTGTATTATGACATGGTACATGTCACAATAGTTAAATCTCTCTTGTACGTATTTGTGAATAGATAATCTTCTATCCAAACCCCCGACAACTTTGATGGTAGTATGTTATACCTTCAACTCCTGGAAGTGCGAGAGTATATGATCAAAGAGATGTTTCGAGCATAGATGAGGATAATATGCAAATAGAGGGATCGATATTACAAGGGGTAGAGGCTACCGAAAGCTTGGAGCAGGTAGAGGAGCCAGCATCAGGTAACAATGATGGACATACAAGAGTCCAAGAATTCTTTGAGAATGAGGTGGACTCATGCTTTTGTGGTGACACGTCTATCGACCTTCCAGTTTATGCTGAGTTGTGTTAGGAGTTTGACATGGGACCATAGGATACTTAGATTATCCACTTACTCAATTCGTTGACTAATCACTTATAAGAGTACATAAGATATGCATTTTAAGTAAGATTATTTTTTAAAGATTTATATTACCGTGCTTTGTATGATTTAAATTGATTATGCTAACATCATTTTTTGTTTGTGCAGGTGACCTTTGTGGATACTTAGATCATCAAGATGAGTCTAGGGATGATCACTAAGGAGTTGCACGATATCTTCACGCGCATGTCTCTAGATCAGATGGCGAGATTCAAAGACATCGCGGACCAGGAGCTATCTCGAACATCGTCAGGCTACTCTATTAGATCTACTTTGGCGCGATCAGATGATTTGCTTCAAGAAGATGAGGTGGACGCTCCAGACTTAGGCCATACGGAGGGAGTGCTTCAGGGTCAAGGGGATGCTGCAGAGATATGGATGTAGTGAGCCTACAATCAGCTCGCGATATAGGTGCTACTCCTTGCTCTCATGGCTCTTTGAGAGAGCATGGCTCAAGTGGTTGTTGTGGAGGCATGGACGCGGTGTCTCCATCTCGTCGTTTTGCTGGAGTTGCGTCACCTCCAAGATTTGTCACACCTGTGAGGATGTCTACCCAGTCACTCCTACTTTTGCTCAACCATCCGCAGGTGGCACCCCTATGGGTGCTACTCTGATAGATACACCGGTTGGTATACCAGATGTACAGGGGTATCCTGGATATGCCCAAGAGCGTGGTCACAGGTGGGAGAGGACCCATCTTAGGCATATCTCAGAGGGGTATACCTACAATGTAGATTATAGGTCAGGAGCCATCATCATGAATGATGAGGGGAGGAGGGTGATGGCTCGCATGAGAGAGTTCTACCAACAAATTTTTTGGCAGAAGGTATTGGATCATTGGAAAAACATACTAGAGGGGAGCAAGGACTACATAATAGCATCCTTGCATGAGGAGTTTCCAGTACTAGCCACAACAGATAGATTTTCTACAGGCTGGATGAGTGAGTGCATGCGTACGTATATGTCACACAAACGATTGAACGCACGCAAGGCAAGCCCGAGTAGCTAGACACGGACGAATGGCACCAACTAAGGGAGGAGGCTACAGATTCTCCAAGACGTTGGAGTCAGCAGCGCGAGATGGCGAGGGCACGACTAGAGATTGGAGTGGTCCATCATCTTGGGAGTGGCGGCCACATGACATATCTGGAGGACTTTGTAAGTTTTTCTTTTGTTTTGCTTGCTTATTTTTTTGCAATATCCTTTGTACTAACAATCGTATTTCTAACAATTAGTATTTTGTTTCCTTTGTAGTACTCCATTACAAATCACAATTCGTCCGGCCTTGAGACTTGATATATAGAGAGGCACAGTCTCACTACATTGTTCGATCGATTATATGGATGCGGCGGCCCTATAAGTCACTCATCTTTCTTGTCCGTAATTACCATGTTTAATTAGAATGCATTATTATATGGTGGACTGATGTGTAGTTATTTCTTTTTTTGTAGAGTCCATTCGATGCTCCTTTGCGGGTGGGACGAGCTTTTGGATGGAGATGATCTATAGGCTTTTTTTATGGTCACGTGATATGTGTAGACATTTTCTATGTAGTAGTGATATCTTGCCATGATTGTACCATTCACTTTCATTACGCGATCATGTATTTATTTCATGTATAAGTGTTATGATTTAAGTACACTTTGTCTTTATTTACTCGAGCATTGTACATAGTGCAAAAACTATTTTGCACAGTCTGCCCTGCCAAGTTTTTTTTCCCTTGCTACCATTGGTATTACACCACAACAAAAACGAGGCATAGACGCGCATGTTAGACGCGCAAAGTCGGGTGCGTCTATATGCGCGTATAAAAGAGCGTGTAAATAGACGCAAATTTGGGTCTATATATCCACGCAAATAAACACAAATATAGACTCGTCTTCAGACACATAATTATTTAACCACCTGAAATTGGACTTAATACAATAAAAAAACCAGAGTTAATAATTATTTTTGCATTGCTCTCTAATGAATGGTAGTTCCTCCAGTTGACAAGCTTGATATAAGTAATTAGCGGCAAGCGACAGAAACCTTATTATACAATTAGTAGCAAGCGTTGCATGTATCTCGTAATTTCTCTACTTGAAGATGATAAAAAATACTTCCTTTTTATTATGAAAAATTCAATTTAGCTTTAAACTTGACTATTGATTCTTGAGTATCCACGTGTGCACATGATATTTTCTATAGAATTAAGAATACTCATTGAATCATTAAGTAAATTAAGTATGTTACAGTGAATGATCCATCTCATCTTCAATGAGATCAACCCTTGCTAAACTATTTACTTCTAGGTCTATGTTACCAAGAGGTAACGAAACAAATAAGTCTATCCCACTATCAGATGCATTGCTATATTGCTCAATAACTTCATCAATATCATCAATCACATTATTGTCCTCTTTTGTGTTTCCTTGAACATCCTCGCGAGATTCATCTTGTACTATATCACCCATATCATCCATTATGGTGTCATCATGTACATCATCATTAATTGTTGGATTGTCATCTGTTATCTCTATGTCGGTAATATTACCATATATTGGTTTTGAACGATTAGTTATAGGGATGACATTCCACCATCGGTTATTGTTTACCATTGGATGATACACAACCTGTATTTTAAAAACAAAAGCAAGAAACTTAAATACTTATTATATTGTGTATATGTATCACATGTATACATATAAAAAATTTAGCTTTTGCATATATACCTGCTCCCATTGTTAAGGTAGTACTAATGTGTCATTCTTGTTTTGCTGAAATTTTGTAGAGTCAATGATTACAAAACCACTTGAATGATGTCTGATTGTGCAATGCTCACCATTTGTTACTACTTCTTTAAACCACTTCATATCCACTACATATATGAAGAATCGTCTGAAGTCAATCTTCAGAGTATCTTGGATCAAGCCACAATAACCTTCCATGGTACCATTGGTATCCTCAAAGTGAGCAAGGACACCACAATCTTGGGTATTTCTCTTTTCATCTATATGTTGAGTTCGAAGATGTTTACCCTCATACCAAATAGCATTGAATAATGTGCACTAGTAGTAAAAGATTAAGATAAAAAATGTCAATTTTCTATATAAAATATAACTTATAGAAACAAATTAATTGATAGTATGTCTCACCTTTATTCCCACTCTTCTTGAGATATATTAATTTCCTCCTCTTTTTCCATTCTCTCCATTTCCTCATGTAACTAATCTATATCAATATGACGTGGGAGCGCATTTAGATGATCTCGAAATGAGACATTACGTCCATATCTGGTGCGAAATTCTTGTCTTTCGCTTTTTCTTCTTGCCCTTGCTTCATTATATAGTGTCATCCATTTGCTCATTACATCACTATTGAGCACACAAAAACTATTTAACTTACGAATTTCTTCTTTTGTTAGCACTTTACTCATTCCTTTTCCTTGAGGTATTATAGAGGTCATCCTCAAGTCTTCATCATCTTTCCATAGTCATGGTTGAGAGGGGTTCACTTCACCAAGATATTCAGAGATATAAACAAGGGATGATTGCACTAACCAACCCTCAGTCATGCTTCCCTTAGGCCGTGCTTTTTGCCTCACAAAATTTTTCAAGGTTTTCATGAAGCACTCAAGAAAAAAATCCACCTTGCATGAACTGCCCCACAAAGTGCGATCTCATCAATCAAATGTGCAAGTAAATGTAATTGAGTAGTCAAAATGGATCGATGAAAAATTTCATCCACCAAACAAACCACCTCAACAGATAATACTCGAGCATCTTGCAATGTGTTTGGATCAATTTCCTTCGAGCTCACGTATCTGTCAGGATGTATTTGACAATTGTTTATTTTTGTGTAGAAATTCAAAGATATATAATGAAAAAATACAATGTATACATACCTCACAAGCTCTCCCATCTTGTAAATGATATCACATATATCTTTGGATACACAATGGGATATGCTAGTAGGAAGTACAAACTGAATGTAAACAATATTCATAGATCAAATGATTAGTTGAGTTGGAAAAAGTTTTCATACCCCAAAGTTTACACGTAGTTACTCCACTAATTACTATATTCATGGTTAGAGATACCATTACTTGAATCATTTTGTGCCAATCCTGGGACTTCAAACGAGATAGTTGCTCCACACCTCTTTTCTTTTTCTTTATTAAGGCTCCCTTGAGACATCTCATACATCCTGTGGGTGTTCGAAAGATACATATTTGTTCCTTCACTATTTTTTCCTCGTTCTTTGACAACATCCAAGGTGCATGGGGTAGCTCAATCTTTCCTCTAGGTCCAATACATGGCCAGGCTCGTCTCATGCGACCAATGTTACGTAAATCCTTCCTTACATTGACTGAATCACGAGCCCCTATCAAGTGATCCCATAATGCAGATACAACATTTTTGAATATGTGCATGGGGTCCAACAGGTGATTGATCTTGAGTTCGGTCCAATATGAAAGACGAAAAAATATAGAGAACCTAACAAACAAACAATATATTATGTAAACAATTCATCATGCTAAATACTTTAAAGTCAATCGAGAGAAACACACTTCTTACTGACTCATGCCGAGTGGAGGGTGGCTGTCGGCATTAATCCATCTCTCCTTTCAATCTCGAATGGTTAGAGATTGTGGAGTCATTCCATTAGTAGGGAGAACATATTTGGGATGGTCAAGAGGAAGAAATCGATTATAATTGTCATAGATAACCTTCTTTAAACGTGCCGGCCTAGAGGAAACTAGAGAGGGACCACAAGTAGGACATGCATGATATCCTGACGTGGTTAGACCTGAACAAACAAGTGAATTAATAAAATGCAATTGATTCAAGTCTTGGATTTCAAATATAGAGTTATATACATGCACCTGAACACTCTCTGTATCCTCGAAAGTCATGCATGGTCCACAACAACATGGCCTTCAACGTGAAATCTCTAGAGGATGCAGATGCGCTTGTATCTTGCACTTCAATACCTTCCCATAATATTTCTAACTCTTCAATCAAAGGCTCTAAGTAAATGTCCATGTTTTATACATGGTGCTTTCTAGAAATCAGAAGGGGCAACATTACATGTCCCTTTTTAATTGCCATGGATGGAGGAATATTATAGTTCACCAATACCACTGGCCATACATTGTATGATGTGCTTTTGATGCCAAATGGATTGATTCCATCCATACCTAAACCAAATCTCAAATTTATTGGCTCTTCTTTGAAAACGGGCCACAAATTATCTATGTGTTGCCATGCCAGTGTATATGCAAGGATCCTCCATTTTCCATCACTTGAACGATGACTAGAATTCCATGACATGAGCTTTCCAATAGACTTACACTTGAACATAAGTTGAATACATGGAATAATTGAAAAATGTCGCAAAACCTTATGAGGCACATCCATTGACTTCATCTCCACTTCGTATCTTGATTTGCCACAAACAGGACACTCTCGTGCGAACTCATGAATCCCACGAAATAAGACACAATCATTAACACATGCATGGATCTTGACATAATCGAGGCCTCCCAGAGATGTCAAGTAATGTCTTGCTTGCTCTCTCTTAGTTGGCAATTTGTTTCCTTTTGGAAGCATTTGTGATAATAACCTACATATATTTTGAAAAGTGAGTTAAAAAACCACCAACATATATTTGTGTCTGATTTCAAAATCGAACAATTAATATTATGATTCATAAGACAAATTGAATTGATACCTACTTCAATAACGCATTCAAACTGACATTACTCCATCCATGAATTGTTTGTAAGTTAAGTATCTCGAGGGACGCACGAAGAACGGAGTATGTACAACCTTCATACAATAGAGTAGATGACACTACGTATAGTGGATGATCTGGCTTCGCAGAGTGACCTTCTCCCTGAATCGGTTGTGAAAATAGATGGTGTACCATGTTGTCCAAAATCTCATCCTCTACAACTTGATGGGGCATTTCATGAGGGCTACTATCATGGTCGTCAGTCTCCACTCTTCTTGAAGACTTTGCCTCCTCGCATCGACGTTTTGCAGCCTCTTGACACCTGGGAGGGAGCATTTGAGGATATGGCACCACATCATGCTCAACCACAAAAGGGAGTTTCATGTACATTGATATATATTGAGTAACATAGATTAGAAATCTTAGTTTTGAAAAAAAAATATGAATACTGATGATTTTTCTCGGTCCCATTCTCCATATATGCTGAGGTGTGACACTGCAACTCGACGTGCTCGAAAAATACACCCACGACAATGATCACACATGCATTTAATTTTTCATCATAGCCATGCATCTCGATTATGAAGACGTAATGTTTCATCCTCACTTGAGGATGTGCTCGTTGACTCATCAACACCGCACTAGATGATGACGACGACATGATTAAATCTAATTCATGACAACATCAAATTTGTTATTCATATGTTTACATAAAAACTTCAAGCTGACGTATTAATTATTCGAATATCTCATCTTTAAATACACAAAACTTATCATAAATACATAAAAACTTATGATAAGAACTTACTATCAAAACTTATCTTAAAAACAAAAATTCATGATAAGAGCTAAATGCACGTCTATATCTGCATTTACCTACGCATTTAAATCTGCGTCTATTTGCGCGTCTAACTTCGCATCTATATGCGGGTTTACGGACCAAGAGACGTGAATATACACGCGAAAATAGACGCAAATGTCAAAATTCAAAAGATACTTGAATTATTTCTTTTCAAATTGCACATTTTCTTTCCTGCGTTTTTTGCGCGTTCTGAAGTGCGAGTTTAGTCAACATGTAGTCTCTTCATGCCTCACCTCCTCATGACTCACCTCTTCTTTCACTTCAAAGAGACAAGAGGGGAAAAAGAAAAGCCAAGGAGAGGAAGAAAGAGAGAACAAGAGAGAGGATAATAAGAGGAAGAAGAAGCAAAGGGAGGAGACAACAAGCAGCAAGCAAGCATCAAGAGAGAGTAACTCACCAAGGAGAGAAAGAAGGAAAAGGAAGAAGCGCCACTACCAAACACCCAAGGTGAGTCCCCTCTCTCTCTCTCTCTCTTTCTCTCTCTCTCTCTCTCTCTCAGTATTAGGATCTATGATTACATTTTGTATAGCACAAATAAATCATGAATGGCGGTCGTCAGATTGAAATCAGTCGACTGAGCGCATTTACCAACGCGTCTACATTTTAGTACAGACGCAGGGATAGACGCGAAGCTATGTTTACTGTCATTGCGTCTGCAGTCGCATCTCATAGTGCGTGAATTCTGCGTCTGAGATGCGAGAATACACACGCTCTACACAGAAGAATCTTTGACTTCAAAGTCACGTCTCCAGGCATGTATATCCTGCATGTGAGATGTGGGAATACACGCACCCCCAGAAGCTTTGACTTCAGAGTCACATCTCCATGCGCGTGTATTCTGCATTCTACATGCAAGGATACACGCACGCCCAGAAGCATTGACTCTAGAATCGCATCTGATAGCGCGTCTATGCTGCATCTCAGATGTGGATATACACGCGCTCTGACCAGAGGGTTGACTTCAGGGATGCGTTTGAGAGCGCCTCTATCCTACATTTTAGACACGATTATACACACGCCAGCCAGCTCTGATAAAAAATAATTTCTTATTTCTAGAATTGTACGGATTTGTCTTTTTTTGTGTTTTTTTTGTAGATGTCGCATCTTGGACGCATCCTGGTTCATCTAGCAATAACCCAGATTTGGATCACATGAATGATACATTGGGCTTGTTCGCTAGAGGGGTCAATGCATTTTTTGGAGGTTTTCCTAGTAAGGAAGACTTCATGGGAGAGATGACCAGACACCTTGGCTACTCTCCCACAGCAGACAAGGTGTTTAGCGTCATGTCTGGAACGCCTCTAACGTCTTTGCTTAGCACTGCTTCCCAAACACCAAATGTCCAAACTCCAATTGCCGGTACTCCACGTGCACCACCTGTACATGCATCGGCTAAAGCACAAGCGTCAATCAACGCACATGCATCCAACGAGGCCGAGGGTAGTCGATAGAGAGGGAGGAGGGAGAGTCGAGGGGGAGGACGAGGCTTATGTGGGGGTTGCCTAGGAAGTGGCAAGCGATCACCCTCACCAGAAGATCACGTAGAGGAGCCAGTACGCCAGTACTATAGAGTTAGAGATACTGGTGGCATCTTCCATGATGATGAAGGAATGGATGTAATGGTGTACATGAGGAGCGTCATGCATGTGATGTATAAAGATTGTTTCCTTTACTTCAAGAATCAGAAAAGTGGCTTGTGGCAGGAGGTGTTGAGGGAAGTCCATAGGAGGTACCCAAATCCTGAGGGTCAGCAATTCTCGGATGATTGGGGAAGCACAAAAGTGAGGGATTTGCTTCATAACAAAAGATCTTACCTCATGACACGCGCCAGGGACTCACTGCGGAGACAAGAGGAGGGGCGTGGAGCCTATAGCCAACCACCTATGTGCCACCGCATAGAGTGGAAGAAAGACAAGAAGAAAGCAGCAAAGAAAGTGAAGAGTCGCCAGTACGCAGAGGTGCGACGCATCCAAATGGAAACCATGGGATTGTCGCATTACGGATCGGGTGGCAGAGAGTCGTGGGAGGCAGAGTTTTTAAGTATATTTGGATTTCTAGTTTTTTAAAATTTATATTTCTTTCAATTCTTTATATAATTTGTTCTAATACATTGTGTCTCATAATTATTTGTATATATCATAATTGTTTTGCAGACCACTATCGTTGGTAGGATACCTACTCCTAGAGAGGTAGGTTACCATCGATGCCATAACCGTGCAGCCACATTGGCTTCACTTCTATGAGGAGGGTCTCATCACTAAGGAGCAATACAACTGGGCTATGAGGATTTGACAGCCAGAGGAGGTATGTTTTTCTTACTTTCCTATTAAAATTATAGCTAATTATAACTTTTTCTTTGCAATTGTACGTAAGCAACCTTGATCTTTTGTGTATGTAGGCGAACCCCGATGTGGAGCATAGCGAGGAGGGGGATAGCAACGCTAGTAGCCATGGTGGTGCTAGCGAAGATGTTTCTTCTTCACATTCGTAGAGGAGCACCATACCTCCTCTATGGCCTTGTTTTCTTGTATATCTATTATCCATCTTTGAGCCTATTGCTTGCGGCCACACTTTAGGTCGCAAGCACTTAAACTCCCCATGTAAATTCGTTTTATCTATAATAAATACATGGATTTTTGTTTTCAATTCTTGTGCTTTCAGATCCATTGTGTTTTTTCCAAATGCACAATTTGATGTATGGGTTTGCAACCACATGCTCTCTGGTTTTTTTTTTTAGTTCTGTTTTGTGCGTCTATCTGTGCGTCTAAATTGTAGAAAATGCGCGTTTATAAGCGCGTCTAAAATGCAAAGTACACGTGCTATATAATTCAAATTTTAAAAAATAAATTAAATATTTTTTTTAAAAAAATGAGATTTTTTGTTTTGCGTTCGCATCTATGGACGCTTGTAAAAGCGCGTCTATGGGCGTGTCGATATGCCCATCTAATTTACCATGTAAACGCGCTAGTAGACACACAAAAGAAATTAAATAAATAACAATTTTGGTTTTTTTATGCACTTGTATTCACGCGTGCATATGCGCGTCTATTGCACATCTATTTCTGCGTGTAAATTTTTTCATACATGCGACTATAGACGCGAGTTTGTAGACGTGCAAATAGACGGGCGAGTAGACATGCCCATAAGATTTTCTCTCAATTCAAAAATCGCATCTAAAAGTGCGTCTAAGAGGCCTTTTTGTTGTAGTGTTTGTTACAATATATCATCTCTCACTTGACTTGGGTCTCACCTATATATACTAACTCTATATCAATATGAATCATTCTTTGGGAGCATGTCTTCTGTATCTCTCTCGTACTCTCTCTCTCTCTCAACATGGTATCAGAGCTACTGATGCGTAGCAACAACAAGAAAGATAAGTTGTTTCATTGTTTATACTTGATTGAATTCTTTGCACAAGTGATGATTTGATACATGAACTTGTTCAAATTAGAAGTATTAGTTAATTGTTTATGCGTAGCTCTCGTCGTGCTCTCGAATCCTGTCAAAATCGCTTGTCTATCAGAGTTCTGGATCAAAAGTTATGATAGTTTAGGATTCAAGATAGCAATTCTGCTCGAATATGCGATTCTTTATTTAAAACTGTAATTCTAATTACAGTTCGTTAATCACCAATTACAGTTTGTTAATCGCTCGTCTTCGTTAATGATGTTGATTACCACAAGCAAACATCTTGCTATTTTTAGCGATGTTTTATTATCGTTCACGTTCTTTGCTCAACCGAAATAGCACTTTTCTTATATGCGTCATCTCGTCTTGCACTTTAGGCCTCTCTATTTCGAGCTTTCATTTTAGTCACTCAATACGTTTTGTCGTTCTTACGTGCATCTCCCTATTTTGATTATCTTGCATCTCAACTACGCTCGTCTTGATCATGGTTTGCAGATTCTGCAATCTCATCTTATTTGTTTTCTCTCGACATACAGGCATGGCCAATCGCATAATTGTTAACGGATATCCGTCTGGCCAACGTTCGGTTCCCTTCTTCCAAGGACAAGGCTTTCCTAGGTGGAAAGCAAAGATGATACTAATTCTTGAAGGTGACGAATTATTTGATATTGTTTTGGGCGACCTCTCTTGCCCAGTTCAACCTATTGATGTGATGAATAACAATTCTGTGATTACTGATGGTCCATTATTTGAACAATGGAAATTTGATCATATTGATTGGATTCATGTCACAAAGTGGCTCATCGTTATATATTGTCTGCACTTCCTGACTCACTTATGTTGGATGCCTTTCATCTGGAAACCTCTCATGCTATTTGGGAGTATCTTATCTCAACGTTTGAGAAGAAATCAGTCACCGAAATTTTATATCTCCAAACTTGTTTGAAGAATCTTCAATATAAGGTTGGTACTTCTATGTACTCTCATATCGAGGCTTTTAAAGACATTATCAATCAGCTTGGTGCTGCCGGCGCTCCTGTTGCTAAAAATCAGATTGTTACTCAACTTCTTCATACCATCAAAGATCCTTTATATGACAATATCATCACTATTTTTTCTAACAAGGATGATATCCACTTTGACAAAGCATGTATATCTCTTATTGAATTTTCTCAACGTCATGAGCATCATTTGAAAAAATATGATGTTGTTTTGGTCACTCACGAACAAATGAATTTTGATGCTGCTTTTGTTGTTCGCAAGCGTCCCACTTCACGTTTTCAGCAGGGTGGATGCCCTAATCAAGGTAGTTAATCTTCTCGTCTTGCTTATCCTAACAAACATTGTTCTTATTGTGATAAGAAAGGCATGTGGCTTCTGATTGCTAGGCACGTCAATATGCTGAGGAGCATGGAGTTACTACAAAACAACCTCGCTCGTCCAAAAGTTTTCCTCGTGATTATTGTGCACATACAAATCATCCATCTCGTCGTTGTTATAAACGCATATATGATGAAGAACGTTCTTGAGCTTATATTGTTCAACAAACTACAACTGATGATGATCATACTTATCAGGAGCTCAATTTCATCCATCATGATATCTCTCCAGAAAAGGTACTTCATGTTCATGATGGTTCTCTATTCATCGTTGATTCAGGTGCCACTGGAAACATGACATACCAATCGCAGTGGTTTTACAATTATCATTCTCTTCCTGTCAAGAAGTTTGTTTACCTTGCGGATGATACAACTTGTCAAGTCAAAGGAGTGGGTGATTTATATCTGGGGACTGTTTCATCCACTAGAATATTAAGAGGAGTTCTTCATGTTCCAAATTTGCAAAGAAATCTTCTTTTTGTTGCTCGTCTAGTTGATCTTGGTTTGTTTGTTGGCTTTGATCATAATCAATGTCGTATAGAGAAAGACAGGCATACTATAGCAGTGGCTCCTCGACATGGTAATCTATTTGAGCTATCATTGAATGATACATTTGCAAATGTTGTTACTGCCCCTGGAGATGCAGATTGCAAATTATGGCATCAACGATTTGCACACTCCGATTTTTCCAAAATTCTTGATCTTCATCGTCATGGTCTTGTGCAAGGTATGGATCTTAAATCTCATCCACGTATGGGAATATGTGAGTACTGTGCACTTGGAAAACACCATCGTTCTCCTTTCCACACTTCTACTTCATCACATTCCTGTGCTCTCTTGGATTTGGTTCATACCAATATTTGCGGTCCTTTTCCTGTCTCAAAGTCTTAATATTGATATTTTATAACTTTCATTGATGATTTCTCATGGTACACACATGTCTATCTTTTTTGACATAAGTATGAGGCTTTATCTATATTTAAACAATACAAGATAAGTGTCGAGCTTCAAACTGGATTCTCTATAAAGACGCTTCGCAGTGACAATGGTGGTGGATATGTATCCAATCTATTTTATGACTTCTGTAAGGATCAAGGTATTCATCATGAGTTTATAGTTCCTTATTCTCCTCAGCAAAATGGTGTTGCTGAGCACAAAATCGCACTATTCTTAATGCTATACGTTGCATGCTTATACACTCTGGTTTGTCTCGAAAGTTTTGGACTGAAGCACTTCTAACAGCTATTTTTATTCAAAATCATCTTCCAACTACTGCACCTATTGGTAAAATTCCTATAACAATTTGGATAGGGAAGACACCTTCAGTCTCTCACTTTCGCACATTTGGTTGCATTGCTCATATTCATGTGCCCAAGGACACTCAACATAAGTTGGATCCTCCAGGTTTGAATGTTATTTTTCTTGGTTATTCAGATCATTCCAAAGGTTACAAATTTTATGATCCTTCTTCTCAAAAGGTTATCATTAGTCGTGATGCTATATTTGATGAGAAGACTATGGGTGGCACATGGTCGTCAGATGTTTCAGATGATACACACTCTTTGCTTAGTGCATTTCCTTACTTGCTTTGTGATTCTACTAATTCTGATGATCATAAACCTCCTTCACCTCCAAAGAAGATTGATGAAAATTTGGAGATCTATGTCGATCTTCCTATTGAGATAGAGAATGGATTCTATTCTATTGAATATGATGTCTTTGATGATGCTATGTCTGTCCAAGAGGATCCAATATCATATATGGAAGCTAACAATTCGTCTCAAAGGGATCAATGGCAAGAAGCTATGCAAGCTGAGTATGATTCTTTAATCTCCAAAGGTACATGGATTCTTACTGAACTCCCCCCAAATCGTGTTCCTATCAAATCTAAAGCAGGAAATGAGCATCTTGTATGCCAGCTTCATCGTGCATTATATGGATTGAAGCAAGCCTCTCGTGCTTGGTTTATTAAGATTGATCAATTCCTCACATCTAAAGGTTTTGTTGCATGTTTTGCTGACCCAAATCTTTACATCAAAAGGGAGGACAAATATTTTATTATTCTTTCTCTATATGTTGATGATACTATTCTTGTATCAAATAATATTGCTTTCTTGGATGCTATGAAGAAGCTTTTATCGACTGCATTTGAAATGGTGGATCTTGGTGAGATACATTCTTGTTTGGGTATTCAAGTTCAACGACACCGACAACAAGGCATTCTTCTTCTTCGCCAGACAAAGTTTATTAATGATATTGCTAAGAAGTTTGGGTTGACAAATGCGCACTCTGCCAACACTCTCATTCTTTCAAGCTCTACCAACGGTACATCTACAACACGCAATGAAGAATCAGCCATTCATCAACCTTTTGCTAATCTTGTTGGTTGTCTTCAATTTATTGGTTTAAACAAAAGACCACATATTTTATTTGCAGCTAACTTTTTGGGACAATATCTTTCTTTCCCTTCCGCTATTCATTGGAGTGCTGCAAAACGTAATCTTAAGTACCTCAAGGGTACTAAGGAATTTGGTCTTATTTATCGTCGTCGAGAGGATTCTTCTTTATCTTCTTCAACTTCTCTTGACCTTATTGGATATACAAACGTTGTTTGGGCAAGTTCACACTTATCCATGCGATCTACAAGTGGGAATTGTTTCTTTGTAAATGGATGTTTGGTCTCTTGGTCCAGCAAGAAACAAGGATGTGTTGTAGTTTCTACAACTGAAGCCGAATATGTTGCTGCATCATTAGCAGCTCGCGAGCTAGTTTGGCTTCGACAACTACTTGCAGATTTGGGACATCCTTCATCATCTAGTACACCTCTTCGATGCGATAACCAAAGTGCTATTAGTCTTACCAAAGACTATATACAACATAGTAAATCAAAGCATATTGCTATTCATTATCATTATGTTTGACATGAAGTCAAGAAAGGTTCCATTATGGTGGAGCATTGTCCCAGTGATCAAATGGTTGCAAACATCTTCACAAAATCTCTTAGTGAAGCTCGCTTTAGCTCATTAAGACATGCACTTGGTATTGTTCCAAGTTCTTGTCTTACTGATTGAGGCATGTATCATTGTATTCAAGAAATCTTTATAGTAAATCATTTTTGTATTGTAGGTATGTGTAGGGGCTTGAGTTTTTCCCTTATTTTCCCCAAGGGTTTTTTCACTCGTAGCCAGAGACCTTTATTTGAGTGGGGATGTTACAACTATATATATAATCTCTCACTTGACTTGGGTCTCACCTATATATACTAACTCTATATGAATATGAATCATTCTTTGGGAGCATGTCTTGTGTATCTCTCTCGTACTCTCTCTCTCTCTCAACAGTGTTAGCATCGCAAATTTACTGCATCGCGTTGTTATTGGTGTCGTTATTAGCATCGCAAAGCGTCGTTTATATTAGTGTCGTTATTAGCATCACAAATGCAATGCTGATACTGACGCAGATAGCGGCATTGATAACGATGCTAATATCGATTGTTCTATGGCATTGCCAATAACGACGCTTTTTGCGACGGGGGGAAAATTTCTTTATTTACATTTCTGTCACTTTTAACGTTGGTATAGAGCCTATATCTTGTAGTGTGACAGGCTTCATCTCTGTAAGTATTCTTCTATATTTTCTAATTCTTTTTGGGAGTATTCTTCTACATCTTCAATCTCTTCAAACCCCTTCTCTTTCATCTACTTCTCTCCCTAAATCTACCTTCACCCTACTGTCTCTTATCTTCAAGAACTTGGCTTGAAACCTTCAACCCTTCTCTTATCTCTACCATCTCCAAAGTAAAAGCTCTTAAACACCCATACATTCTTCTCTTGCCAAACCCTGTGGTGACCTTCAACCCTACGCGCTGTCAAAGGGGTTTTTGTCAAAAGGTTGAATCCATTGGGGATTAGAAGTAGAAGGAAGTAGAGATAGGAGATGGAAGAGAAGATAGAGAATACCCAAGTGATAAGCATGACAAAAACAAATCACAATGAATTGAATCAATATGTATTGAAAGAACTTGGAATATTTGCACTAGTCATAAGTAATCTCCAGGCATTAGTTCTCTTGGAGCTCCTTCGTAGATCAAAAATGTGGATAAGAAAAATCAACTCTTTCTCTACTGCTCGGAACCGGAATCTAATGGCTTCGTTGGCTCTGAAAGGGGTGTAAAACTTCAGGACACCTGCTCACGGATGTCCTAGATCACTCCTTCTTCTTCCTTTAGTTCAATTTGCAGTTTCTAGCATGTTTATAGCGATCGCGGCACGCATGATTTCGTCAATCTGTCCTTCGTGTGAAAATCCCCTAATTGGCTGAAAAAGCAACTAGCTTTTTGCATGCCATCCTAATCTAGAAGCTTTTTCTAACTTTTTCAGTTTTTTATAATAAATAATATAAAAAATAGACTAAAATTATCCAAAAATATAGTATTTTTAAATAATCCATGCAACTCACACTAGTACTAATGGCTCAGATCACATTGATTCTCTAGATCAATAGAGAAGTCGGATGATGATGCATTCCATACTTTTTCACACTGTGTCCTCATAACATCATGACATCTACCCCCTTTGAACTTGCACATCCTTCGGTATGTGCCAAAATCTTAGTGGTCGCCAAATTTTGAGTCATCCTCATCCTTTGCAACAACCATATCCTTTACTTCTTCCTCTTCCATATCTTCCTGGCTAGCCCCTATATCATGGTCACTATTTTCTTCCAATTCTGGCAACTCATAGGCAGTAGATTCCCGCCTTTTGAATAATTTGATTCTTTTCCCTACTACCGGAAGTTTTATGGCTGTCCTATCCAGCTCATTTAATGCATAAGTAGCATTATCAAAAACATGTCGTACCACATAGGGTCCAAACCATCTTTTAGAAAATTTACACATGGCACTATGCTGGTTATCTAAACTCCTATCATAAACCAATACCCAATCCCCATCTTGTATGGTTCTTGGTCTCAGTCTATGTCTTTTGTCAAACCATTTCTTGTTCTATATCCTTTCTGCCCTTAACTTTGTAGTTGTTGCCTCTATGTCTTCTGACTTTCTTTCTAACTGTCGAATGTGTAAGGCCAACAACTCCTCTCGATTCAACTCCTCCTCCCAAGGTAACACACTCCATGTGACTGTCATCTCTTCTAACAGCATGATATCCTATAACAACACTATGAATTGTTCTGTCAGCCCACAAGGCATAAGGGAGCAATCGTGGCCACTCTTTTATCTTCTCTCCGCATGCTTTTGCCAATTTCTTCACAATAGGTGAATGACCTCTTTCACTTTCGCCATTTCCTTGAAGGTTATAAGTTAAAGTTAAAGCAAGCTTTATCCCCAACCATGCAAAGAGATCATGAGCTTCATCTCCATCCAACTCACCCCTATCTGTTGTAATTTTTTCCACACAGCCATATGGACAAAAGATCTCTTCTAAGAGAAAAGTACAAACGACATTTGTCGTCTTAGTACATAGAGCTCTTCCTTCCACTTGATTAGTCAAGTCTTCATGAGCAAGCACAAGTTACCTCATTTGCCAAAGACCTGTAGGCATTGTGACCAAATCCACCACCCACTTAAAATGAAGAGATAATGGATATGTGGGTTGCAATCCATCCCGATATCTCATAGTTGAATACATTTGGCATGTCGTAAATGTTTCCACAAAGTAAGAAACATCCTTGTACATACCTTGCCACCAATATCTTTCTTTGATTTTTGTAAAAGTAACCCAAACACCTCTATGACTAGCCCACAAGCTTTCATGAAATTCTTGCGTTACTTTTGAAGCTCTATCACCCAAAACTTGCAATGGCATACCCTGTTTCTTTTTAGCTTGTTTCCATAAGTATCCATCTTTTAAGAAAAATTTATAGGCTTTTCTCTTGATCTTCGTAAACTCATCTGACCATTCATCTCTATTTGTTAATGTACTAAGATATTGGCCAATGAGATCTCAGCCACTCTCCTACATATTTGTCTTCTACAAACACTTCTACACAAGATGCAAACTATCTAAAGTGTCTTCTCTTTGTTGTCCAAGCTTCTATTAATGATGTAGCAACACCTTGCATTACTAAATTCACTCTTGCAACATCATTTTCAGCCATAAAAAAGTTATCATCTTCCTCCTCATCCATCATCCCATCCTCATTCTCATAGCATGCTTGAGATAACATGCCTGCCATTAGGTTATCTCTTCATGTAGTATTCTGAAATTCATGATTCAAAGATTTGATGTATGCAATCCACCGGAGCATAGCAATGTCTGGAGTAGAACAACTAGCAATCATACCCAATACCGGTAAACAATCAATCTCAATGATTACATGAGCACCCATAAAATACTCCTTATAACATTTAAGGGCTGTCACAATTCCCCATAATTCTCTTTTAACCTGTGGATATCTTCTCTGTCGTTTAGTCAATACTTTAGCACCAAAGAGAATTGCATATCTTTGTCCTTCTTCATCATCTTTCCCAATTTTCCATCGAATCCCGATTGGGCTTGTATCAATAGTAATAATGATAGCCTTTCCATGTGAATAGTCAGCCTTTCTCAATGTAGGATCCGATTTTAAGAGTTGCTTCAATTTCTTCATTGCTTTTTGATGCTTTCTTTCCCAATAAAATTTTTGACCTTTCCTTAGAAGCTGATAAAGAACATTGCCTACATGTGCAAAGTGAGGAATCCATATCAAATAGAACACACATGCACCCAAGAATCTATGCACCTCTAATACATTTGTCCATAAATCTTGCATTCTATCAATCCCATCTATTTTTGCTGGTGATGGCCTTCGCCCACAAGGCCCACACATATGCCCAACAATCAAAACCTCCTCAACTCCAAAGACAGACTTTTGTCCAAAAAGAGTTAAATGCACCTCTTCTAGACGTGTCAAAATCCTCTCACAATCCACAATATGGTTTGCAACAAACTGTCTACATCCATGAGCATCCATCTCTTCATTCTTTTCATCCACAGCACACCCTTTGATTGGAACATCATCCAAGAAGGGTAAAGTCAATTGTGGTATGAAATCCCTAAGTACCCTATTCATAGCATTTGTCATGTGTGCCACTGAGTTTGTTGCAACCTATGGAAGAGTACACATCTGTACTAACCCCAAAGGAGTCTTCATGGTTGTGATATCCCTGCTTTCAATTGCAAGCTGAAACTGATCAAACCTCGAGTAAAGATCATCCAAAGAATAGATCGCTCTGCCTACAAAAGCCTCTGCAAATTCATCAACCAGAGGACCTGCACCCACATTTATTTTGGTCACTTTATTGACCGGTTGCATGTCTTGAATAAATCTCAAAGCCCCATTCTTTTTGGGCATAGTAAACCAACGATTTGAGTACGGAGCTGAAGAAGGCTCCAAGATCTTCATGTGAATCTTTTCATTTAGCAAATCCATCAGCTTTGGTAAGTAATATTTAGGCACTAGAATAGGCCTCAAGTTCCATGGTACATGTGGCATAGTAAATATGACCATAGGAGAGACAACATTTGGATCCATGCAACCTATTTCAGTTGGTTGAAATGCAAATGCCTTCCCATGTCTAGCCAACATCTGCACAAAACAATTTCTCTCAGCAGGCAAAAGAAACCCTTCTGCACCAACTTTCAATTCCTGTAATGTTTTAGATGTAAATTGATGACCTATATCTTTAGAATCCCGTAAGCTTGGCTGCCTTGACACTTTTTCATACATACCCTCACTCTCTGGTGGAAGTGGAAAAACAATTGGTTTCACCTTTTTGTCAATTGTCTTATACTTTGTCTCCACAAGTGCTTCATCCCATTGTAATGCTTCCTGCTGAGCAAACAATGTTATAACATCATACATATCCAATGAACATACTGACAACACTCTGTTTTATGCCTCGTTTTCTACATGTATAGTTGTTGAAATTTCATCCATAGTGTCAGTATTGTTCATCCCATAAAAGATGCGTGAAATGCCATCATTTTCAGCTAACAGCACCAGTGATCTTAGTTTCTTAATAGGCCGCTTCATAGATATGCGTTCAGCCCTACACATAGCTTCCATAGGCTTAAACCAACGTGAACTGTTTGCTGTAAACTGAGAATTAACAATAGTAAATACATGCTTCATTTCATCCAGAGGCAAGTACACCCTCTAAACAGCACTACTGTAGCCCCGCATTACAACAATGCTTAATGAAAATCTAGGTCTTTGAATTCCCTTGCATTTGGAACCAAAGGAGACTCTCGAAGCATATCATGATTTCTAGGATGATTAACACAAATAGTAAGAACTTGGACTGCTTTCCTTCCATCTTTGCTTCTGACTCTTGCATAAGTAGAACCATCATAAAGTACCTTTGTTTCCATACACACTCCTGTAATATAGGGTTGTCCCAAAATCACTGCATATGAGGAATTATCTTGCACAAAGAAGTGTGCTCTTCCTATACATCACCAATTGTCACTTTTACATTAGAACATGCAGCATAGAGCTCCCCTAAAGAATTATTTGCATCCCTCATACGCCAGCCATAATCAGTGTCCACAGGCCATGCACCATTTTCATACAATCCCCCATCAATGACATTTATCTCAGACCCATGGTCAAGTAAAGCAACACCAGGAGTTTGACGCTCCCCTATTTTCACTACCATTTCAGTGGTAGCTCTAGCCCAATGATTTCTTATGTAGTGACTTCGAGGAAGAAATCCTAGAGTCTCTTCTCCATATTGTTGCATTTGCCTTACTCCACCATGCATATTGCTACAAGATAATGCATTTTCAGCGACTTTCTTCTCTTTTCCACATGCTGTCTATTGATTAGTAGCATCCTGCATAGATAATCCAGTACTTACTTCATACTCATATTTAGCCCAAATACCCAACAAACCAATTTCCTGTTCAAATTGCAGCAATGCACTAGTAGTATCACCAAGAAACTGACACTTCCTTTTAATTATGTCAATGATCTCATCATGAAATTCTCGCTTGGCAATGCCAAGCACCTCTCCTAAGGTAAATTCCACCTGACTACTTAAGATCTGTTCTTCAAGAACCTTCTTAAGATCTGTGGTTGTCTCAATGTCAGATTGTAACTTATATCCTGGCTGCTTGCCCTTCTTTTTGCCCTCTTATTTGTTATCCTATTTTTGCTTCTGACTGACCTCTTCCATAACATGCTCGGGAGGTGGTTGATTTGTAGCTTTAGGCTAATCCACACTTCTTCTTGTCATTCTTTTAGATGTCCCTCCAATATCTTCATCTCTTTTTTATTTTTCTTCCATAAGTACATCCGTGTTTTGTACCTTTTCTAAATATACATACACTGAATATGCATCTACCGGTGATTCCCAACCAGTTATGCCACGAATGTCTTGCCCTGCATGAGACATTTCACTATTAGTGACCTTTCTCTTTTCAGCTGCATGTAGAGCATGTGTCCATATTGCAGCCTTTGGACCAACCATCACTTGGCCATGCATTCTATCCAACTGTAGACCAAAAGTAGAAGCACGTACCCCCACATAAGCATTTCGGACAACCAAGTCTTCCAACAACTTCTGCATACCTCCCTTTCCAAAATTCAAAGCAAGAGGCAATTCCGTTTCTTGTGCATGGATCTTGTCATCTTTCCAAAAGATAAGCTATGATGCCAAGGCCTCTTGATAGGCAACACAATCCTTTCTCTTGTGCTATAAATTGTCACACCACATACATCTTTTTCCAGGCTTAAGGGCTACTGCCCGTCCCCTTTCCTCTTGTCCTTTTTCATCCAATTTTGAAATTTTCAATTGAAGATCCCACATCCCTTTGACCAATTCATCTAAGACGTCTTCTCTAACAGAGGAAACAATAGCAGGTACAACCATAGGGTTAGCCATAGAAGTAGGTGGCTTACTGGATACATCAATTGTCTTGCCCGTTACAGTGGGCAAGCTAGAAACATGCAATTTTTATCTTCTTCTATGCTTCTTCACAAGTGCAGTAACAGCTTCCTTGACATGTCTCCACTCTTCTTTCAAACATGTCTTTGTAGTCCGATCCTTTAGCAAATCATCAAGCTTCTCTTGAAGCTCAGGATCAGCTGCCTGTAGAAACAATTCAATTTTTTGACTTGCAAGAGGTTGCTGTTCTGCAAGATCCAATTGATCAAATCGACTTTCAAATTCTCTTAACAATTATCTAGCCAAGACCCTTATTGGGTTGTATAACCCACTCCTGGAAAGTCTTGCATGTAATCAAACTAGTGTCCTCAATGTAAAATTCTTTCCTAAGTGTCTTCTTGAAGGCTACCCAATTTGCATCTTGCAAGTATAATTCAGTGATCTGTGCTTTCAATTCATGAACAATAACACGTACAAAATACCGGCTCCATGTAGATTGAGCCACTCCAAAGAATTCCATCTTTTGAGCATAAGAATGTACATATGTAGATACATTCCTGCCATTGAATAACTTCACCTCACGCTCAACTGCTTGCAAAGCATTCATCACAACACTTTCTGTTTGAGTTGAAGCTTGCATCACCTGTTGTTGTTGTTGTTGTACTTGCATAAGCATATTCATATTTTGCACCAACTATTGCAAAACATCATTGGATATTGTATTCGAAGGTTCTCCCATATCATCTTTCCTTCTTCTGTGATGACCTTTCATGTCGGGTTCACCAATGTCGGAGGGGTTTTTGTTGAAAGGTTGAATCCATCGGGGATCAGAAGTAGAAGTAGAGATAGGAGATGGAAGAGAAGATAGAGAATACCCAAGTGGTAAACATGAAAAAAACAAATCACAATTAATTGAGTGAATATGTATTGGAAAAACCTGGAATCTTTGCACTACTCAGAAGCAATCTCCAGGTATTAGTTCTCCTAAAGCTCCTTCGTAGACCAAAAACGTAGATCAGAAAAATCAGCTCTTTCTTTGCTGCCCGGAACCTGAATCTCATGGCTCCCTTGGCTTCGAAAGGGGGGTAAAACCTCAGGACACCTGCTCACGGATCTCCCAGATCACTCCGTCTTCCTTTAGTTCAATCTGCAGTTTTCAGCCTATTTACAGGGATTGTGGCGCATACGATCTCGTCAATCTATCCTCCTTGTGAAAATCCCCTAATTGGCTGAAAAAGCAACTAGCTTTTTGCATGCCATTCTAATCTAGAAGCTTTTCCTAACTTTTTTGGATTTTTACAATAAATAATATAAAAAATAGACTAAAATTATCCAAAAATCTAGTATTTTTGGATAATCCATGCAACTCACACTAGTACTAATGGCTCAAATCACATTGAATCTCTAGATCAATAGAGAAGTTGGATGATGATGCATTCCATACTTTTTCACACTGTGTCCTCATAACATCATGACAGCGCTACGACAACGATCTCGTAGGCTACTTGATTGCAAACAAGAGCTTTGTCATTCATCATGTGGTTCATGGCATAAGAAAGGCGAGTTACAAAAAGAAAGGGAGCCCTCGGGAACCACAATGACGAGGATTGTAACTGCAATTGCAAAGTATTTTACAATTTTCAAAAAATACATATATCTGCATTGGAACCTAACTATCAAAAATCGTACTAAAAGGACTATAAAAGTAAGAAGAAAAAAAGCTAGTCCAATTTTCCCTATGGTAGTTGCAACCACATTGAGCCGAACCTGTAACCGTTTCTCCACATTTCCATCTTCACTAAGCTTGGATATCGATTTTCCCCACTCTATTCTCATGCCAAAAGTAGTCACGAGCACCTTACCAAACTTGATTGAACAATTGTCAAAGAGTTCCCAGATACAAGCAAGCCATCAACAGGGATTTGATCACCAACTGACAAAACTACAACATCTCCCATTATAAGATTATAGATCCATATAGTCTTTCTTTCACCAAAACGCAGTACTTGCACTTTGATTTTCTTCTTTTCTCTCTCTAGGTCCTAAAACTTGGTTAAGACCCTCAATAGGAATACAAAAAACCAAGGATATTGCAGTGCATATCAAAGAAGAGTTACATCTTGGAATGCTTCATCCAAAACCCTTCGGAAGGCTTCTCATCATATTTGTTGTGTCCAAAATCCCAAATTGTTTGCTCAAGATTTGCATCATTACCATTGATTCTTTTTTACACATCCTTTTACAGGTCACTCAAATTTGTGCTTAACGAGCATGTGTGCCTTGCCTAACTATAGGTGCTCGTGCGACATGCAAATGGAAATACAAAAGATACACACAACGGAAAAAAAAACTTCTAATGATGCCGACTAATGTGTTCAATTTCTTTGTGGAAAACTCCACCCTCAAATTTGTAGTGGTGGATGTGCAATGTTACGACATCTCTCCTCCAAACCTGCACATCCTCCTAATGGGCCACAACTACCCATCCTCATCACTGCCAAGCTCAAAGGTCAATGTAATGTGAATGAAATCTCTTTGTGTTCTATTAAAGCATCTGCAATGTCCTCATCTTCATCTTCATCATCTCTTGGCTCAAGTCCATCATAAATCACATCATGCAACTCCTCGACTATATAGGTTGCATCATCTCTTCTCTTGAATAGTTTGATTCTCTTCCCTACAATTAGAATCCACAAGGCCATACCATCAAGTTTTGCCAAGGAATATGTAGAATTCTCATGGACATGTTGTACTAAACAATGTAGCGCATCTACCATAAACCAACAGGCATAGTAAGCAAATCAAGCACCCACTTGTAATGAATACATAGTGGGTAGGTAGGACCAAGATCATCTCTATGCCTCATTGAAGAGAACAACTGAAAATCAGGGCATGTCTCAACAAACTGTGAGATATCTTTGCCTCTCCACCAATAGTACTCTTTGATCTTCTCATAGGTCACCCAAATAGCTTGATGCCCAGCCCAAAAACTTTCATGGAATTCCTTCACGATCTGCACCTGTGAAGCTCTATTACAAACAACTCTCAATGGCTGTCCTTCCTCCTTGCTTTCATGGATGCTTCAAAATTAGCCCACTTTGCAAGAAGAAACCATAAGCTTTTCACTTGATCTTCTTGAAGTCTGCATCAAACCATCCATCATGTCTAGAGATAGCACTAAAATAACAACCAATCTGTAAATACTCTCCTATATACAAAGACTCATCATAATTTTCCAAAGAAGACACATGACAAATATGATCAACATGCATGGCTGAAATATCATCCCCATCATCAACATCATCAATGCAAGAAAAATCTATATCATCATACCTTGCTCATGAAAGCATATCGGCTGCTAGGTTGTCTTTATTTGCTATGTGCCTAAACTCACGATTCAAGGATTTTATGTATCCAATCCACCTAAGAATGGTAATATGTGGAGTGGAAAAACTTGTAATCATACCTAGAAGAGGCAAACAATTAGCCTCGACTACTACAGTAGCACCAATGAAGTACTCCTTGTCATTCTTGAGAGCCGTGACAACTCCCAAGAGCTCTCTCTTAACGTGTGAATACCTACTTGCCACTTGTTTAGGGCTTTCTCCCCAAATTGAATAGCATACCTATTTACATCTGCATCATCTTGGCCAACAGCCTATCAAATGCCGATTTAGGACTAGTATCAATAGTAAGAACAATAGGTCTCCCACGCTCATAATGTGCCTTTCGAAGAGTCAAAGGAGTTCTCAATAATTTCTTTAGCTTTTGCATGGCTTTAGTATGTTTTATCTCCCAAGAAAAAGATTGCCCTTTTCTCAAGAGCTGGTGTATATCATCTGCAATATCAGCAAAATGAGGAATCCAAATAAGATAAAACACACAACCTCCAAGAAACATGCAAACCTCTGAAGTAGAAGAGCAAGTCTCCATAATCTTCTCTATGGCATCAACCTTCGCAGGGGAAGGCATTTTGCCATAATATTCTCACATATGTCCAACAATCAAAACTTCTCTGGCTCCAAAACTAGACTTAAACCTTGACAAGGTCAAAATCACTTCCTCTAGTCTACAAAGAATCCTCTCAACATTTCTAATATGTGAAGCCACAAAGAACCTACATCTATGGTTGTCTAAAGAATCATCCCTCTCTTTCTCTAAGCAACCCTTAATAGGTAAGTCATCAATGAATGACATAGTAAGCTTAGGAATAAAATCTCGTAGAACCTTGTTCGTCCCATTCATCATATGGGCAACCAAAATAGTAGCTCTTTACGAACGTGTACACATTCCGACAAGGCCTAAAGGTGTCTTCATCATAGTTAGATCTCTACTCTCAATGGCAAACTCGAACTAATCATATATGAAATAAATATTGCTGAATGAATAGATAGCATGTCTAGAAAAAGCTTTAGCAAACTCATAAACAATAGTCCTACACCAACATTTCAAATAGTGACCTTGTTTATTGACTGTAGGTATTGTATGTGTCTAAGTGTTCCATTATTCTTAGGAATTGTGAACCATTTGTTGGAATATGGAGCTGAAGATGGCTTTACAATCCCCACCCTGATCTACTCATTCAAGAGCTCTACCAATTTGGGCAAGTGAGGCCTTGGCACAAGAATAGGCCGCAAATTCCAAGGGACATGCGGAATGGTAAAAATAACCATAGGCATCACAACCCTAGGATCAATGCATCCAATCTCATGTGGAAAGAGAGAAAAATCTTTTTTGTGTCTACATAACATCTCTTGAAACATCTTACCTCTTCAGGAAGCAGAAAATATTCGGTCCCAATCTTCATCTTTTTTAATGTCTCAATTGAAAACTTATATCCGATACCTACAAGATCTCATAAAGGAGGTTGCAAAGCAGCTCTTCTAACCATCTCATCACTGTACAAAGATAGTGATCACACAAACGCATCCAATCTCATGTGGAAAGAAAGAAAAAGCTTTTTCGTGTCTACATAACATCTCTTGAAAACATCTTACCTCTTCAGGAAGTAGAAAATATTTGGTCCCAATCTTCATCTCTTTTAATGTCTCAATTGAAAACTTATGTCCAATACCTATAAGATCTCGTAAAGGAGGTTGCAAAGCAATTCTTCTAACCATCTCATCATTGTCCAAAGATAGAGATTGCGCAAATGGTCTAATCTTCTTGTCAACTGTCTTATATTTTGTCTAAACTTTGGCTTCATTGCTACAACCTGCAAATTTCAACCCTTGTTGAAAATACCTTGGTAAACACAAATTTTTATGTGTATAAATAGCAACATCCAACTTTTTTTTCCGAAATATGTTAGTAGAGAATACTTTTTGCTGAGAATCCTCAGCACCCAGATTCTTTTGAAGCATGAAATCAACAATTCCACAATACATCACCAGAGAATGGACCTGTAAGACATATAACAACTCTTGATTATTAGCATTTTGCAATATCGAAAGTCCTTCCATGATATCTGAGCATGAAAGGCCATCATAGAGACCATCTATGCGATCTTCTTCTTGCAAAACACCTACAAGCACCAAATTTTTTCTTTTCTTTTTACATCCTGGCAGCTTTAAGAAAATCAGAAATATGCTAAAAAAACAAAGTAATTTTAGTGAATACACCATAAAAACATGAGGAAAAACTACTGTTTGCGAGGATGCGAGAGATTTCCCTAACTCGTTGTCGTTGTGTTAAGGGCTGAAGGTCTACCACCGGGGCTTTAGTGCAGAAGAGGAGTATGGGATTCAAAGTTCAGGAATGGGAAATAGATTGGGGTTTAATAAAATCCGGGATTTAGAAATGATTTAGGTACGGAATAAGAATTCAAGCTTTTTCTCTATGTATTTAGCATACATGAACAGAAGAAATAACTCTATCTTGATTACATCAAATGCCTATGGATACATACTCCATAACATAAAGGATATTTTTCAGATTCTCAATTCAATTATGAATATCAAATGCAAGTTCTAATGGCTTTTATTTCAAGTACATAGATGGATTTCAACCCTTTGGGACAAGTAGTATATTGATAGACTTCAAATACATTCAAGATTTGGGACAATGGTACATAAAATGCATTGAAGGAGCATACTTTTAGCTTTAGTCTTGTTTTAAAACAGAAAATTCCAGCCCATTATCAAGCTCAAAATGAGTGCATAAACTCATGAAGAAGCTCCTCTATTCATTAAGGAACAAAGACGTGATGACACCAAAAGAAGCATAAAAACAAGGCACAAAAGAATCCAAGCATGCATCATATTTTTATTTTTTGTCAAGAGAATAATACTACATTGTTACAAAATCAACAAAAAGAGATAGAGATATGAGGGGGCCACATCCATATCCACATCCATAATAAATAAATGATATACACAAAAGTGTTACGTGCATGCATTTGTGAAGGGTAGGAATACTCAAAATTAAAGGCCAAAGGTCTTATAATATCAAATGTATCAAAGTCAAAGAAATAATAAAATACGAAGAGGTGTGCTTTTTGGGGAAGAGGTGGGGTGGAGTGCATGAGTGGTTATGTGCCTCTTTCCCTTCCCTCTCTTGTCCGATGGCACATTCTCCTTTTTGGTGGTGCAAAAAGTTGTTCTCTCTCCTCTCTCCTCTGTCTTTTGTGCAGAAATTCTTCTTTTCCCTTTTGTTCTTGTATAATGGTTGAAGCTATGGATGAAGATGATGAAGATAACGAATTAGTTCATTATTAAGTGGAAGATTTATGGTTTCTTTTTAGTTTTGAGATTAATGGCTCAGCCATGTGCATAGATTTTGCATGCTTCTGCCTTGGTTTCATGTTCATTTCCTGTCGTGGGAGGGTTGCTGTCATTTTGGTGCGCAGCCGGGGAAGAAGCTGATCTCAACAACTATTTGATCGGGATTATACATTAACAAGTAATGTTAATGCAGCCTTGGAATGAGAAGCCGGTGGAGAAGAAATCCTCTTGCCATGACTGACTATTTCTCAGATTTGATGGAAGAAGAAGAAAACGATTCAAGTTTTTTGGAGGGGGAGTAGGAGGAGAGGCTGGTAACATTTGATGGCACAGTAGTTATTGCCAGTAACGATGATGGCTATTTGATCCATTAAAAATGAAGCTATGGCTTCTCAAGGCTAATATTGCAACACGATCATCTGTTAGTCGAATCTCAATGGGAGGGTAAGTATAGAAAATTTATAAATCATCACAATGCGGCCATCGATTCTTGGTCCTTCAAGGCTTTTGCTAGACAGAGAAGACACGGGGACAGCTTGCTACGGAGAGTACCCCTACCTGTGCAAGTCTGTACAAGCTGGACAAATGCACAGGTTGCTGACACTGCCAAGGACATACCACACATTAAGAGGTCTCCATCTCAAACATTTTCTGGATCGTGTACATCGGCATCGCAGTCTTATCACGAAATGGAAAAGAACAAGGATCTGAAAAATGAAGTTGCTAAAGCAAACCTTACTTGCATAGAAGACATCCCACCGCAAAGATTCTCTCAGAAGATAAGAATGGCTATGGCTTCTATGGGGAAGGACGATTGGATGAAACAGTTGAGTCATTGGAAGGGAAAAATCAAGGATATTATTAAGCACTATTGGCTAGGGATCAGGCTTCTTTGGACAGATATTAAGATTTCATCACGTCTGGTGTTTAAACTGATGAGGGGATATAATCTTAGTTGAAGGGAAAGGAAACAGCTTACAAGGACTATTGCAGACATATTTCTTCTTGTCCCTTTTGCTGTCATATGCATTAATACGAAGCGGAGAAGATTCCTTGCAAGCGTTCGTACAATCTACAGATTGAGAGAGACAAGAAAGAAACAAGCCTGGTTGACTGGGAATCTATTGCGTTGATAGGAAGGCATCCAATTGGCCATTATCTATCATAGACAACATTTACAGGAAGGGTTACTTCACTGGTCATTCATCTGTTTGCAAGCAGCATTGAGAGGAAGACCTAGGTATTCACAGGAGGCATCAGTCCAACTAGTCCTACAATCCACAGAGAGAGAATGTCCTCGAGCAGTGGTGGGAAGTACAGAATAGGCTGGGCGACATTCGACCCCTCCACGGAGATCTACATCTTGTGCAACATGCAGAACACAGAAGTATCCCGACAGCAGCGCCTTTGGCAAAGGCTTGAGCACACTGCTGACAACCTTAAAGTGCGAGTCACCCTCCTCTGCGCACTGGCACTGCGACAGCAGCACCTATAGTGGCAGCGACAAGGTGCTCGGGGCATACCAATGTAGGGGGGACATGTCACCAGGCATCTGCTCGTAGTGCATTGGGGATGCCGCCCAAGCAGCCCTTAACACTTGCCCTCAAAGTCGCAAGTTTCGTCTGCCATCGCAACTTCATGGGTCCTAATCCATCCCGCAGTAATGTATGACCTCCTTTTGAACCAAAGACACAGAGAGCGAGCGAGAGAGAGAGAGACAATGCCCTTGACCCTAGCAGGAAACACCCTCGTTGTTACTGGTGGAGGCAGAGATAGATTGTTTATCGGCACAAGAGAGAGAGAGAGAGAGTTTGGTCCTCGCAGCAGCAGGGATCGATCCATCAAGCTTGAAGCTCCCTTCAAGACCTTTAGTTACTGTAATGAGGAAGATGAAGAGGAGAATTCCAAGGAGAAGGGATGTTTTAAAGGATAAGAAGAGAAGAGGTAGACAGGGGTGCTGCCACAACCCCAACGGCATCAAGGCAACCTCTTCTTCCTCGTTGAGACAACCCTCCCTCTTCGTCCTTCATCAACAACGGCCTTCTTCTCCTCTTAACTTTGTCTCCTCCCTGGTCTTCCTCTCCCCTTTTGTCATCCACCCTTCCCTTACCTTACCTTTCAACATTGCCTCCCTTCCTCTTCCAATCTCATTTTTCATTATCCCTTTACATCCCCTCGATTTCTCTCGTTCTCCACAAAGCAACGGACACACTTAAACCCTTAAAATAGTCTAGGTTAAACGAAGTCATTATATTATGAAATTAAAAAGCATGTCCCTTGCTCTCCTATGTACACCTACCTAACTCCTTACCTCCTCCTCAATTGGACATACTCATAGTTCTCCAAGCACCCCAACACACACAAAAATAAAACATAGGTGAGCCTTTAAAGAAAGACACATAATACTAAAAATTTGTCCATTAAAAATACATCATTTTCATCACTACATATTCCCGTGCTCTTGCTTATCTTATTGATGGCTTCCCTTAGCCTTTAAAAGATGAGACAAAGGTCTAATTTGAGATTACCTAAGAAGACTCATATATCAACAATAGTCTCTTCCTTCCTTCACCCTTTGAGCTACATAAATAGGGAGTCATCCTTATTTCCCCTATTGGAATGGAGAAGTTGTTGTTGTGATCATTATTGAAGATAGAACCCTATCCTTTGAAGACTAGTAAAGTTTTTCAGTGTGGGAGTATTTGAGGCAGGAGTTCCCTTACTCTAGTGGTCGTGGATTTGGAGTCCCATACCCTACCATGGCTAGGCCTTATCCTTGTGATCGAAGTTGTTTTACTAAAAATTTTGGAAATGTTTTGAGTTAGACAGTGGTTCTTCTTTGACAAGGCTCGCGAGGACGCTTCACATCTCAGTGTGGGAGGAATATGATGACACCAAAAGAAGCATAAAAACAAGGCACAAAAGAATCCAAGCATGCATCATATTTTTATTTTTTGTCAAGAGAATAATACTACATTGTTACAAAATCAACAAAAAGAGATAGAGATATGAGGGGGCCACATCCATATCCACATCCATAATAAATAAATGATATACACAAAAGTGTTACGTGCATGCATTTGTGAAGGGTAGGAATACTCAAAATTAAAGGCCAAAGGTCTTATAATATCAAATGTATCAAAGTCAAAGAAATAATAAAATACGAAGAGGTGTGCTTTTTGGGGAAGAGGTGGGGTGGAGTGCACGAGTGGTTATGTGCCTCTTTCCCTTCCCTCTCTTGTTCGATGGCACATTCTCCTTTTTGGTGGTGCAAAAAGTTGTTCTCTCTCCTCTCTCCTCTGTCTTTTGTGTAGAAATTCTTCTTTTCCCTTTTGTTCTTGTATAATGGTTGAAGCTATGGATGAAGATGATGAAGATAACGAATTAGTTCATTATTAAGTGGAAGATTTATGGTTTCTTTTTAGTTTTGAGATTAATGGCTCAGCCATGTGCATAGATTTTGCATGCTTTTGCCTTGGTTTCATGTTCATTTCCTGCCGTGGGAGGGTTGCTGTCAAGACGTGATGAAAAGATGTCATTTTCTTCCATTGCAACCACTTAAGTCTCTTGTTTGCTCATAAAAATGGACAAGAATAGTGGGCTGCCCCGTTTATGACTGGTTATTTTAGCCCATAATAGCCCATACACCTTTAAAAACCTCACCCTTTGCTTTCCCCTAAGTCACTCAATTACTTGGGTACAAGTCGGGCTTCATTGGACCAAGATTGAGTTAGACAAAATGAGAGAAGTCGTGCATAAGAGCAGGCTGAATACTTTTCTCTCATATTTCCCCCTTTTATAGACTGTTATAACATGCATTTTCGTCAGGCCAAATGGACAGATAAGTGGAGCTCTCACTGTGTTTACATCTTCAGCTCTTCTGGTCTTGTTGATCTCCAGTTTGCATGCTCTAAAGCATGCACCATAGCTTCAGCTTTCTCCAGTTGTGCTCAGGCTGTGCAGCCTGCATTTTGCGCCGAAAAGTGCGGGCTGCTCCCTACTCAGGCCGAGGTCACTTTTTGACCTACTCAGGTCACTTGTTGGTCACTTTAGTCTATTACTTTAGGTCCCCTGTGAACCTAGTGAGCTTTTGGCAACTTTTGGCAATTTTCTTGAGTTTTGTCCATATTTTTGTACCTGAATCAATGTGATTTATCCTGCAGATTGTCAATTACCTCCAGTTGACCAAGTTGTAGGTTCCCATAGACTTATTTTTCATCAACATACATGGTATAACTAAAAATTATATGCTAAATACAAAAGACCTTATGTAGCTAAGTTGGTGATTGGATAACAATGTCTAAGTTTTGTATGCAAGCTCCTCATATAACTCCCAGTGAAGTTCTTTTGTGTTCATAAGAATCCTATGATTTATATTATGAATAGTAAACTCTTTGACATCGTACCACTATCGTCTCGCAAAACAGTGGTACCTAGCTCTCCTATTGGAAGAGGGGAATCTCTCAAAGAATCCTTATTCCTTCAATGGTTGATACAAACAGTCATGAACTGGACAGCTCTCTTTCCATCCTTGCTTTAGATTCCTGCATAGGCAGACCCATCATCCAGAACCTTAGTCTCCATCCCAAACTCAGCAATAAATGGCTACCCCAAAATAATAGGATAAGAACAAGAGTTTTGCACAAAGAAATGATAAGACTCACCCACATCTCCAATAGAAATCTTCAACTTTGGACAAGCACCATCTCTTGCAATGTTGTTGGTTGCATGCATGCGCCAACCAAGTTCCACATCAACTGGCCATCTACCAGTTTTATATAAACCTTGCACTATGACATTAATCTCTCAGGCATGATCCAAAAGAGCAACACAAGGAGTCTTAGTCTCACCAAGCTTAACTACAGTCTCTATAGTCACACGAGCCTAGTGACCACGAGAAAAATGGCTTCGAGACACCAATCGAGGCGCATCTTCGTTCTCACTATACTATATGAGTTGAAGTAAAGGATGAAGAGACTTCTTGGTTTGCATACATAGAGCTCCATCTGTAGACTCCTCAATAGTCTCCTCATCAGAATCCATCTCTTCAATCTGCAACCCATAGAGAATAGCCTCGGCAATAGTAAAACCCTCTTGATGGATCATATCCTACATTGGCTCTTCAATAACTTGTCGTTTTCTTTTTATGATTTGGATGATAACATCATGAAATTCTCTTTTGGCAATCCCCAAGACTTCTCCAAGAGTAAATTCAAATTTGCAATTAAGAATCCATTTCTCAACTACCTTTTTCAAGTCCATGGTCATCTCGATGTCGGATAGCATCTTGAGTCCAGGTTACTTTTTCGGCTTCGGATCCTTTGTCTTTGGGGCCTTATGATCTTCTTGTACTTTTGTCTTTTGTACATCAGCCATACACTGCTCCGGTCCTAGAGAAGAAGGTTGAAGGATTGGATCACTCTTCCTGGTTGCTCTCTTTGATCCTTCAGGTTGATCATTATGTCTTTTTTTATTTTCTTCAACAAGTGCTTAAAATCCTTGAGATTTCACGATGTAAGCAAAAATAGAAAATACATCGATATGATCTTTCCATCTAGTCCCTTCTTTATTGCATCTCCTATGGTGAAAAGTTCAGATGATGAAGCTTTACCTTTCTTTTTTGCATGTAGTGTATAGGATTATAAAGAAGGTTTTCCTTTGTAACGTGTTCGCTAGAATCATCCAGGACATGTCTTAGCAGTCCATCGGAAAGGATGTCTAGAAAACTCCGCCCGGCACTCCCACGGAATGTTACGAGTTTTGCCAACTAGGTCTTCCCGTGTCTGCCACGTAGCGGAAGTATCTTGGCCGTTCCCACTTAGGATCGACCTGAGTTTGGGTTTTCATGTTTGGTCATTAGCTAGCAGCAACTAGCGTCAGACCCGAGCGAACTACTTTACGCAGAAACGCCAGGTCCGAAGCGGATTCACGATGCACTTGGTTCAAAGAGAATGGGAAACGAGAGGGATGCAAGGCTCAACCTCTCTGCCATAAGGCATAGTCCCATTCCGTTCCCCTAAAACAACGTAAATATGGGTAAGATGTAACTCTAGGTCATCGTTCTCGTTATTCGTTTTAATGATGATGATCATTCCGCTGTTCCTCGAGATTTTTGAGAAAAGTTCCCGGCTAACCGGGACCACCCAGCCGTAGGACGGACCCATGGTCCATCCTCCGCACTTTCCTCGGTTTGTTTTAGTTATGTAATTATCTAACACATTAATTTGACATATAACAAACAGCTTCTTTAATTAACCCTGTTAAGCACTGGTTCCTTCACGTAATCTTATCACGTGACATAGAAAAAAACAATATCAAACAACTTCTTTATTATCATTTCATCATTTTATCTTTGGAATACAAGGAGTTCCGCCCGTAGGCTTGTCCATAATCTGCCCGAAGGCTTATCCAGTAATCCGTTAGGGATCACTATTCCAAGCTTCTGCCCGTAGACTAGTATGCGGGCCTCGAGATCCAATCCCGAGTCGTGTTAGCCTCTTGTGCAGGACCCGGAAGGCGAGGGATTTACGGCCAGAGCCCCCCCCTAGCACCCAAGCGTCCTCCTGCTCGAAGTAGAGCTCAACGGAAAGACCTCTCGCGGCGGGTTCGGTCCACATTCCCGGCGCGGTCAACAACCCCCTTGGTTAGGGTCAGGCACGCAGTCGGGGGTAACTGAAGCTGCCTCTCCCTTCAGGCCTTCAACCTGAAGCATTTATATATCTTTTCATCCTTTAGTTCCTTGAGCAAACAATGCAAACAGTGCTTTCTAAATTGTTACAAGCACAATCAATTCCAATGGTCGTTTATTTGGCAAACTGTTAAGGAGTGAATCCTTCTCTCCGAATGCATCCAGCATTCGATCCGGAATCAATTGCAACTTGGCAAGATTCCTATTGTCCTTGGGTTAGGGCCATACCCTGTTAACCAAACTTAACCAATACCCTAGGTTTTATTAATAGTAAATCCTAGCGGCCATGTCGCTTTAATTTATTGATTAATCATTTGCGTCCAAGCAAATACCTAACTTTCCTTAACTTGGCAAATTTTCCCAATGAGGGTGATGTAACAGGATGACTACTCATCCCCTTGCAAGTTAAACTTGCGCAAGAACCTGCCAACTTCATTCCAAGGAATGGCAAAACTTTCTTGTGATCAAACCACAAGGCTATGCGACGTTGCAACTTGTTGCACAAGTGTCGCCTCCATTCCAAGAGATCATTTCACCCATTGAATGGTGTTTTCTAGTCAAAGAATTATGATTAGACTCGAAGTAGGGTTTAGGGTGTCTTCTTACTCAACGCAATCCTAATCGCACTAGGCCGACAACATTCGGTCCTAGGGATTCCAACTCAATCCAAGTTCTGGCATTAGGTCGAATGATCCTTAGGGTAGAAACCCTAGATCATTATTTTCGTGTGCGTCCCATTGGCTCAACTTTCCGGAAAGGTGGGTAGGACCTTTGGGTTTGAGGACTTCGACTTGGCGTCCAAGTACGATACTTGGCTACATCTCTAACGTGCCAAGCCCTAGCTAGTACTTGAGGTTTTTATTGAATCGGCTAGTTATGCCTATACGAAACCCTAGCAGTCATGATACCACAAATGACTTGGGTAAATTGACCTACTTGTCTTATGACAAGATCAATTCTTTCCTAGAGATGATATACTTGATCTAAAGTAGGAAAATAGTTGCAAAATGTTACAATACATGTAAACATGTAATTCATTACTTCCACGCACCATAAGATCCGCAATAGCCCTATCCCTTTTTTGTTAAAGTCAAAAGGCAAGATAATTTGAAGGATAACTTACATAGGGTTTACTAGGATTTACATCAAGGAATAACACCTACAACCTTGTGTCTAAGTATTTGCATTTCATGCTTTTATAAGCCATGCAATCATTTCTAAATGCTACATGATGAAATGAAATTTGTGAAAGTAAAAGTGCGACCCTTAGATACAACAACATCGTCAATGAAGTTCATGCAATACTAAGGCAAGTGTCGATTTAATCTAATTGCAAGCATCTTTTCCCATGCAACTTATATAAGATCGGGGTTCTTTTTCATGCCGTGCAAAAGAATTTAACAATTTCCTCATGCGAATCCTAACGAAGGGAGTTATTACAAAAATACTCCTTTCCTTCATGACGAATGCACTTAACAATTTCCTCATTAAACCTAGGCAATATGCGGCTTTCCTTTGAAAATGCACGACAAGGCAATTTACTGTTAAGGTCGTAAGATGGATGGACGATTAGCGTTTATATTGAAAATACCAATTTTTCCCAATTTCATTTAACTTAGGTTAGGTGACTTTGAACATGCACGGTTGCTTCTTAATCCATGGAGTTGTCATGCTTAATGCATTACTTTAGTATGAAATCACAATAGTAAAAACCTGAGTCTGTGGGCTCGGGGAGATGTCCACGTGAATGCTAGGAGAAGAACCTCCCGCAGGCGCGCCTTGCGACTTCTTGGGAGCCATCGATAGCGTGCTTACGGACTTTCGGTTTGCCTTTACCCTTACGCGATCGATGAGTCTTCTCCAACCGTTGCGAACTGCTTCAAGATCTTTCCCCCTTTTCCCTCGTACGCCGGAGATTCCTTCCAAAGCGCGGATCCTTGAGAGTACCGGCTTGCGGGTTTCAAGGCTTATGGAAGGCCCGGTTTTAAAACTGAAAAGCCCGCGTAGGACCAAGGCTTATGGCCTTATCCTTAGAAGCTTCTTAAAGAAGCTTCTAAGAAGCTTCTGGAGATCAGCACGACGTCGTGGGAGGCCCAATGAAAGGCGTCGAGGACTTGATGGCGATGGCGATGGCGAGGATGGGCGGCGGCCTGGTGGTCTCCAGCAAGGCGGCGGCGACCTTCTTCTCTCCCAGCACTCCACCCTCCAACGCGGCGATGGCAGTAGCCGTCTGTCCTTTTTTCTCTCCCCCTTCAACACCTTAGCGGGTGTTTATATAGGCATGGGGGGGAGAGAAGGGCTCCACCACGTGGCCCCCTGCATGGGTTCCCCCCTCCCCATGCAGCCCACGACTCCACCACGTCCCATCCCCCCACACTCCCTCTCCTCCAGCCGTGCATCGGCTGGGAAAAAGGGATAAAAATAAAAAAAATTGCCTTGATAATATTCAATTTTCCCCTTCCAAGAGGGTGTTTACGTGTGATTTGTGGGTTTGAACTCTCGGGTTTGCCTTGCCAATGCGGAGGTCCCGATTTCTTGCATGCAGGTCACAGGTTACACTACCGGCAATTTCAATATGTGAGATAACCTTTGCACAAGGTTTACGCAGTGTGCAGGAAGTCAATATTCACGGGTGGGAATATTACATTCTCTCCCCCTTAGAAGAATTGAGATGTCCTCATCTCGAGATAAACTGGGGATATTGAAGATTGAGAGAGCTTTCATCCATCCATGTAGCATCCTCTTCGGGATAATCTTTCCACTGGACGAGGCATTCTTTCAAGGTTCTAGATCTTAACTGTCTCTCCCTGACATCTAAAATCTTTTCCGATCTTAGTTCAAGGACTCCTTGACTAGGCATTACAATTTGTTGGTTATCAAGTACATGATTAGGGTTGGGTACATATTTTTTTAAGAGACTAATATGGAATACATTGTGAACTTTTAGGTTATCTAGAAGTTGCAATTTATAAGCATTGGGTCCCAGCCATTTGAGGATTCTATACGGCCCACAATACCTTGGACTTAGCTTCTTGCATTCTCCTAGAGATAGAGAACTCTTTTTAGGGCGTACACGAATGAAGACCATGTCTCCTTCTCCGAAGACCCTCTCTTGGCGTTTCAAATCCGCATATGCCTTTTGTCTATCTTTGGCTGCTTGTATGTCTTGTCTTATTGACCTTATTTGGTCATCCATGTCTTCCAACATTTGTCTTGAAGCTTCAACTCTTAGGGTTGGATCAGAAAAGTTTAGGGGACTTCGACAATCATGACCATACAATGCCTGGAAAGGGGTCATTTGAATGCTTTGCTGGTAAGAAGCATTGTAGGCAAATTCTACTAACGGCAAGTACTGAATCCACCTCTTCGGCTCTCGACAACAGTATGCCCTAAGCATATCCTCAATGATTTGATTTACTCGCTCTATTTGTCCATCCGTTTGGGGATGGTAGGCAGTGCTAAAACAGAGTTGAGTTCCAGTAGCTTCAAAGATGGCTCTCCAGAAGTGTGAAGTGAAGAGAGAGTCTTGATCGCTAATGATCCTTCTAGGTAACCCATGTAGCTTGAATATCTCCTTGATAAGCACTCTTGCAATGTCAGAGGCTTTATAGTTTGTCTTTACTGGAATCAGGTGTGCAACCTTAGTAAGAATGTCAACTACAACCATAATGGAGTTGTATCCTCCTTGGACTTGGGGTAAGCCCACCACAAAATCCATACTGATGAATTCCCATTTCATTTGGGGAATGTCAAGTGGTTGCAATTTTCCTGGCATCATGACATGTTCAGCCTTGATACGTTGGCAGACAAACATTCAGTGACATATTTGAGAACGTCACCTTTGAGCCTCTCCCAATGGTAGCTCTTCCTAACTGCATTAAGAGTTTTTGCATAGCCAGGATGTCCTGCGAAAGGGGAATCATGAGCTTCCCATAATATCTTCTACTTAAGTGACTGGCTTGTTGGTATACACAGCCTTGTTCTGTAGTAGATAAGTCCATTATCAATGGAAAATTCCTGATACTTAGCTTGTGACTTCAGATTCTGCTCCTTGGTAGATATTTCTTTTATCATGGTTTGGTAGGCCAAATCATGGCATGCTTCCTCTCTAGCTAGTTCGAGTATAGGGTTGCTTGGCATAGATGCCTTTGTAGCCAAAGATCTGGCCGTTGATGGATTTTGCAAGATTAGTGAATTTAGGAATGCCTTGCGACTGAGTGCATCGGCAACTACATTCTCTTTCCCTGGTCGATACTTGATTTCAAAATCATACTCCTCCAATACTTCAATCCATCGACGTTGCCTCATGTTGAGCTCGTTCTGGGTAAAAATCCATTTGAGACTCTTATGATCGGTTACTAGAGTAAACTTGTTACCCAACAGGTAGTGTCTCCAAAGCTTCAGAGCATGGATGACAGCTAATAACTCCAGATCATGCGTGGCATAATTCTTTTCATGACTCTTCAATTTCCTTGAAGAATATGCTACTGGATGACCTTCCTGCATAAGTACACACCCCAAGACAAGAATGCTGGCATCAGTTACTACCTCGAACTCCTTATTGAGGTCAGGAAGTTTTAGAATAGGTGCTGATACCAAACATTGCTTCAATTGGTCGAAGCTATTTTGTTCAGGAGTTGACCATGTAATAGAAGTCTGCTTCTTTAGTAAGTCGGTAAGAGGTGTTGCAATCAAAGCATAGTTTTTGATAAAGACCCTATACCATCTTGTCAAGCCAAGAAAACTACGTATTTCTTTGATGGATACTGGTATTGGCCATTCAAGCACATCTCTAACTTTGGCTGGGTCTACTGATATTCCTTCTGATGATACTATGAATCCTAGATATTCAATCTGACGTTTGAAGAATGCACACTTCTTCATTTTTGCATACAGCTTATGAGACCTCATTGTCTCAAGGACAATCCGAAGTTGAGGTTCATGATCTTCTTCCTGTTTAGAATAAACTAAAGTGTCATCGAAGAAGACAAGCACGAAATCATCAAGATATGGTCTAAAAATATCCTGCATTAATCTATTGAAGGTGGCAGGTGCATTTGTAAGCCCGAATGACATAACCAAGAACTCAAAGTGCCCATATCTTGTATTGAAGGCCGTTTTTGGAATATCTTCATCCTTGATCCTTATTTGATAGTAACCTGACCTGAGATCAATTTTGGAGAAGATCTTTGCACCTTGAAGGCGATCAAGAAGCTCATCTATTCTAGGAATAGGATACTTGTTCTTGACTGTTGATTGATTCAACCCACAGTAATCAATACATAGTCGAAGTGTCCCATCTTTCTTTTTCTAGAATAGTACTGGAGCTCCCCATGGTGAGTTGCTAGGCCGGATGTAACCCTGATCTAACAGTTGCTTGAGTTGTTCCTTCAACTCAATAGCTTTCGGTATGGACATTCTATAAGGTCTCTTTGCAATTGGCGCAGCTCGAGGCATTAGCCTTATTTCATGATCAACTTCTCTTGGAGGTGGAAGTTCAGTTAATTCCTCAGGAAATACGTCAGCATATTCCTTTAGCCAAGAGGGTCCCTCATGAGACTCTTGCCTTTGATCTAATTTGTTGAGTTCGATCACGTAAACAGGTAATCCTTTTCTAACTCCTTTTATGATCCGCGATACTTTGGCTAACTGGATTCTTGGCACTCCCGCCTCACCTTGAGTTGTAACAAACTCTCTTTCAGAGTTTCGAAAGGAAAATTGACCCTTTCCACAGTGGATGTGAGCGTCATTAGGCTTAAGCCAATCCATCCCGAGTAGACACTCATGGATACCTAAATTCATGACTCTGAATTTGACAGAGGTTTTCTTTCCTCCCAGAAGGAACTCTTCCATAGCAGTTTGCCTGGTACAAGTTACCTCACGGCCATTTGCCAATTCCACCAGTAGGGTAGGTGCTTCTACTGTGGCTATTCCTAATCTTTTAGCACATGCTGGTGAGATAAAGGAATGTGTACTGCCACAATCAATCAAGGTTTTGAAGCCTTTACCTTGATAGTCCGACGGTGTTTGAATCACCGAGAACTGGCGATTCGGCCCCTTCTTGTGTAAAGCGGCATGGACTGTCGCTCTTTCGAATTCCGCTTCCATAGTCGGATCTTCCTCTTCTTCTGCTTCACATCTTTGCCTATTGGTAATGCAGGCAGTTCTTCCTCTTCCACGGGTGGCGGCTCCTTGACCGCGGCCTGCACCTTGACGGTGTCCCTCGCTGAGCTTGGGACATTGCCTTTTGAAGTGACCGAGTTCGTTGCAGTGGAAACATCGGAGGTTTCGGCCATTACTGTGAGTAGGAACAAAGTTGTTGACGTTATTTGTCCTTGCTTTCTTCCTTTGTCCCTGATTGAGACCTTGAACTCTCTTCACTTGGGGTCTGAATGCTCCTATGTTCGGGTCGCTATAAGACCAATTCTTAATACCCCTTGGTCTAGCTTGCACTTCCTGAATTATAGGTGCCGCTCGAATGAGTGCATCCTGAAGATCTGATGGTCGCATAGATTCGAGACGAGTATTTACAGGTGGATTTAAGCCCGCGCAAAATTTGGACACCTACTGCGTCGTGTCCATTTGTGGCGCATACTTTAAGAGTGAGACAAATTTAGAGTAGTATGCGTCAGGGGTGAGTCCTAACTATTTTAGCTCATAGAACTCATTCATTTTCTGTGTACGAGATGCAGGTGGCAAATATCTCCCCTGCACGGCTTGCTTTAACTTCTCCCAGGTAACGGACCCCTCTGAAGTCCCTTGATCCCTGCACCATTGTTTCCACCATAGTCTAGCTTCACCGGTGAGTTTTAATTTGGCGAGCATGGCCTGATTGGTAGGTGCAGTACCAGCTGCTTCGAAGTAATCCTCCATAGATTCAATCCAAATTTCAGCATCAGACTAGACGAATCTGCCTCTCCCGTCAAACTCGGGTGGCTTTATCTGTTTGAGGAGGAACTTCTTCTCCTGGATCACAGCAGTACTTGATGTAGGGGGCGAATTTGGAACCTATACTTGGGGTTGTGCCTGGGTAAAAGTTTTCTTAACGTTATTGTATGATAATTGACATTAGCTTATCTTTAGTTCAGCTATCTTGTAAATCATGAAGCTGCTTAACTTTTTGTAACAACCCTGATGCACAATCGGATATTGATAAAAGAAGTCCTTATTTATATTTACATGGGCGTAGCCTTATACAACATCTCGTGTGATGATAATCCAATCATTACATTTAGTTTGGGGAGAATAACGTTGTATTGCATTTGTCTACAGGAACTGTATAATAGTAGGGTTTTGGGTCATGGATCTTTAGGAATCGATAATTCTTTGGAAGTTCAGGATATACTTTCCGCTGGAATCCATACTTCCCATGGCGGCCCAACACCTTAATCCTGTCGGCTGGGATTACACGGGTTACTTCCTCATATACATATGAGTTCAATTCAACCCTCCGACCTTGAATATGCAAAGTCGAATTTACGTGAGCTTCCACAAAAATGAACAGCTTCACGACTTTCAAGTCTTCCAACCACTTGATCCTCTTTAGGTTGGTTTGTAGATAAGCGAACTGGTGGGCAGCTATGTAGTAGATTCCTGAAGACCCAGTCCATCTTCGTTCTATATATAAAGGTGATGGATTATAAATCTGCTCCAGGATGTTCATCATTTCAATTCTCTGCCTATAATTCGGAGAATGCATTGCAGTCATAAACATGATCCGGAACACCAAAACTTGTTCCACGCTTCATAATTCTGCAAGACAGTATTGAAGATGAGGAAATGTTTGGACAGCAACAATTTCTTTACTTCATTTTATTGAGATCTTACAAAAACACTTCTGTTGTTGGTCGGCTCTGATACCAACTGTAACGTGTCCGCTAGAATCATCCAGGACACGTCTTAGCAGTCCATCGGAAAGGATGTCTAGAAAACTCCGCCCGGCACTCCCACGCAATGTTACGGGTTTTGCAAACTAGGTATTCCCGTGTCTGCCACGTAGCGGAAGTATCCTGGCCGTTCCCACTTAGGATCGACCTGAGTTTGGGTTTTCATGTTTGGTCATTAGCTAGCAGCAATTAGCGTCAGACCCGAGGGAACTACTTTACGCAGAAACGCCAGGTCCGAAGCGGATTCACGCTGCACTTGGTTCAAAGAGAATGGGAAACGAGAGGGATGCAAGGCTCAACCTCTCTGCCATAAGGCATAGTCCCATTCCGTTCCCCTAAAACAACGTAAATATGGGTAAGATGTAACTCTAGGTCATCGTTCTCGTTATTCGTTTTAATGATGATGATCATTCCGCTGTTCCTCGAGATTTTTGAGAAAAGTTCCCGGCTAACCGGGACCACCCAGCCGTAGGACGGACCCATGGTCCATCCTCCGCACTTTCCTCGATTTGTTTTAGTTATGTAATTATCTAATACATTAATTTGACATATAACAAACAGCTTCTTTAATTAACCCTGTTAAGCACTGGTTCCTTCACGTAATCTTATCACGTGACATAGAAAAAAACAATATCAAACAACTTCTTTATTATCATTTCATCATTTTATCTTTGGAATACAAGGAGTTCCGCCCGTAGGCTTGTCCATAATCCGCCCGAAGGCTTATCCAGTAATCCGCTAGGGATCACTATTCCAAGCTTCTGCCCGTAGACTAGTATGCGGGCCTCGAGATCCAATCCCGAGTCGCGTTAGCCTCTTGTGCAGGACCCGGAAGGCGAGGGATTTACGGCCAGAGCCCCCCCTGGCACCCAAGCGTCCTCCTGCTCCAAGTAGAGCTCAACGGAAAGACCTCTCGCGGCGGGTTCAGTCCACGTTCCTGGCGCGGTCAACAACCCCCTTGGTTAGGGTCAGGCACGCAGTCGGGGGTAACTGAAGCTGCCTCTCCCTTCAGGCCTTCAACCTGAAGCATTTATATATCTTTTCATCCTTTAGTTCCTTGAGCAAACAATGCAAACAGTGCTTTCTAAATTGTTACAAGCACAATCAATTCCAGTGGCCGTTTATTTGGCAAACTGTTAAGGAGTGAATCCTTCTCTCCGAATGCATCCAGCATTCGATCCGGAATCAATTGCAACTTGGCAAGATTCCTATTGTCCTTGGGTTAGGGCCATACCCTGTTAACCCAACTTAACCAATACCCTAGGTTTTATTAATAGTAAATCCTGGCGGCCATGTCGCTTTAATTTATTGATTAATCATTTGCGTCCAAGCAAATACCTAACTTTCCTTAACTTGGCAAATTTTCCCAATGAGGGTGATGTAACAGGATGACTACTCATCCCCTTGCAAGTTAAACTTGCGCAAGAACCTGCCAACTTCATTCCAAGGAATGGCAAAACTTTCTTGTGATCAAACCACAAGGCTATGCGACGTTGCAACTTGTTGCACAAGTGTCGCCTCCATTCCAAGAGATCATTTCACCCATTGAATGGTGTTTTCTAGTCAAAGAATTATGATTAGACTCGAAGTAGGGTTTAGGGTGTCTTCTTACTCAACGCAATCCTAATCGCACTAGGCCGACAACATTCGGTCCTAGGGATTCCAACTCAATCCAAGTTCTGGCATTAGGTCGAATGATCCTTAGGGTAGAAACCCTAGATCATTATTTTCGTGTGCGTCCCATTGGCTCAACTTTCCGGAAAGGTGGGTAGGACCTTTGGGTTTGAGGACTTCGACTTGGCGTCCAAGTACGATACTTGGCTACATCTCTAACGTGCCAAGCCCTAGCTAGTACTTGAGGTTTTTATTGAATCGGCTAGTTATGCCTATACGAAACCCTAGCAGTCATGATACCACAAATGACTTGGGTAAATTGACCTACTTGTCTTATGACAAGATCAATTCTTTCCTAGAGATGATATACTTGATCTAAAGTAGGAAAATAGTTGCAAAATGTTACAATACATGTAAACATGTAATTCATTACTTCCACGCACCATAAGATCCGCAATAGCCCTATCCCTTTTTTGTTAAAGTCAAAAGGCAAGATAATTTGAAGGATAACTTACATAGGGTTTACTAGGATTTACATCAAGGAATAACACCTACAACCTTGTGTCTAAGTATTTGCATTTCATGCTTTTATAAGCCATGCAATCATTCCTAAATGCTACATGATGAAATGAAATTTGCGAAAGTAAAAGTGCGACCCTTAGATACAACAACATCGTGAATGAAGTTCATGCAATACTAAGGCAAGTGTCGATTTAATCTAATTGCAAGCATCTTTTCCCATGCAACTTATATAAGATCGGGGTTCTTTTTCATGCCGTGCAAAAGAATTTAACTTTTTTCTCATGCGAATCCTAACGAAGGGAGTTATTACAAAAATACTCATTTCCTTCATGATGAATGCACTTAACAATTTCCTCATTAAACCTAGGCAATATGTGGCTTTCCTTTGAAAATGCACGACAAGGCAATTTACTGTTAAGGTCGTAAGATGGATGGACGATTAGCGTTTATATTGAAAATACCAATTTTTCCCAATTTCATTTAACTTAGGTTAGGTGACTTTGAACATGCACGGTTGCTTCTTAATCCATGGAGTTGTCATGCTTAATGCATTACTTAGTATGAAATCACAATAGTAAAAACCTGAGTCTGTGGGCTCGGGGAGATGTCCACGTGAATGCTAGGAGAAGAACCTCCCGCAGGCGCGCCTTGCGACTTCTTGGGAGCCATCGATAGCATGCTTACGGACTTCCGGTTTGACTTTACCCTTACGCGATCGATGAGTCTTCTCCAATCGTTGCGAACCGCTTCAAGATCTTTCCCCCTTTTCCCTCGTACGCCGGAGATTCCTTCCAAAGCGCGGATCCTTGAGAGTACCGGCTTGCGGGTTTCAAGGCTTATGGAAGGCCCGATTTTAAAACTGAAAAGCCCGCGTAGGACCAAGGCTTATGGCCTTATCCTTAGAAGCTTCTTAAAGAAGCTTCTAAGAAGCTTCTGGAGATCAGCACGACGTCGTGGGAGGCCCAATGAAAGGCATCGAGGACTTGATGGCGAGGATGGGCGGCGGCCTGGTGGTCTCCAGCAAGGCGGCGGCGACCTTCTTCTCTCCCAGCACTCCACCCTCCAACGCGACGATGGCAGCAGCCGTCTGTCCTTTTTTCTCTCCCCCTTCAACACCTTAGCGGGTGTTTATATAGGCATGGGGGGAGAGAAGGGCTCCACCACGTGGCCCCCTGCATGGGTTCCCCCCTCCCCATGCAGCCCACGACTCCACCACGTCCCATCCCCCCACACTCCCTCTCCTTCAGCCGTGCATCGACTGGGAAAAAGGGATAAAAATAAAAAAATTTGCCTTGATAATATTCAATTTGCCCCTCCCAAGAGGGTGTTTACGTGTGATTTGCGGGTTTGAACTCTCGGGTTTGCCTTGCCAATGCGGAGGTCCCGATTTCTTGCGTGCAGGTCACAGGTTACACTGCCGGCAATTTCAATATGTGAGATAACCTTTGCACAAGGTTTACGCAGTGTGCGGGAAGTCAATATTCACGGGTGGGAATATTACATCCTTGGGCAATTGCTTCGATTGGAGACCATAGGCAGCAGCTTCTCTTGCAACCTCTGGCATAACATAAGAAGAGCGCAAAAGAGATTCCTCTAATAATTTATTCATACCTCCTTTACCAAAATTTGGTTTAATCGATTGCTTAGTATCTCCAAAATATATCATCTTGTCCTTCCAGACCATCAACTTCAGCCTTTTCCCTCTTCAAAGTCTTGACAGTCCTTCCTTGCTGTGCAAATAGGATACTGTATATGCATGTAGTAAATGTCGAAAGGTCCCCAAGAACAAAGAACTCTACAAAAGCTCATAAAGCAAGAAGAAAGGTTTACACAACATGAGAGAAAAAGACAAATTGGGTACAAACTTCCCCCATGCCTTGTGTGAGCACTCCACAAGGCATGTATTTATAAATTTATTAATCTCCAAGCTAAAAAATAGCCTAATTTACAATTAGCATTGTTTAGCTTTTGTGTTTTCTTTTGCCGAAATAAGAAATAAAGCATTTGGGCATCCAAAAATTCAAGTTGTGCCCAAATACAATGTCCAATTATGAAATATTTAAACGAAGAACATATGTGCATGCAAAATAATAAATATTTGTCAAGCGCTTTAATAAATAAGCGTGCCTAAATAAATATTGATGCCATTCCTTAAGTGATAAGATGCACATCCATAAAAAATGATAATTTCTTCTAGATAATCTAAATATACGACATTGCCTAGTGCTTTCCAACGGCACTATTGCCTACTCTACACCTCAATTGAAGCATTCATAATTATAAAATAATAAGATTAAACCCACAAAAGTGAATACCTAGTAGTCTTCAGCTACAAAATAATTAAATGTGTCCTAATCTTATTTTAATATGAGTGCAATCTAAACTCATAAAATTCTCGCACAAAAAGAACATTAAATTAACATGACACCCAAAAAGAATAGGCATCCCCATCAACTTCTCGCACAAGGAATCCACCTTGTGTATGAACATCGGAAAATACATATAGTTTTATGGATTCCATCATAGAACCTCACGAAATCCAATATGGAATATGCCAATAGTTTTACGTAATCCACGGAGAAACCTCACGGTGTCGGAGGGTTTTTTTCGAAAGGTTGAATCCACCGGGGATCAGAAGTAGAAGGAAGTAGAGATAGGAGATAGAAGAGAAGATAGAGAATACCCAAGTGGTAAACACTACAAAGAGGAATCACAATGAATTGAATCAATATGTATTGAAAGAACTAGGAATCGTTGTACTACTCAGAAGCAATCTCCAGGCATTAGATCTCATGGAGCTTCTTTGTAGAACATAACGTAAATTAAAATTATAGCTCATTCTTTGTTGCTTGAAACCCAAATTTGATGGCTCCGTTGGCTCCAAAAGGGGGGTAAAACCACAAGACACTTGTTCACAAATCTTCTACATCAGGCTTTCTTCTTCTTTCAGTTCAATCTGCAGTTTTCAACCATTTACAGTGATCGTGATGCATGCAATTTCATCAATTTGTCCCTCTTGTGAAAATTCCCTCATTGGCTAAAAAGGCACTAGCTTTTTGCATGCCATCCTAATCTAGAATCTTTTTTCTAAATTTTTTGGATTTTTACAATACATAATATAAAAATAGGCTAAAATTATTCAAAAATCTAGTATTTTTGGGTAATCCATGCAACTCACACTAGTACTAATGGCTTAGATTACATTGGCTATCTACATCAATAAAGAAGTTGGATGATGATGTATTCCATACTTTTTCACATCGTGTCCTCATAACATCACGACATCCAACCTCTCTAAACCTGCACATCCTCCCATTTATGCCAAAGTCCTAATTGTCATCGAATTTTGAGTCCTCCTTAGTCTCTGCAACCATATCCTTTACTTCTTCATCTTTCATCTCTTCCTAGCTAACCCCTGTATGAAGACCACTATGTTCTTCCAATTGTGGCAACTCATAGGTAGGAGATTCCCGCCTTTTGAATAATTTGATTCTTTTCCCTACTATCGGAAGTCTGATGGTTGTCCCATCTAGCTCATTTAGTACATAAGTAGCATTATCAAACACCTGTCTTACCACATAGGGTCCAAACCATCTTTTGGAAACTTTACGCATGGCACTGTGTTGGTTATCTAAACTGCTATCATAAACCATTACCCAATCCCCATCTTATATGATTCTTGGTCTTAGTCTATGTATTTTGTCAAACCATTTCTTGTTTTGTATCATTGTTGCACTTAACTTTGCAATTGCGGCCTCTATGTCTTCTGACTTTCTTTCCAACTGTCTAATGTGTAAGGCCAACAACTCCTCTCGATTCAACTCCTCCTCCCAAGGTAACACACTCCATGTGACTATCATCTCTTCTATTTGCACAATAGGTTTTTAACCATCCATCAATTCTACAGGCATATATCATGTAAGAGGACTATGAGTTGTTCTATCAGCCCACAAAGCATAAGGGAGCAATTGTGGCCACTCTTTTACCTTCTCCCCACATGCTTTTGCCAATGCCTTCACAATAGGTGGGTGACCTCTTTCACTTTTTACATTTCCTTCAGGGTTATAGGCTGAAGTTAAAGCAAGCTTTATCCCCAATTGTGTAAAGAGATCATGAGCCTCATCTGCATCCAACTCACCCCTATTTGCTGTAATTTTTCCCACACAGCCATACCGACAAAAGATCTCTTATAAGATAAAAGTACACACAGCATTTGTTAGTACGTAAAGCTTTCCCTTCCACTTGATTAGTCAAGCCTTCACAAGCAAGCACAAGATACCTCATTTACCAAAGACATGTAGGCATTGTGACCAAATCCACCACCCACTTAAAATGAAGAGACAATGGATATGTGGGTTGCAATCCATCCCGATGTCTCACAGATGAATACATTTGACATGTCATACATGTTTCCACAAAGCGAGCAACATCCTTATACATACTCTGCCACCAATATCTTTCTTTGATCTTTGTAAAAGTACCCCAAACACCTCTATGACTAGCCAACAAGATTTCATGAAATTCTTGCATTACTTTTACTTGTGAAGCTCTGTCACCCAAAACTCACAATGGCATACCCTATTTCTTTTTAGCATGTTTCCAAATGTATTTGTCTTTTTAAAAAAACCCATACACTTTCCTCTTGATTTTCTTAAACTCATCATCTAACAATTCATCTCTCTTTGCTAATGTACTGAGGTATTGACCAATTCTCAACCACTCTCTTGTATATTTGTCTTCCAGAAACACTTCTACACAAGATACAAAACATCTAAAGTATCTTTTCTTTATTCTCCAAGCTTCTGTTAATGTTGTAGCAACACCTTGCATTGCTAAATTCACTCTTGCAACATCATTTTCAGGCATAAGAAAATCATATTCTTCCTCCTCATCCATCATCCCATCTTTATTCTCATAACGTGCTTGAGATAACATGTCTAGCACTGCATTATCTCTTCCCGCAATATGCTGAAATTCAGGGTTCAAAGATTTGATGTATGCAATCCACCGGAGCATAGCAATGTCTGGAGTAGCACAAGTAGTAATCATACCCAATACTGACGAACAATCGGTCTCAATGACTACATGAGCACCCATAAAATACGACTTATCACATTTAAGGGTGGTCACAATTCCCCATAATTCTCTTTTAACCTGTGCATATCTTCTCTATCGTTCAGTCAATAGTTTAGCACCAAAGCGAATTGCATATCTTTTTCCTTCCTTATCATCTTGCCCAATTGCCCATCCAATCCCGATTGGGCTTGTATCAACAATAATAATGATAGCCTTTCCATGTGAATAGTCAGTCTTTCTCAATGTAGGAACAGATTTTAAGAGTTGCTTCAATTTTTTCATTGCTTTCTGATGCTTCCTTTCCCAATGAAATTTTCGACCTTTCCTTAGAAGCTGATAAAGAGCATCGGCTACATGTGCAAAGTGAGGAATCCATATCAAATAGAACACACATACACCCAAGAATCTACAAACCTTTGATACATTCGTGCATACATCTTACATTCTATCAATCCCATCTATGTTTGTTGGTGATGGCCTTCGTCCATCAGGCCCACATATATGCCCAACAATAAAAACCTATTCAACTCCAAAGAGAGACTTTTGTCCAGAAAGAGTTAAATGCACCTCTTCTAGACGTGTCAAAGTCCTCTCACAATCCACAATATGATTTACAACAAACTGTCTGCATCCATGAGCATCCATCTCTTCATTCTTTTCATCCACTGCACACCCTTTGATTGGAACATCATCCAAGAAGGGCATAGTCAATTGTGGTATAAATCCCTAAGTATCCTATTCATAGCATTTGCCATGTGTGCCACTGAGTTTGTTGCACCCTCTGGGAGAGAACACATTCGTACTAACCCCAGAGGAGTCTTCATGGTTGTGATATCCTTGTTTTCAATTGCAAGCTGAAATTGATCATAACCCGAGTAAAGATCACCCAAAGAATAGATCACTTTGCTTGCAAAAGCCTCTGTAAATTCATCAACCATAGGACATGCACCCAAATTTCTTATGGTGACTTTATTGACCGGTTGCATGTCTTGAATAAATCTCAAAGCCCCATTCTTTTTGGGCACAGTAAACTAACGATATGAGTACGGGGCTGAAGAAGGCTCCAAGATCTTCATGCGAATCTTTTCATTTAGCAAATCCATCAGCTTTGGCAAGTAAGCTTTAGGCACTGGAATAGGCCTCAAGCTCCATGGTACTTATGGCACAGTACATATGACCATAGGAGAGACAACATTTGGATCCACACAACCTATTTCACTTGGATAAAATGCAAATTCCTTCCCATGTCTAGCCAACATCTGCATAAAACAGTCTCTCTCAATAGGCAAAAGAAACCCTTCTGCACCAACTTTCAATTCCTGTAATGTTTCAGATGTAAATTGATGACCTATATCTTTAAGATCCCGTAAGATTGGCTACCTTGACACTTTTTCATGCATACCCTCACTCTCTGGTGGAAGTGGCGAAGCAATTGGTTTCACCTTTCTGTCAAGTGTCTTATACTTTTTCTCCACAAGTGCTTCATTCCATTGTAATCCTTTCTGCTGAGCAAACAATGCTATAACATCATACATATCCAATGAACATACTGACAACACTCTGTTTTCAGCCTCATTTTCTCTATATATAGTTGATGCAATTTCAGCCATAGTGTCAGTAATGTTTATTCCATAAAAGATGCCTGAAATGCCATCATTTTCAACTAACACCACCAATGATATTAGTTTCTTAATAGCCCACTTCGTAGATATGCGTTCAGCCCTACACATAGCTTCCATAAGCTTAAACCAACATGAACTATTTGTTGTAAACTGAGAATTACCAATAGTAAATACATGTTTCATTTCATCCAGAGGCGAGTACACCCTCTGAATAGCACTACTGTAGCCCGGCATTAAAACAATGCTTAATAAAAATCTAGGTCTTTGAATTCCCTTGCATTTGGAATCAAAGGAGACTCTCGAAGCGTATCTCGATTTCTAGGATAATTAACAGAAATAGTAAGAAATTGGACTGTTTTTCCCCCATCCTTGCTTCTAACTCTTGCATAAGCAGAACCATCATCAAGCACCTTTGTTTCCATACGCACACTTGTAATATGGGGCTATCCCAAAATCACTGCATATGAGGAATTATCTTGCACAAAGAAGTGTTGCTCTTCCTGTACATCACCAATTGTCACTTTTACATTAGGACATGCAACATAGAGCTCCCGTGAAGAATTATTTGTAGCCCTCATTGCCAACCATGATCAGTGTCTACAGGCCATGCACCATTTTCATACAATCGCCACTCAATGACATTTATCTCAGACCCATGGTCAAGTAAAGAAACACAAGGAGTTTCTCATTCCCCTATTTTCACTACCATTTCAGTGGTAGCTCTAGCCCAATGATTTCTTGTGTAGTGACTTCGAAGAATAAATCCTAGAGTCTCTTCTGCGTATTGTTGCATTTGCCTTACTTCACCATGCATATTGCTACAAGACAATGCATTTTCAGCCACTTTCTTCTCTTTTCCACATGCTGTCCATTGATTAGTAGCATCCTGCATAAACAATCTTGTACTTACTTCATTCTCATATTCACGTCAAATACCCAACAAAACAGTTTCCTCTTCAAATTGTAGCAATGCACTAGTGGTATCACTAAGAAATTGATGCTTCCTTTTAATTATGTCAATGATCTCATCATGAAATTCTTGCTTGGCAATGCTAAGCACCTCTCCGAAGGTAAATTCCACTCGATTGTTTAAGATCCGTTCTTCAAGAACCTTCTTAAGATTTGTGGCTGTCTCAATGTTAGATTGCAACTTATATCTTGGCTGCTTGCCCTTCTTTTTGCCCTCTTGTTTATTATCTTGTTTTTGCTCCTAACTGACCTCTTCCATAACATGCTCGGGAGGTGGCTGATTTGCAGCTTTCGGCTGATCCACACTTCTTCTTGTCATTCTTTTAGATGTCCCTGCAATATCTTCATCTCTTTTTCATTCTTCTTCCACAAGTACATCTTTGTTTTGTACCTTTTCTAAATATGCATACACTGGATATGCATCTACCGGTGATTTCCAACCAGTTATGCTATGAATGTCTTGCCCTGCATGAGACATTTCACTATCAGTGACCTTTCACTTTTTAGCTGCATGTAAAGCATGTGTCCATATTTCAGCCTTTGGACCAACCATCGCTTGGCCATGCATTCTGTCCAACTGTAGACCAAAAGTAGAAGCATGTACCACCACATAAGCATTTCGGATAGCCAAGTCTTCCAACAAATTCTACATACCTTTCTTTCCAAAATTCAAAGCAAGAGGCAATCCCATTTCTTGTACATGTATCTTGCCATCTTCCCAAAAGATAAGCTATCGTGCCGAGTCCTCCTCATAGGGAGCACAATCCTTGCTCTCATACTGCAAACTGTTACACCACATACCTCTTTTTCCAAGCTTAGGGGCTGCTGCCTGTCCCCTTTCCTCTAGTCCTTTTTCGTCCAATTTCACAACCTTCAATTGAAGATCCCGCATGCCTTTGACCAATTCATCTAAGACATCTTCCCTAACAGAGGAAACAATAGCAGGTACAACCATAGGGTTAGCCATAGAAGTAGGTGGCTTACTCGATACATCAACTATCTTGCCCATAATTGTGGGCAAGCTAGAGACATGCAATCTTTCTCTTCTTATATGTTTCTTCACAAGTGCAATAACAGCTTCCTTGACATGTCTCCATTTTGTTTTCAAACCTGTCTCTGTAGTCTGATCCTCTAGTAAATCATCAAGCTTCTCTTGAAGCTCAAGATTAGTTGCTTGTAGAAACAATTCAATTTTCTAGCTTGCAAGAGCTTGCTGTTTTACAAGATCCAACTGCTCAAATCGACTTTCAAATTCTATTAACAATTCCATAGCCACAAGATCCTTATTGGGTTGTAAAACCCACTCTTGAAAAGTCTTGCGCGCAATCAAACAGGTGTCCTCAATGTAAAATTCTTTCCTGAGTATCTTCTTGAAGGCTACCCAGTCTACATCCTACAATTATAATTCAGTAATCTATGCTTTCAGTTCATGAACAGTAACACGTACAAAATACCGGCTCCATGTAGATTGAGCCACCCCAAAGAATTGCCTCTTTTGAGCATAGGTATATACATATGCAGATACATTCCTGCCATTGAATAACTTCACCTCATGCTCAACTGCTTGCAAAGCATTCATCACAACACTTTCTATTTGAGCTAAAGCTTGCATCACTTGTTGTTGTACCTGCATAAGCATATTCATATTTTGCACCAACTGTTGCAAAACATCACCAGAGAATGTATTCAAAGATTCTCCCATCTTTTGTTTCCTTCTTCGGATGACCTTTCACATCGGGTTCACCAATGTTTGAGGGGTTTTTGTAAAAAGGTCGAATCCACCAAGGATCAGAAGTAGAAGGAAGTAGAGATAGGAGATGGGAGAGAAGAGTGGTAGACACTACAAAGACAAATCACAATGAATTGAATCAATATGTATTGAAAGAACCTAGAATCTTTGCACTACTTAGAAGCAATCTTCAAGCATTAGATCTCCTGGAGCTTCTTTGCAGAACAAAACGTGCATAAAAATTACAGCTCCTTCTCTGCTGCTCGGAACCCAAAATTGATGGCTTCGTTGGCTCCGAAAGGGGTTAAAACTGCAAGACTCCTATTCACGAATCTCCCAGATCACTCGTGATTCTTTTTTCAATTCAATCTACAGTTTTCAGCCTGTTTACAGTGATCGCGATGTGCACGATTTCGTCAATCAGTCCCTCTTGTGAAAATCCCCACTACAAGGGAATGGGGCAATAGCGACGCCGATTAGCGACGGTAGATATCGGCGTCGCTATAGGCGTCGCTATTAGCGTCGCAATTGGCGTCGCTATATGTGTCGCTATTTGCGTCGCAAAAAATAGCGACGCATATAGCAACGCCAATTGGGACGCCGCAGGGAAAAAAAGCGCGGCCGAAACCAGAGCGCCGTTTTCATTTTCTTTTCTTCGCCTTTTGAGAGCGAGAGCGAGGGAGAGAGCGAGGGAGAAAGCCAAGGCTTTGTGAGAGAAGAGGAGGAAGGGACTTGCTGCCACCGCCGCCGCCGCCACCGCCACCGCCACCGTCGTTGTTCGCGAAGGAGAGGAGGAGCCCTCGTTGCAAAGAGAAGCCGCCCACGCTCGCCATATCTCATTGGTGAGTCTCCCTCTCTCTTTCTTTTACTTGTTGAAGGTTTAAATCGTTCTCTTTTGTTTGTTTAGGAGAGGGAATGAAAGAGAAGGAGAGGGAGAGGGAGAGAGAGGAAGAGAAAGAGAGGGAGAGGGAGAGTGCATTCTCTCTCTCTCTCTCCCTTTTGCTTGTTTAATGTTTAAATTACTTTCTTCTTTGCTTGTTTAAGAGAGGAAACGAGAGAGTAAGAGAGAAATAGAGGGAGAGGGAGAGGGAGAGGGAAAGAAAGAGAAAGAGAAATAGAGGGAGAGGGAGAGGGAGGGGGAGGAAATAGGAGAGGGAGAGAAAGAGAAAGAGAGGGGGAGGAGGGAGAGTGCATTCTCTCTCTCCCTCCCTCTCCCTTTTGCTTGTTTAATGTTTGAATCACTTTATTTTTTGCTTGTTTAGGAGAGGAAATGAGAGAGAAAGAGAGTGAGAGGGAGAGGAAGGGGAAGGAAATGAGAGAGGGATAGAAAGAGAAAGAGAGGGAGAGTGCATTGTATCTCTCCCTCTCCCTTTTGCTTGGAGGATGTTAAAATCACTTTATTTTTTGCTTGTTTAGGAAATGAGAGAGAAAGAGAGATAGAGAGGGAGAGGGAGAGGGAGAGGGAGAGGGAGAGGGAGGGTTGGGGGAAGGAAATGAGAGAGGGAGAGAAAGAGGGAGGGGGAGGGAGAGGGAGCGAGGGAGAGGGAGAGGGAGAGGGAGAGGGAGAAAGAGGGAGGGAGAGGGAGAGGGAGGGGGAGAGAGGAAATGAGAGAGGGAGAGAAAGAGAACGAGAGGGAGAGGGAGAGGGTGAGAGAAAGAGAGGAAGAGAGGGAGAGGGAGAGAAAGAGAGGGAGAGGGAAGGGAAGGAAATTTAAGATAATATACGTATTGATAATGGTATGCAATGTGCTTTGCATACGGCCACGTACTTCATCAAAATGAACCCAAAATTATTGTTATAGAAGAAGAAACCCTTAAATTGAGTATAGGATAATTTCTCTCAGGTCTTATGACTATGAGTAGAATTGATTGAAATAAATTTTATTACTATAGTTATAAAATTTCATAGATGGCACGCATTAATTTTAAAATGGATTACTTATACTCAAAGCTGAGATATAACAAAAAATTATCTACCGGGACAAACAAATCGTTGAGCATGATACAAGGCCGAGATATAACATCGGAAAATCTCTCGACTACTATATACAATGCAAGGTTTATGGTCAACTTGCAACTTGACGTACATCTCCATAAAGCTATTCATTTAAGCCTCGTTTGCTGTAATGTAGATAAGATGGCAAACGAAGAAGGTCCTATTGTTCAAGACCGCGAGTCGTAACTTAATCAGCGTGTCCCATGTCCTTGCTCTCAATGCAAGTTGGCAATTAGACGAAAACGTCGATTATCTATAGAACACGTACGATGATTTGGCGAGTTTCAATCTGAGATCATTGATCAGGCGATTGTAGACTTTCAGCAAATGGTAATTTGAAGTTAGTATTTTTCATGCATTGTACTCTCAAGATAATTGAAAACCATACACAATAAGATTGGGTCTTGTTGGCAAATTTTGTATCCAGGGGGGTGATGTCTCGACCCAAGGGGGAGTGCACCCTTTGCGGCCAATTAGAAGAGTTCGTGGACATGCGATGGATGGATTGCAGGAGCCAATCGACCACTCACAAGGCCCATCTATACCGTCAATGCCAGAGGAGACAGACAACCTTCCCGACTTGCCTACAATCTTGGAGCCTGAGATGGAGGCAATGATCGATGCATTGATTCCCATGGATGTTGAGACATCTAACCCACTTAGAGAGGAAGCATCCATACCATTATATGATGGGTGCCGAGTATCTCGGTTGAAGACATTGCTTGCACTCTTAAGTGTGCAAGCAAAATACGGTTGGAGCGATACGAGTGTGACTGAGTTATTCAGGTACCTTGCATACAGACTTCATTGTTTTTTTAAAAAACCGTATTATTGCAAACATAGATGGATTTTTCAAGGTGTTTTATGATTTTTTTCAGGTTATTGAAATATCATATATTGCCACCTGCAAACACCATGCCTGAGTCTCGTGATGATGCACGACAGTGTGTGGCCTATAGTGCTTGTCAACTACAACATTCCTCCATGGCTTTCTACGAAGAAAGGACATCTCATCCTTAGCTTGCTCGTCCCGGGCCGCTACAAAGTAAAAAATATGGATGTGTATCTTCGTCCATTAGTCGATAAGCTTAAGATTTTGTGGGAGGAGGGGGTCACGGTGCAAGATATGAGTAGGCGCGATGGTCGGCGGTCAGCCAACATTCGAGCCATTCTCATGTGGACGATGCATGACTTTCCGGGATTGGGAGAGTGCTCAGGTGAGCAGACCTTTGTTCTCGCCGGTAATATCTATATTTTATTTCATTCAATCAAGTATTCACTAGGTCGTGGATCGCCTTGTAGGTCTCGTTACCTCAGGTTATCATGCATGTCCATTGTGTGGGCCACAGTTAGACTCCCGAAGGTCACGAACCATGAAGAAGATGGTATATCAAGGAAACGCCGCTTTCTTGCCGGAGGATCATGAACTTAGGGAAGGTTTTCTTGGACGACCTCCAGCACGTATGAACGCTGAAGGACGATGACAGGCTGACTGGAGATGTGGTGGTTGGAAATGCGGTAGAAAAAAGAATGGATGCCTCAATGGAAGAGAAGGTGAATCGCTTTTGTATGTTGCACCATGCCTCCATGGAGACGTGGCTCGCCAAGTTCCAGATTGCAAGGCAAGATCTAGAGGAAGCGCGAGCTGAATTCCGACGCAGTATGCGTCACCGACCGATTCGATATCCCGAAGGCATGGAGGAGATGCCGCGGTTTATGTCAATACGATGGTTGCATGGAGCCTTGACCGCAGCATCCAGCGAAGGGACAGAGGTCTCAATGGAGGAGTGGGAGTTCTCGAGGGGATGTAGTCCAAAGGTAATGAGGGGTTTAGAATGTGTCGTATCTAAATTTGCTTGCTACATCTAATTTGAGTGTTTCAATGTGCAATACAAAATATATAGTGCAGCGTGGTCACGCGGACGGCATTTTCGGGTGGAGCATATTGACAAAATGCGCTCCACAATGGACTGTGGTGTCATGGCAAGGTTTGAGCAAGAGAGCCGGCGACGAGCAACGGATCCGAACACGGTTGTGGATGAGATGAAGTATTTTGGGAATTTGCAAAGTATTATTACGGTGGATTACCGTAGCTTCTCCATGATAATATTCAACGTGCAGTGGTTCAAAGTGGTACTTGGAGGAGCTGGCGCAACAGTTCGACGAGGTCCATCTGGATTTCTCGAAATAGATTCCGAAAAAAAATGGATGGATTTGCACGACACCTTTGTGTTGCCGGCCCATTGTGAACATGTACAACTAGGCATTTGCTTGCTAATTGTAATACGACATGGTTTATGTCACAATGGTTTGAAGACGGTTTGTAAGTGTTTGTGAACAAGTAATCTTCTATTCAAATCCCCGACAACCTCGATGGTGGTATGTTATACCTTCAACTCCTCGAGGTGCGAGAGTATACGATCAAAGCGATGTTCCAGGCATAGATGAAGAAAATATGTAAATAGAGGGATCGAAATTACAAGGGGTGGAGGCCACCGCAAGCTTGGAGCCCGCATCGGCTAACAATGATGGAAATACAGAAGTCGTAGAATTTTTTGAGAACGAGGCAGACTCATTCTTTTGTGGTGACATGTCTATCGACCTTCCAGTGTATGCAGAGTTGTGTCAGGAGATTAACATGGGACCATAGAATACTTCATTCTTGGAGAATTGTATTACTCAATTCGTTATTTAGATCTTCCATAAAGGTAGATAAGATATGCATTTTAAGAGGGATTTTTCAAAAATGATTTATATTAATGTGCTTTGTATAGTTTAAATTGATTATTCTAACATTATTTTTTATCTGTGCAGGTATCGACATTTTCAGGATGAGTCGAGGGATGAGCGATGAGGAGTTTCAGGAGATGATGGCACGTATGTCTCCAGATCAGCTCGCGAGATTCAGAGAGATAGCAGATCAGGAGCTATCTCGTTCTTCGTCAGAGCGCTCTGCTAGATCATCTTCAGCGCGATCAGATGCTTCAGCTTCGAGTAGACGATCTCGACGCTCGTGACTTGGGCCAGAGGGAGGGACTGCGACTACAAGAGGATCAGGGGGGTGCTGCTGTGGAGACACGGACGCGGTGTCTCCGTCTCGTTGTTCAGCTGGAGCTCGGTCACCTCCAGGATTTGTCACACCCGTGGGGACGTCCACTCCAGTTACTCCGGCTTTTGCGCAGCTGTCGGCAGATGTCACGCCTTTTGATGGCACTCCTTTTGGTGGCACCTCCTCTGGTGGCACTCCTTTTGGTGGCACACCCTCTGGTGGCACCCGTTTGAGTGGCACTCCGGGAGAGGGTACCCCCGTCGGTACACCGGATGTTCAGGGGTCTCCTGGATATGCCCAGGAGCGTGGACGGAGATGGGAGAGGGCCCATACAAGGCACACTCCTAGGGATTATGGATACCTAGTGGATGGCAGGTCATGAGCCATCATCATGAATGATGAGGGGAGGAGGGTGATGGCTCGCATGAGGGAGTTGTGCCAACAAGTTTTTCGGCACAACGTCCTGGATCATTGGAGGAACATACCGGAGGGGAGCAAGGAGTATATAGTAGCATCCTTGCACGAGGAGTTCCCGGTGCCAGCCGCAGTGGATAGATTCTCTACGGGCTGGATGATGGATTGCGTGCGTGCATACATGTCACATAGAGGATCCGACGCACGCAAGGCAATCAAGAGTGGGGCTCCAAAGCCCGAGTGGTTAGATGCAGATGACTGGCACCGACTGAGGGAGGAGGCTACAAATTCGCCAGGACGTTGGAGTCAACAGCGGGAGGCGGCGAGGGCACGAATCGAGGCCGGATCGGTACATCATCTTGGGAATGGCGGCCACAGGACATATTTGGAGGACTTTGTAAGTTTCTCTTTTGTTTTGCTTATTTGTTTTTTTGAGATATTCTTTGTACTGACAATCATGTTTCTAACAGTTAGCATTTTGTTTTCTTTGCAGCACTCCATTACAAATCGCGATCCGCAAGGCCTTGAGACTCGATATGCGGAGAGGCACGGTCTCAGATCATTGATCGACCGATTGTATAGACACGGCGGCCCAGTAAGTCACTCATCTTTCATGTCCATAGTTACCATGAGATATTTGAAAGCATTATTGTATGGTGGATTGATATGTTGTTTCTTTTTCCGCAGAATCCGTTTGATGCTCCTTTATAGCGGGAAGAGCTTTCGGGGGACAACGATTTGTAGCTCGCCCTTGGATCCTTAGAGCTCACATACCTTTAGTTTTTAGTCGCCCGATCTATGTAGACATTTTCTATGTATTAGTGATATTGTTTTATGATTGTACCAATCGCATTTTATGCGATATCATGTATTTATTTCATCCATCAGTTTTATGATTTCAGTATACATTCTTTTTGTTTGCAAACGCTTTGTATGCAGCAGTGCAGAAACTATTTTGTATGGCTCTCATACAGCACACAGTGCTATATGTGACAGGGCAGCTTACTGCCCTGCCACAAAAAAAAAAATTTCTCTATTACTGTCGCTATTTGCGTCGCAAATTTACTGCACGCATCGCTATTGTCGTCGCTATCAGCGTCGCAAATTCTCTGTAACCGTCGCTATATGCGATGTTATTTACGTCGCAAATGCGACGCATATAGCGACGATTCTATGGCGTCGTCAATAACGACGCTTTTTGCGATGATGGGGGCAAATTTTGTTGTTTGTATTTTCGTCGCTTTAAATGTCGCTATAAGGTCTATATCTTGTAGTGCCCCTCATTGGTTGAAAACCCACTAGCTTTTTGCATGCCACACTAATCTAGAAGTTTTTTTCCAACTTTTTTGGATTTTTACAATAAATAATATAAAAAATCTGCTTAAATTATCCAAAAATCTAGTATTTTTGGGTAATCCATGCAACTCACAACATCACGACAATGGAATCTACCGTGGAATATGCCTCTTGACATTACTTTGGCTCATGATCTAGACTATCGCACCACATGCAACGATGAACACTGTTATTTCTGGAAGAATTTAGGGGAGTAGAAGAGGTTGGGGCAGAAATTGGAGCTGGGTTAAGTGGCTATTGCTCTCTCCTGGTCATCTTAATTTGAAGATCTTTCACGTTCTTTCAAATTTCCTCCACCATGTCTTCGACAATTGGTTTGGAAAATGGTTTGACAACCGCAGCAGGAATATGCATAGGCATGGGCATAGAAGTAATCATAGACATAGGATAAGAAATAGGAGAAGAAGTGGAAGGAGCAACAGGAGAAGTAGTTGAAGTCAAGCAAGGAGAAGATATCGCTAGAGCTGTTTGTATGCCGTTCTGCAAGTGAGCCTTCCATCTCCACATCTTTGTCAATGTGGAAACTGCATCAATAGCAACTTGCCAATCCGTCTTCAATCCCATAGACTATGTAGGATCTTCCAGAAGCTCTCCCAACTTGTCCTGAAGTGCAGAATTAGTCGCCTCCAAGAATAACTCCACTTTCTCCGAGTTTAGCACTCTTTGCTCAAGTGCATCCAACTGGTTCTATCACTCTTCAAACTCCTGCAACAACTCAGAAGCAAGAAGTCCTTTGTTGGGCTAATAGACCCATTCTTTGAACCTCTTTCACGTAGCAATACAATAATCCTCTAGAAAATATTCATCTTTGAGTCCTTTCTTAAAAACATTCCAGTTTTAGTTTTGCACAAACAAATCGATCACTCTAACTCGCAATGCAGGTGTGAGAAGCCATAGGAAATCATTTCTCTAGTTGGTAGGAATTTCAAAGAAGCGTATCTAGATTTCAAAGGCTTTAAGATAGACCAAAACATTCCGGCCATAAAATAATTTGTGTTCACTTACCACAACCTTGATCGCCTTGGTTGCACCATGCGTGTGATCTTGCTCTTGATGCAACATTCATTGTTGATCCAATTGTTGCTGATGTGACTGCTGCTATTGTAGAATAGATAATTGCATCTATCGATTCTACATCATAATGGTTGAAGGAAGAGTTTTTAATAAAGTCTTCATCTCATCGGTTGAAAAGGAAAAAGCACTCAATGGTGAAATGGGTGGAGTATTCGAAGAGTCTCCCATCTCGATAATCAAAAGTGACACTTTTGCGTTGATGGATTCACCAAATGTCGCACAGACTAATACATGTCGGGGCTCGTAAAGGTCACTCGCCACAGGGACGCTTAGCAAGATGGGAGCAAAAGATTATGAATATTTGAAATAAAAGAAAAGGTAGAATTTACATTTGTTCAAATACAGGTGAGGACATGATAAGGTGAAATTGGAAACAAGAATTTCTAACTTTCACAAAATCCAAATCACCAAATTCTTGTTTGGATGCATTCAATAATAATTTTCATGAATCTTTCTCAAAGATATACAAGTCTCCTTGCTTATAAGAGAATGTAATTTTGCCATGGTTTAAGCATGAAAGAGAGGTAAATTGAAGTATATCGATGATATGGAACTTCCAAGTAATTAGAATGAGAAAGCTCTTTCCTTGAAGACAATTTGATACCATCACAATATTTCTTTGGAACACCTTCTTTAGAGATAAGGCTATCATTGTCACCACCTTGGAATGTGACTTGGATCAATTTGTGATTGGTCCATCACAACTCCATAGAGTGAGTCCCACTCCTCGTCCTTTACCACCTTCTTCTAGTATTTCCACCCTTCACTTGCAGTAAGACATGAGATAGGACTACCTCATAGCATGAATAGCTAGTCACATTCAGAATTATACATGCAAAGATTATGAAGAGGGGTTGAAGGCCTTAGATAATCTTCTTCAGAAAAACTTTTCATTTAATTCAATTCCTCTCAAGAAAATTTGAATAAAAGGAATTGATATAATTATGCCTTCAGAAGTGTCCAAAGAAGTTGCAGATTGGACGAAAGAGGAGAAGGGCACATTATCATAGAGAAAGGAGGAGATGAAGAGTAGAAGCCTCCAAAGAGGGACCAACCAACCTCAGCTCCTTGGTTTTCATGCATAGGGAGAACACCATCTCCTTTGTGAAATAACCGTCACTCCGCAGCAAGTCCTCGCAGATTTAAACAATCATTCCATGCTGACCTTCGCTAGGCGCAGGCCAGGTTTGCAATTACGCATGTCAGAAGGGCAATCAATGAAGAGAAGACCGATCTTGATTGTCGTCGTTGCCCCACTTCCTCTTCACCTTCTCTTGACTTCTTGTTCATCCCGCATTGTCACCTTACATCGTTTTGCCTTCGTCATCCTTGGTACTCTGCACCGTCGTCAACCTCATCAGCCTCATCCTCCTCTTCTGCTACATTCCCTTCATTCCTTCTTCACTTCGTCTTCCTTCATCTTCGTCTTCCACTCGTTCCAACCTTGCAGCACTCCCTCCGACATTGTCCCATTGTCGTCTAAAAGCTTTCTTGCCACCTTCGATCCTCAACGTCTTCAGAGCTCACCAGTTTAAGCGTCACCTTCAGCCTTCGTCCTCGTTATTGCCCCCCTTCTTGTTCTCTTTGGCCACATTTTATGCTCGTTGGTTATGCTCATTTTAGTGACGAAGCTCGAGCTTTTCCTCAAAAAAGCTTCAAAAAATATTTTGATCAATACTTACATTAATCATATGGCTTATGAAAAGCATTCAATATTTCCCTCTATCTCACATCAAGGCTTTCTTCATAGTGCTGCCGCTTTTCTTGTAAGCATTGCAACATCAAGGCTTTCATCATCAACCTTCCCGTAATGCCATCGAGTCTTCCTGCATTGGCCATCTTCTGTGTATGCTTCCTTACATTTGCTAATTTTAACAATACCCTCATCCTCTTTTTCTTTGAACTGAAGGGTTCAACCTTTAGTATCTCACATTGAGATCTTATTTCTTTCCATTGCCCACAAACTTAGCACAGCATGCTTTTACAACGGTCATATGATTTGATGTTAGAGTTCCTGTCCTATCACTGCAAATGCATGTTGCTAAGCCCACGGTCTCGTAGGCTACTAGATGTGAACAAGAGCTTTAACATTCATCATGTGCTTCATGGCATAAGAAAGGCTATGAGTTATGAAAAGAAAGGGAGCCCTCAGGAACCACAACAACGAGGATTGTAACTGTAACTGCAAAGTATTTCACATTTCCAAAAAATACTCTGATCTGCACTGGAGCCTTGCTATAAATTTTTTTACTAAAAGAACTATAAAAGTAAGAAAAAAAAAGCTACTCCAATTTTCCCTATCGTAGTTGCAACCACATTGAGCTAAGCCTCTAACCGTGTCTCTAGATTTCCATCTTCACTGAGCTTGGATATCAATTTTCCCCACTCTGTTCTCATGCCAACAATAGTCACGAGCACCTTACCAAACTTGACGGAACAATTGTCAAAGAATTCCCAGAAGAATGCCATCAAGAGGGATTTGATCACCAGCTACTAACAAAACTACATCTCTTACTACAAGATTATAGATCAATACAATCTTTCTTTCACCAAAACGCAGTACTTGCACTTTGATTCTCTTCTTTTCTCTCTCTAGGTCGTCCTCAAACTTGGCTAATACCCTCACTAGGAATACCAACAACCAAGGACATTAGAGTGCATATCAAAGAAGAGTTACATCTTGGAAGGCTTCATCCAAAACCCTTGGGAAGGCTTCTCATCATATTTGTTGGGTTCAAACTCTTGGATTCTTTGCTTAAGATCTGCATCATTACCATTGATTCTCTATTGCACATCCTTTTACATGTCACTCGATCTGTGCTTGACCAGCAAGTGTGCCTTGCCTAACTACAGGTGCCCATGTGTCATGCAACACAAAAGATACACACAATGGAAAATAAACTTCTAATGATGCTGACTAATGTGTTCAAATTCTTGGCGGAAAACTCTACCCTCAAATTTGCAGTGGTGGACATGCAACATCATGACAGTGCCTAAGAAAGAGGGGCAAACTGAAAACGGGAGAAAAGAAAAGTCAAACATAAAAATTTTAGAAAATGAAAATTTGAGTCACAAACTTCTAGGAAGTGTGAGCATTGTATTCCCCACATTTTCCCTTATTTTATTATTGAGGAAAGATTTAGGCCAAGATATGGCTAGAAGATTCATGTAACATGAATCTCGAATCCGAGCTCTCTCATTGGTTAGGCCTATATTTGTTTATTCACTCCTTAAGGGGCAAAAAAGAGAGTCCATATTTCTCCTAATGTCTTCAAAGAGGCTTCTTGATTTCTATAGTGGCTTCTTGAAAGAGAATTCTCGAATCTTAAGAGAGGCTTCTTGTATCTTTGAGAATAATTTTGGAATCTTAAAGAGATATCCTTGCCTTACTCTAATTTTTCTTAACTTTGTTGCATAGTGTTCTTGAGACTAAGCAATCTTTGTGAAGGAGGGCTTCCATCTCGCAAAGCGTCCCTGCGAGATGAGCGACTTTTCACAAACTCTTGTGCGTATCTCGTGCGAGAACGAGCCTATCACAATGAGCAAAATACTTCCAAAAATTCCATTAATTATGAGCAATAATATAATAGTATTTCGAATTCACAAAGTTCTCATCATTTGAATGAGGTCAACAATGTATATAATGACTACCAACAACTATCAAATGAAATAAAGCATATTAATGAAGGGATTCAACAACTTAATAAGCCTACAGAATCAAAGCTTGACAAGCTAATTGCCACATTTACTTTGCTAATTGACAAGTTAGTTTTACAATAGTTTGAACTCATTCTAGTTTAGTCCCGATTGAGCCTTGTTTGCCAAGACAAATAAATTAACATCATGGATAAAATTTTGAGATAGGTGAGCCATCAAGGTTGAGAGATTCTTATTAGCCACCTTGAATGAGAGCCAAGTATAAGGAAAGTGCTCAAGTTACTCCAAAAAACAATTAGCATCTTATTTCAACTGTAGGCAAAATGATGATTGCTATGGATGAGATCTATATCCATATTCCTCAAGTATGTCTAGAAGAGTTGAAGGCAACAATTAATTCATTCATAACGAGAACCATGACGAGAGAAAATTATCTCATACCCAATAAAATGTGGAGCACTACTCTTATGGACAACCACCAACCAATGAAAATAGCCATAATAACTTTGCACAACAAATGCATATGTAAAACTTCTAGAATCAAGAACCACATAGACAACCTCTCTTATGGATAGAAAACTAATAGTAGGTAGCCATATCACTTTTATAAGGAATACAAAGATAAAATTAATATCCAAATTTTTGTGGGTGATAACCCATCTGCTATGGAGTTGGAAGAATGGATTAACAAGCTAGAAATATACTACACCTTGTATCCCGATATGGAAGAGACCAAGTTTATTATGCTGCATTTTATTTGGAGTCTTTATCTCACCAATGCAAAAGGAGAAGCTCGAAAGGCGGTGGTATGGAATTCAAAAAAGAAGCATAACAACTAGAGACCATTTTTTATCTTTCCATGTACGTCAAAGGAATTTTAGATGGAGCCAAATTGAATAAATACATTTCTAGACTTGGTTCCACATTATCTTCGGAGGTTGGAGTTATGCAACCTACAACAATTGTCTATGAGACAATTCATCTTGCTAAAAGATACAGTCAAAAGAATAAGAGGGATCTATCTAATTTTCTACCTAAAGTGGTGGGAGCCTCACAATCAACCCATTCTGTTTGATTAGGGAAATATTTTGCTGAATTATGAGATGGCATTAGGTAAGAAAATAGGGATCCAAATACATACAATAAAGGACCTATTTTTCCTACTGCATACTTTTTAAAGCAAGAAAATAATTATAGATTTACTGTTGAAGAAAAATCAAAATTTAAAAGGGATGAAATAGAAGCCAAACCTTCATCAAATAATACCAATGACAAGCTACTATTAAGTGATAAGATTTATAACATGCATGCAAAAGGTTTATGTTGTAAATTTGGGGGAAAATAGACTTCTCAGCCAAAAGCAAAAGTGCAAAGCTAAAAATGCTAAAGTTAGCACAATCCTCATTGAATATTTGGACGATGAAGATATCCATGGGAAAAATTTACTATAGATTGATGCTAATGCTACATATGGAGAGTTGCATGAAATGGATGAAGATACACATTATGATTTCTTTGATCTTATAGATAGTTTTTAATGGGAAGGGATCTCTACCACTTCTTAGTCATGTTATTGTTGAGATATCGAGCTCCACTCATGATACGCCAGGGTGACCGTTGTGTATTTATGTCACCGACTTGTCAGTTGCAGACGCAGTTGGTACACCACCCATGAATAATAGCTACATGATAGCTATCCTTATCTACTCTAGTTCATGGCTCAGTTAGTATGCTACCTTAGTTAGTTGAGTTTGGTTTGAGACCCATATATAGGGTTCTTCTATTTCTTTGTACTTGAGTTCTTTTGGCTTACACAACTAAGAAGAGGAAAACTATTTTCAGCCTCCACCTCTGTGTGTATTCCCCCATTGTGCAAGCAAGAAAGCTACAAGTGAGACTCCTTCCTTCTCTCCCACAATCTTGACATGGTATCAGAGCCTTGTTCGTGGTAAGGAGCTCAAGAAAGCAAGCCAAGCTCGCGGTGTTCTGGTAAGAGGAGCAGTGTTGCCTTCATTTTCTGTTTTGGGAGCAGATCTCTGCAGGTAGCACAGCCGGAAATTGCAGGAGTGCATTGTCTCAGGTTGAGATGCCCTTCGCGATGAAGCAACAGGGCAGTATATGCTGCGGGATAGGGCTTTAGCCCTGGGTGACCTTGTTTTTTTTATTTGAGGCCATTTCGGGGCCTGTTTTGGAGGCGGAAGTTTTCTACATGCACTCAAGAAAAGGCTCAGTTTTATGCTGTGCAACCACTGTTCTATAGGTCGGTGAAAAGTTACTATAGAAATTGCATCGTATGCTCGTGCGCAAAGACATTGGGAGTTACAGAATCATCCCTGTTGCCTGTTGATGCAAAATCGTCACTATGAAGTGACTGTGTGTTCAAATACCACTTTCGCCAGTTTTGCAGATTTTCCCTTATGAGAGTGAAGCTGTGTTTTTTGCAGTGATAGAATTTTTTGCAGTGTTCTGTAATGGCATCTGATTCTCTTTCACAGATTGTCACTGAAAAGCTTGACAAGAACAACTTCCAAGCATGGAAGTTTAGAATGACGAATTTCCTTATGGGAAAAGGATATTGGGAATTTGTTGCAGGAAATGAAGAAGAACCAGTTCTTCCTGATGTTCCCAATCAACATCAAATGCAAGCATTTAAAGCATGGCATGAGAGAGCCAGGAAAGTTATGTACTGGCTGTCTATCAGCATTTCAGACTATATGATTGTGCATATTCAATATGCAAGTACGCCAAAGGAGGCATGGGATACTTTGTCAAAAATGTATAGCACAAATATGCAAGCCAGGAAAATGCAGCTCAAGCAAGAGTTGCACAATGTGCAAAGACAAAGTATGAGCATCAATGACTACCACATGAAGGTGAAGAAGATTGCAGATGCACTTGCTTCCATTGGGTCGCCAGTGGAAGATGATGATTTAGTCTCAGTGACCTTGAATGGTCTAGGAAAGGATTATGCACAATTCCAAACATCCATTTCCGTCCGTGAAAGATTTCCTGATTTTGAGGAGTTGATTGCTCTTCTAATTTCTGAGGAGCAGAGAAATGGTGGTCCATCTTCTTCAGGAGGAACTTCAAAAGAAACTGTCTTCTACTCAAATGCTGGAAGAGGTAGAGGCAGAGGTAGAGGAGGCCGATTTGGAGGCCGTGGCAGAAATCAGAATATGCAGCAAACTCAAGAAAACCAGTCCTATGGAGGAGGACGTGGTAACTCTAGAGGTAGGGGGAGCCAAAGAGGTCGTGGTGGATGGCAAAGAGGCCAAAATACAAACAGTAATGTTGAATGCTACTAGTGTGGTAAAATGGGTCATATGGTTAAAGACTGCTATAAAAAGCAGAATGACATCATGAATGGAAAACTGCAACAAGGGAATTATGCATCTTCTAGTAGATAGGGTGATGACAGAAATGAGCACTTGTTTATGGTGCAGCACATGAACAATTCTGTGACAAGTGCAGAAGAAAGCAATGATGTATGGTATGTTGACTCAAGTGCATCAAACCACATGACAGGTCATGCAGAATGGATGGAGGATGCAAGAAAAATGAAAAAAACTAGGATTTGTGGAGACTGGTGATGATACTGCACATCCTATTGTGCAGATTGGAAAAATTCCTTTGTCTATGCAGGATGGGAAAAAGAAATACCTGTCCGATGTATTTCATGTCTCGAATATCACCAAGAATCTGGTTTCTGTTGGTCAAATGGTTGAGCAGGGCTTGCAGGTCAGATTTAATCCTCATGGATGCTTTGTTGAGGATATGAAAAATAAAGGTCGCTTGATAGCAAAAGGAAAGAAGAAGGGCAGAATGTTTACATTGGATGCAGACATGTCTGAATTTAGTGCAGCAATGTTTGCACATGGGACCGGTGTAGTTGAAGATATTGATATCTGGCATAAACGCATTGGTCATGTTAATGTACAACGACTTAAATCAATGCAGGCCCAAAATATTGTTGCAGGTTTACCTAAATTCAAGGTTGCAGAAATGCATAAGGTATGTGAAGCCTGTCAGTTTGGAAAACAGGCAAGGAAACCATTTCCTAGACATGTTCAAGAGAGTGAGAAGCCATTGGAATTAATCCACTCTAATGTGTGGACTACTAAAGCTGTATCTCTTGGAGGCTGTCATTATTTTGTCACTTTTATTGATGACTATAGCAGAAAAGTTTAGGTGTATTTTATGAAAAAGAAAAGTGAAGTTTTTGGGCATTTCAAAACCCTTAAAGCTATGGTTGAAAAAGAAACAGGCCTGCAAATAAAATGCCTAAGGTCAGATGGAGGGGGAGAGTACCTCTCAAATGAGTTTGCAAGGTTCCTGCAGGATCATGGCATAAAGCAGCAATATTCATGCAGTCATACCCCACAACAAAATGGAATTGCAGAAAGGAAAAACAGGCATATTGGAGAGGTATCTCGTGCCATGCTCAATGAAAAAGACTTGCCAGATTTTTATTGGGCTGAAGCAGTTGCTACAGCAGTCTACATAATGAATAGGACTCCCACTACAGCAATACATGGAATGACTCAAGAGGAGAGGTATACTGGTAGGAAACCAGATATTTCTCATTTGAAAATTTTTTGTTGCATTGCCTATGTACATGTGCCAGATGAGTTGAGATCCAAGTTGGATCCAAAAGCTGAGAAGTGCATCTTTATTGGTTACTCTTTGCAGCAAAAAGGGTATAGATACTATAACCCTTCTACTCATAAGTTTACAGTGAGCAGAGATGTTGTTTTTGATGAGATGAGTAGCTAGTATAAACCAGTAAATGTGATTGATGATGTAGATGCACAAAATGGTAATGCTGCACAGAATTCACAGCAGCATTCAAAAAATATTAGTGGACCTGGAGCGTCCTCTAGCAGTGGTTCACATTCTTCGCCATGGACAGGCAGATTGAGATCAGGAGAATCTTCTCAAAGCAATGCAGATAGTGGTATGCAAGTATCACGAAAAGGAAAAGAGAAGGTTGATCAGCCCATGTTTGATGTGAATGCAGGTCACTCTTATGTGGATGGTGAATCCAGTGGCTCAGAACAGAGCATTGATGATGAGTTGGGTATTCCTTCTATTGTTACACCTGGAGTAAGGAAGACCGGGGATGTTTTGAGAGCACCTAGGAGTGAACCTACTTTGCGCAGGTCTACGAGAGCTAGGTATCCTGTGGATAGGCTGAAATATGATGGATTTATAGCCATTCACTATGCATATATGGTCAAAGTGATACAGGAACCAAAACCCACTTCTTTTGAGCAAGCCATGGGAAAAGAAAAATGGGAGAAAGCCATGGATGAAGAAATGGATGCCTTGGAAGCAAATGCTACATGGGAATTGGTACATTTGCCTAAAGGTAAAAATGCAATTGGCTGTAAGTGGGTTTATAAGGTGAAGCACAATGCAGATGGTTCTGTGAACAGATACAAGGCAAGATTAGTAGTCAAGGGGTATGCACAAACATATGGCATTGACTATAAAGAAACATTCAGTCCGGTTGCAAGGATGGCAATCGTAAGAGCAGTCATTGCTATGGCTGCATCAAAGAGATGGTCTTTACATCAGATGGATGTAAAGAATGCCTTCTTGCATGGTGATTTGTAAGAAGAGGTCTATATGGAGCAGCCACCAGGTTATGTGCATGTTGTTCATCCTGAGTTTGTTTGCAGGTTGAAGAAAGCCTTGTATGGCTTGAAGCGAGCACCTAGAGCATGGTCTGACAAGATAGGACAGTATCTTGTCACTATTGGCTTTCAGATTTCCAAGGCAGATTTCTCACTTTATGTGAGAAAAAAAAGAGAAAGGTATTATGCTACTTGTCATTTTTGTTGATGATTTGATTATGACAGGTGACACTGATGAAGATATCCTTCATGTGAAAATGCTATTGAAGCAGAAGTTTGAGATGAAGGATTTAGGAGAGCTGCGTTATTTCTTGGGCATTGAGGTGATTAGATCACCAAGTGGGATACAGCTCTTGCAAAGGCAGTATGGATTGGACATGATGTCCAAATATGGGATGACAGGCTGTAAGCCTATTTCAGTTCCTTTGGAGCAGAATGTGAAGGTGAGCACAGATGCAGGTGAGCTTCTAGAAGACCCTACTATGTACAGACGCATAGTAGGAAGTTTGATTTATATGACTATTACCAGGCTAGATTTGAGCTATGCTGTTGGATTGGTAAGTCAATTTATGCAGGCTCCAAGGAAGCCACATTTGGATGCGGCTAGACGCATACTCAGGTATGTGAAGTCCACATTGCAGTATGGACTATTTTATGAGACTGGGGTTCAGATACAGTTGCATGGATACACTGATGCTGATTGGGCAGGTAGTATTTCTGATAGACGATCTACCGGTGGATATGTGTTCTCTTTTGGGAGTGCTGCAGTCACTTGGAGCAGCAAGAAACAACCTACAGTTGCCTTGTCGAGCACAGAGGCTGAGTACAGGGGTGCAGCAATGGTTGCATGTGAGGTAACTTGGTTGCATAAGCTACTTTATGATATGCATCAGTCTACAAATGGGCCAGTTGTCATTTATTGTGACAACATGAGTAGTATACACTTGGCAAATAACCCAGTCTATCATGCTAGAACAAAGCACATTGAGGTGCATTATCACTATGTGCGAGAGAGGGTTTTACTAGGTCTTATTGATCTAGTTTATGTCAGCACAGAGGATCAGGTAGCTGACATATTCACGAAGGCATTGGGCGTAGAGAAGCTGCGCAAGTTCAGAGATCTGCTTGGTGTGCAGGAATTGGGATTGAGCTTGAGGGGGAGTGTTGAGATATCGAGCTCCACTCGTAATACGCCAGGGTGACCGTTGTGTATTTATGTCACCGACTTGTCCGTTGCAAACACGGTTGGTACACCACCCATGAATAATAGCTACATGATAGCTATCCTTATCTACTCTAGTTCGTGGCTCAGTTAGTATGCCACCTTAGTTAGTTGAGTTTGGTTTGAGACCCATATATAGGGTTCTTCTATTTCTTTGTACTTGAGTTCTTTTGGCTTACACAACTAAGAAGAGGAAAACTGTTTTCAACCTCCACCTCTCACTACAAGGGAATGGGGCAATAGCGACGCCGATTAGCGACGGCGGATATCGGCGTCGCTATAGGCGTCGCTATATGCGTCATAATTAGCGTCGCTATATGCGACGCAAATAGCGACGCATATAGCGACGCAAATAGCGACGCAAATAGCGACGCCGCAGGGAAAAAAAGCGCGGCGGAAACCAGAGCGCCGTTTTCATTTTGTTTTCTTCGCCTTTTGAGAGCGAGAGCGAGGGAGAGAGCGAGGGAGAGAGCCAAGGCTTTGTGGGAGAAGAGGAGGAAGAGACTTGCCGCCGCCGCCGCCACCGTCATTGTTCGTGAAGAGAGGAGGAGCCCTCGTTGCAAAGAGAAGCCGCCCACGCTCGCCATATCTCATTGGTGAGTCTCCCTCTCTCTTTCTTTTACTTGTTGAAGGTTTAAATCGTTCTCTTTTGTTTGTTTAGGAGAGGAAATGAAAGAGAAGGAGAGAGAGAGGGAGAGAGAGTGAGAGAAAGAGAGGGAGAGGGAGAGAAAGAGAGGGAGAGTGCATTCTCTCTCTCCCTTTTGCTTGTTTAATGTTTAAATTACTTTCTTCTTTGCTTGTTTAGGAGAGGAAACGAGAGAGTAAGAGAGAGGGAGAGGGAAAGAAAGAGAAAGAGAAATAGAGGGAGAGAGAGAGGGAGGGGGAGGAAATAGGAGAGGGAGAGAAAGAGAAAGAGAGGGAGAAGGAGGGAGAATGCATTCTCTCTCTCCCTCCCTCTCCCTTTTGCTTGTTTAATGTTTGAATCACCTTATTTTTTACTTGTTTAGGAGAGGAAATGAGAGAGAAAGAGAGTGAGAGGGAGAGGAAGGGAAAGGAAATGAGAGAGGGATAGAAAGAGAAAGAGAGGGAGAGTGCATTGTATCTCTCCCTCTCCCTTTTGCCTGGAGGATGTTTAAATCACTTTATTTTTTGCTTGTTTAGGAAATGAGAGAGAAAGAGAGATAGAGAGGGAGAGGGAAAAAAAGAGAAAGAGAGGGAGAGGGAGAGGAAGAGGGAGAGGGAGAGGGAGAGGGAGAAAGAGGGAGGGAGAGGGAGAGAGAGGGGGAGGGAGGAAATGAGAGAGGGAGAGAAAGAGAACGAGAGGGTGAGGGTGAGAGAAAGAGAGAAAGAGAGGGAGAGGGAGAGAAAGAGAATATTTTTTGCTTGTTTAGGAAATGAGAGAAAAAGAGAGATAGAGAGGGAGAGGGAACTACTGTGAAAGAGATGGAGAGGGAGAGGAAGAGGGAGAGGGAGGGGGAGGGAGGAAATGAGAGAGGGAGAGAAAGAGAACGAGAGGGAGAGGGAGAGGGTGAGCGTGAGGGTGAGAGAAAGAGAGGAAGAGAGAAAGAGAGGGAGAGGGAGAGGGAAATGAGAGTATACGATGGGAAGGGAAAGAGGGAGAGGGAGAGAAAGAGAAGAGAGAAAGAGAGGGAGAGGGAGAGGGAGAGGGAGAGGAAGAGGAAGAGAGGGTGGAGAGAAAGAGAGGGAGAGGGAAATGAGAGAGGGAGAGGGAGAGGGAAGGGAAGAAAATTTAAGATAATATACGTATTGATAATGGTATGCAATGTGCTTTGCATACGGCCATGTACTTCATCAAAATGAACCCAAAATTATTGTTATAGAAAAAGAAACCCTTAAATTGAGTATAGGATAATTTCTCTCAGGTCTTATGACTATGAGTAGAATTGATTGAAATAAATTTTATTACTATAGTTATAAAATTTCATAGATGGCACGCATTAATTTTAAAATGGATTACTTATACTCAAAGTCGAGATATAACAAAAAATTATCTACCGGGACAAACAAATCGTTGAGCATGATACAAGGCCGAGATATAACATCGGATAATCTCTCGACTACTATATACAATGCAAGGTTTATGGTTAGCTTGCAACTTGACGTACATCTCCATAAAGCTATCCATTTAAGCCTTGTTTGTTGTAATGTAGATAAGATGGCAAACGAAGAAGGTCCTATTGTTCAAGACCGCGAGTCGTATCTTAATCAGCGTGTCCCATGTCCTTGCTCTCAATGCAAGTTGGCAATTAGACGAAAACGCCGATTGTCTATAGAACACGTACGACGATTTGGCGAGTTTCAATCTGAGATCATTGATCAGGTGATTGCAGACTTTCAGCAAACGGTACAGTAATTTGAAGTTAGCATTTTTCATGCATTGTACTCTCAAGCTAATTGAAAACCATACACAATAAGATTGGGTCTTGTTGGTAAATTTTGTATCCAGGGGGGTGATGTCTCGACCCAAGGGGGAGTGCACCCTTTGCGGCCAATTAGAAGAGTTCGTGGACGTGCGATGGATGGATTGCAGGAGCCAATCGACCACTCGCAAGGCCCATCTATACCGTCAATGCCAGAGGAGACAGACAACCTTCCCGACTTGCCTACAATCTTGGAGCCTAAGATGGAGGCAATGATCGATGCATTGATTCCCATGGATGTTGAGACATCTGACCCGCTCAGAGAGGAAGCATCCATACCATTATATGATGGGTGCCGAGTATCTCGGTTGAAGACATTGCTTGCACTCTTAAGTATGCAAGCAAAATACGGTTGGAGCGATACGAGTGTGACTGAGTTATTCAGGTACCTTGCACACAGACTTCATTGTTTTTTTTTTTTAACAGTATTATTGCAAACATGGATAGATTTTTCAAGGTGTTTTATGATTTTTTCAGGTTATTGAAATATCATATATTGCCACCTGCAAACACCATGCCTGAGTCTCGTGATGATGCGCGACATGTTTTACGGAAGCTTGGCATGGACTACAATAACATCCATGCATGTATCAACGACTGCATATTGTTTCGAGATGAATACGAGAGTATGGAGACATGCCCAAAGTGTGGTGCTCACAGGTATCGACAGGACTTGCAAGGGCAAACCATCCCTCAAAAAGTCCTCAGACACTTTCCGCTCATCCCCCGCATAAACCACATGTTTCGCACGTCTGCCATGGCAAGCTTGACAACGTGGCATGTGCATAATAGGTCCACGGATGGAGTTCAACGAATATCAGCAGATTCGCGCGCATGGAGCCACATTGACTCTACCTTCCCAGGCTTTGCGCGAGAGCCAAGGAATCTTCGGCTCGGTCTCGCCATGGATGGTGTGAACCCATTCAGTCTGCGCTCGACTTCTTACAGTGTGTGGCCTATAGTGCTTGTCAACTACAACATTCCTCCATGGCTTTCTACGAAGAAAGGACATCTCATCCTTAGCTTGCTCGTCCCGGGCCGCTACAAAGTAAAAAATATGGACGTGTATCTTCGTCCATTAGTCGATGAGCTTAAGATTTTGTGGGAGGAGGGGGTCACGGTGCAAGATATGAGCAGGCGCATGGTCGGCGGTCAGCCAACATTCAAGCCATTCTCATGTGGACGATGCATGACTTTCCGGGATTGGGAGAGTGTTCAGGTGAGCAGACCTTTGTTCTCGTCCATAATATCTATATTTTATTTCATTCAATCAAGTATTCACTAGGTCGTGGATCGCCTTGTAGGTCTCGTTACCTCAGGTTATCATGCATGTCCATTGTGTGGGCCACAGTTAGACTCCCGAAGGTCACGAACCATGAAGAAGATGGTATACCAAGGACACGCCGCTTTCTTGCCGGAGGATCATGAACTCAGAGAAGGTTTTCTTGGACGATCTCCAGCACGTATGAACGCTGCAAGCTGGTACGAGCTGAAAATGGTAAACCCGGATTCACATCCAAATGGAATGCGGCGGTTCTCAGTTTTCTACGAGTTGCCATATTGGACCCACTTACAGGTCAACCACTTGTTGGATCCCATGCATATTTTCAAAAATGTGGGCAGCTTGCTATGGGACCACATCACAGGAAAGAGAGACACTATAGGGGTACGAATGGATTTAAAGGAGGTAGGTAAGATGGAGGCGCTTTGGCCGCAGTCGAGTGCTGAAGGGGGAGTGCAGCTTCCTCGCGCTCCCTGGGTTTTGTCTACCAAAGAAGAGCGCATTGTGAAGCAAGTAATCAAGTCTATCCGCACTCCGACGGGTATGATGCGTTCTCTCAGGTCCGCATTTTCTAAAGATGACCAGCTTTCTGGGCTAAAATCCCATGATTGGCATAAGATATGTCAGGTTTGTGAACAGAATGGATTTTAATTAGCGTGGACATTTTGAAATTTGAAAAGTGACCATTATTCTTAATGCTTTCTCATTTTTGGCAGTTTGTCCTACCGATCGCGATCGCGGGATGCCTAACTCCAGAAATTCGCGGGGCCATTTACAAGCTGTCGACTTTGGTGCAATGGATCTCACAGAACGAGATTAAGAAGTCCTCTATTGAATCCGCAAGGCGGGGAGCAGTTGAGACGGTCTGTCTCTTTGAGAAATACCTGCCCACTAGCATGCTCACGATACAAGTTCACCTTCTTGTGCATCTTGTGGATGAAGTGGAGATTGTTGGACCTGTCCATACGCGATGGATGTTCTTCCTGGAGCGCTTCATGAAAACCCTGAAAGGCTTTGTGTGACAACGAGCTCGTCCGGAAGGTAGCATGGCGGAAGGTTGGTTGGTGTCAGAGGCGTTAGTGCATATCTCACAATGGCTACCAACGGTGGAACCAGACAATGAAATGCTATGGACGCTGAAGGACGATGACAAGCTGACTGGAGATGTGGTGGTTGGAAATGGGGTAGAAAAAAGAATGGATGCCTCAATGGAAGAGAAGGTTAATCGCTTTTGTATGTTGCACCATGCCTCCATGGAGACGTGGCTCGCCAAGTACCAGATTGCAAGGCAAGATCGAGAGGAAGCACGAGCCGAATTCCGACGCAATACGCATCACCGACCGATTCGATATCCCGAATGCATGGAGGAGATGCCACGGTTTATGTCAACACGATGGTTGCATGGAGCCTTGACCGCAGCATCCAGCGAAGGGACAGAGGTCTCAATGGAGGAGTGGGAGTTCTCGAGGGGATATAGTCCAAAGGTAATGAGGGGTTTAGAATGTGTCGTATCTAAATTTGCTTGCTACATCTAATTTGAGTGTTTCAATGTGCAGTACAAAATATATAGTGCAGCGTGGTCGCGCGGACGGCATTTTCGGGTGGAGCGTATTGACAAAATGCGCTCCACAATGGATTGTGGTGTCATGGCAAGGTTTGAGCAAGAGAGCCGGCGACGAGCAACGGATCCGAACACGGTTATGGATGAGATCGAGTATTTTGGGAATTTGCAAAGTATTATTACGGTGGATTACCGTAGCTTCTCCATGATAATATTCGACGTGCAGTGGTTCAAAGTGGTACTTGGAGGAGCTGGCGCAACAGTTCGACGAGGTCCATGTGGATTTCTCGAAATAGATTCCGAAAAAAAATGGATGGATTTACGCGACACCTTTGTGTTGCCGGCCCATTGTGAACAGGTGCAACTAGGCATTTGCTTGCTAATTGTAATACGACATGGTTTATGTCACAATGGTTTGAAGACGGTTTGTAAGTGTTTGTGAACAGGTAATCTTCTATCCAAATCCCGGACAACCTCGATGGTGGTATGTTATACCTTCAACTCCTCGAGGTGCGAGAGTATACGATCAAAGCGATGTTCCAGGCATAGATGAAGAAAATATGCAAATAGAGGGATCGAAATTACAAGGGGTGGAGGCCACCGCAAGCTTGGAGCCTGCATCGGCTAGCAATGATGGAAATACAGAAGTCGTAGAATTTTTTGAGAACGAGACAGACTCGTTGTTTTGCGGTGACATGTCTATCGACCTTCCAGTGTATGCAGAGTTGTGTCAGGAGATTAACATGGGACCATAGAATACTTCATTCTTGGAGAATTGTATTACTCAATTCGTTGTTTAGATCTTCCATATAGGTAAATAAGATATGCATTTTAAGAGGGATTTTTCAAAAATGATTTATATTAATGTGCTTTGTATAGTTTAAATTGATTATTCTAACATTGTTTTTTATCTGTGCAGGTATCGACATTTTCAGGATGAGTCGAGGGATGAGCGATGAGGAGTTTCAGGAGATGATGGCACGTATGTCTCCAGATCAGCTCGCGAGATTCAGAGAGATAGCAGATCAGGAGCTGTCTCGTTCTTCGTCAGGACGCTCTGCTAGATCAGCTTCGGTGCGATCAGATGCTTCAGCTTCGAGTAGAGGATCTCGACGCTCGCGACTTGGGCGAGAGGGAGGGACTGCGACTGCAGGAGGATCAGGGGGGTGCTGCTGTGGAGACACGGTCGCGGTGTCTCCGTCTCGTCGTTCAGCTGGAGATCGGTCACCGCCAGGATTTGTCACACCTGTGGGGACGTCCACTCCAGTTACTCCGGCTTTTGCGCAGCCGTCGGCAGATGTCACGCCTTTTGGTGGCCTTTTGGTGGCACCCCCTCTGGTGGCACTCCTTTTGGTGGCACACCCTCTGGCGGCACCCCTTTGTGTGGCACTCCGGGAGAGGGTACCCCCGTCGGTACACCGGATGTTCAGGGATCTCCTGGATATGCCCAGGAGCGTGGACGGAGATGGGAGAGGGCCCATACACGGCACACTCCTAGGGATTATGGATACCTAGTGGATGGCAGGTCAGGAGCCATCATCATGAATGATGAGGGGAGGAGGGTGATGGCTCGCATGAGGGAGTTGTGCCAACAAGTTTTTCGGCACAACGTCCTGGATCATTGGAGGAACATACCGGAGGGGAGCAAGGAGTACATAGTAGCATCCTTGCACGAGGAGTTCCCGGTGCCAGCCGCAGTGGATAGATTCTCTACGGGCTGGATGATGGATTGCATGCGTGCATACATGTCACATAGACGATCCGACGCACGCAAGGCAATCAAGAGTGGGTCTCCAAAGCCCGAGTGGTTAGATGCAGACGACTGGCACCGACTGAGGGAGGAGGCTACAAATTCGCCAGGACGTTGGAGTCAGCAGCGGGAGGCGGCGAGGGCACGAATCGAGGCCGGATCGATACATCATCTTGGGAGTGGCGGCCACAGGACATATTTGGAGGACTTTGTAAGATTCTCTTTTGTTTTGCTTATTTGTTTTTTTGAGATATTCTTTGTACTGACAATCATGTTTCTAACAGTTAGCATTTTGTTTTCTTTGCAGCACTCCATTACAAATCGCGATCCGCAAGGCCTTGAGACTCGATATGCGGAGAAGCACGGTCTCAGATCATTGATCGACCGATTGTATAGACGCGGCGGCCCAGTAAGTCACTCATCTTTCTTGTCCGTAGTTACCATGAGATATTTGAATGCATTATTGTATGGTGGATTGATATGTTGTTTCTTTTTCTGCAGAATCCGTTTGATGCTCCTTTGCGGCGGGACGAGCTTTCGGGGGACGAGGATTTCTAGCTTGCCCTTGGATCCTTAGAGCTCACACACCTTTAGTTTTTAGTCGCCTGATCTATGTAGACATTTTCTATGTATTAGTGATATCGTTTCATGATTGTACCAATCGCATTTTATGCAATTATGTATTTATTTCATGTATCAATTTCAGTATACATTCTTTTTGTTTGCAAACGCTTTGTATGAAGCAGTGCAGAAACTATTTTGTATGGCTCTCATACAGCACACAGTGCTATATGTGGTAGGGCAGCTTGCTGCCCTGCCACAAATTTTTTTTTTCTCTGTTACCGTCGCTATTAGCGTCGCAAAATACCTGCACGCGTCGCTATTGCCGTCGGTATTAGCGTCGCAGATTCTCTGTAACCGTCGCTATATGCGTCGCTATATGCGTCGCATTTGCGATGCATATAGCGACGCATATAGCGACGATTCTATGGCGTCGCCAATAACGACACTTTTTGCGACGACGGGGGCAAATTTTGTTGTTTGTATTTTCGTCGCTTTAAACGTCGCTATAAGGTCTATATCTTGTAGTGTCTGTGTGTATTCCCCCATTGTGCAAGCAAGAAATCTACAAGTGAGACTCCTTCCTTCTCTCCCACAATCTTGACAGTTATTTCATATTTCAAATGCACCCTTGGCATTTCAAGCATTGATAAAATAAGTGCTAAACCCCAACTAGTCATAGTTTTCTTTGAGGATGTCCTTATCTATAGCAAGAACTGGAGAGAATATTTACAGTATGTAAGAAAAGTATTTGACACATTAAGGAAGTATAAATTGTTCACCAAGAAGAGTAAATGTACTTTTATGGAGAATGAGGTCGGATAATTAGACCACGTAGTTGGTGAAAAGGGCATTAAGGTGGATCCCAAGAAAGTATAATGTGCGAAAGATTAGCCCATTCTCACAAACACTATTTTATAAGGATTTCCTGGATTTTCTTCATTCTATTAGTGGTTTATAAGGAATCATGATCATGTAGCTTTGAAGTGTGAGACATTTGCTTAGAATGAAACTACCACCAAATGATTCAATGAGTTGAAATAACTTATTTCAACACCAATTTGATGTGTCAAGATTTCTTTCAACAGTTCAAAATCTGTGCAAATGCTACTGGTCACCAAATCAGGATTTTTGAATATCAAGAGCTGGTGCGCAGATCGGATGCTGTACGCTCGTGTAGTGAATGCCGGAAGGTCCCCAAGAACAAAAGAACTCTACTTTCTGCACAAAACTCAAGGTAAAAAGCATGAACGACATGAACAAGAGACCAATTGGGTGCAATCTCCCCCCATGCCTTGTGTGAGCACTCCACAAAGCATGTATTTTATGTATTAATCATCTTCAAGCTCAAATAATAGCCCAAATTACAAAATAGCAAGCTTTTAGCTTTTTGAGTTTGCTTTAGCACAAAATAGAAATAAAGCTAATGGGCAGTTCCCAAAGAGTCAGGCATACCCAATACAATGTCCAAGTACAAATAACATAATCGTGCGCCCAAGCGCATACAAAATAAAAAACAAATATCCAATGCCTCAATAAATAGGCACGATAAAATATAGGCTCCATGCCTAAGGTATGCGCCCATTAAAATATAAATGATAATTCGAATACTCGCTATCCTCCAATGCTTTCCTCCGCCACTGTTGCTATCTCTACACATCAACTGAAGCATTCACAATCGTTAGTAAAATAATACAATTAAACTGACAAAAGTGAATACCTAGCAGTTTTCAGCTAGATAAATTAATCAACTGGTTAAAAATCAATCCTAACCTTAATTTATTACGAGTGCGCACTCTAAACTCATAAAAGTTTATTAATTTAATATGCATTTTGCGAAATCACCTACTATGGAATCACCCATGTACACACTAAATTAATGAAACGCCCAAAAAGGATAGGCGTCCCCATCAACTTCTCGCACAAAGAATCCACTTTTTGTATGAGCCCCGGTCATCAAAGTTTACAGAATCCACCCTAAAACCTCACGGAATCCACCGTGGCACGGAATCCACCGTGAAATATGCCTCCTGGCATCATCCCCCGGGGTGGGATAGCAATTGACCTCAATTGCTATTAGCTCAATGTGGAGCTAACAGAGTGGGGAAAGCATTTAAGTCTCTAGTGTGCATCCATTGGGCTTCTTCTACAGGATGGTTCTTAAATTTGACTAGATATCTAGAATATCTTCGGCCACTTCTAGTGGTCATAAAGTCAGTATCTATGATAGCTTAAGGTTCAAGTATTTCAGTCTCTTCCTCTAACAAAGGTGGGTTTTCATAAAGAGGGTGTACAGGTAGTTGGCCTCTAAAGGGTCTTAATAAATTAATATGAAATGTATTGTGAATTTTCCAGTGAAGTGGTGTCTAACTTGAATGCATTGTCATTATTTTGTAAATAATCTTAAATAGTCCATAGAATCTAGGTGCTAATTTCACAACTGGGTGTCTATCTACACTTTGTAATCTACATTTTTCTATTCTCAACCAAATATAGTCATCAACTTTGAAATTCATTGCTTGTCTTTTCTTATTAGCTTGTTTGGTATATGATTGCTGGGCTTTGGCAAGAATGTCTTTAACCTCATCAAAAATAGTATTGTGCATAGTGGCAATATCATCAGCACTCTGAATTCTATTTGATAAAGATGCAAAAGGTGTAGATAATCTATAACCATAAATCACTTCAAATGGTGCTTTCTTTGTAGATGTGTGTGGTGTATTGTTATATGCAAACTGTAATAAATGCAAATGTGTGTCCCATGTCTGTGGTTTAGAAATAGTGTAAGCACGTAAAAGATCTAGTATAGTACTATTAGTGGCTTCTGTTTGTCCATTAGTTTCAGGATGAAATGCAGATGAAAAATCAATTTTTGTGCGTAGGTTAGTAAACAAAGTAATCCAAAAGTTATTACAAAATCTAGAATCACGATCAGAAATAATAACTTTTGGTAATCCATGGTTAGTGAAAACAATTTTCAAAAACAATTGTGTTGCCTCTGATGCTGTTAAAGTTTTCTTACATGGAATGAAATATGTTTGTTTACTAAACCTATCTACTACTGTCCAAATCATATCATGGTTAGATTTAGTATTAGGTAAACCAGTAACAAAATCCATAGAAATTTGTTCCCATGGTCTTGACGGAATAGATAAAGGCATAAGTAATCCATACTATTTACCATGATGTCTCTTAACTCTTTGACAAATCAAACGTTCAGAAACAAAGTTAGATACATCAATGTCCATATGCGGCCAATAAAAATCTTCAATTAATGTACATCAAGTAGATATGATACCTCTATGACCTTGATATGGACGACAATGAATCTCAGTCAAAACAAAAGATCTGTATGGAACTGTAACACATAATCTCTTTCCATAAAACATAAATCCATCATTATAAGATAGTGAATCAATAGGAATCAAGTTATTTTGAACTAATTTATTCCAATCAGCATGAAAGTAATATCCTGATGATAAGTATCTTTCATAGGAATCAAAGAATCAAATGATATAATGGAAATATTGTGAATGGCAGGTCTTCTACTTAATGCATCAGCCACTACATTTTCTTTACCGGGTTGATATTGGATAATCGGATGAAAACTCTGAATAAAGGATGCCCATTTGATATGTCGGTCAGATATTTGGGGTTGGCTAAGTAAATGTCTAATACTTTGTTGATCGGTCTTAATCATAAATTCAAAACCCATTAAATAATGTTTCCACTGTCTTAAGGCTTGTACTACAGCTAATAATTCTTTATCATATGTGGAATATTTCAGTTCAGAGGGTTTCAGCTTACAACTAGAATAGGCTATAGGACGATTGTCCTGTATAAGTACGGCTCCTATTCCAGATCCGCTAGCATCAGTCACTACTAAAAAGAATGGTCTATTAAAATCAGGCAATTGTAATACAGGAGCATGGGTTAATGCATGTTTCAATAAGTCAAAGGTTTCTATTGATTATCCGACCAATGATAAACAATACCTTTCTTCAGAAGTTTGGTCAAAGGCAAAGCAAGTAATGAAAAATTACGCACAAACTTCCTATAGAAACTAGCAAGACCTAGGAATGATCATAACTCATGCACATTTTTAGGTACAGGCCAGTTCAATATTGCTTCTATTTTCTTAGGGTCAACTTTAATTCCATCAGATGATACAATATGACCTAAATACTCAATTTCTGTTTTAAAGAACTCACTCGTTTTCGGATTGGCATACAGTTGATTATCTTTCAATAACTGGAAAACCAATGACAAATGCTCATAATGTTATTTCTCATTTTGACTAAACACCAAAATATCATCAAAGAAGACAATAACACAATACTGATATTTCAAAAATATACGATTCATCATTCTACTAAATGTAGCAGGTGCATTAGTCAATCCTAAAGGCATCACTAAAAACTCATAATGACCGAATTGTGTCCTAAATGCAGTCTTGAATATGTCTGACTTATCTAGTCTTACATGATGATAACCAGATTTAAGGTCTATTTTACTAAATATGGCAGAACCTTGTAGTTTATCCATAAGGTCATCGACTCTAGGAATTGGATACCTATTCTTTACTGTGATCTTATTTAAAGCACGATAGTCAATGCGCATACGATAGGTATTATTTTTCTTCTTTACTAACAAAACAGGTGCACCAAATGGAGAACTACTAGGTCTAATCAATCCTCTATTTAGTAATTCCTTTACCTCTATTTTATGGTCTTCTGGACGTGAAGGAGGTAAAGGAGGTGGTATATCTTTTGCAACATAGTCTTTAAAGTATGCAAGAAATTCTTTATGCCTAGGGTGCATATGATTTTCTTTAACTTGCAGTTCATTCACCCAAATGAGATAAGATTTACTACTTTTGCATAATGCACGTTTAGCTTGAGTATGAGAAAGCAGTGGAAAAGCATTAGATGCATGCATACCATACAATGTAATATGTTTTCCTTGAAATTGAATATTAATTGAATGCGTGGAATAATCTATATCAGGGTTATGTTGATGACGCCAAGGCATACCTAAAATAATATCACTGGACTGTAATGGTACAACTAGAAAATTTCTTCTTTCAGTGTTTTTACCAATTTGAATTTCTAAGTCATGCACTTCTTGTGTTCCATTATACCTAGTGCCTAAGAATGCTGCTTTAATGCGATAATGCGTAGGAACAGTTTGTAACTTCAATTCTTTCACTAGTTTTACAGAAATAAAATCATGAGTACTACCATCATCATGCAAAATAATCTTTTCCTTTCCATGCACTAAACATTTCATTGTCAATAAAGAATGTGGAGTTGGCATACTTGGTAAAGTATCCGAAGGAGTAGTAATATTGTCTTCATCTTCCATAAAATCTGACATTTCTTCATGTTCCTCATCTTCCATTGCTCCAAGGTAGTTGATATGGATAGGTGGCTTCTTTGAATGGCAATTTGCTATTAGATGTCCAGGTTGGTGGCATTTATAGCATACTATAGGTTTGGCTTTGGTTACATTGTTTGCAATGGCAGGAAGTCTAGGGATATTAGGATTTGGCTGTGAAATTGGCTTAGGGTTTTGATTGGTATTGGATGGTAAAGTAGGTGGTTTTGCCTAAGACTTATGGAAAGATGATGAAGGAAAACGACCTTGATTAAATCTTCTAAAATTTGAACTGAATTGCTTAGATCCATAGTTACCATTGGCTTGGAATTGCTGTGGATGCTTGTCTCTTCCTCGCAGCTTGTCTTCAGTATCATGAGCTAATGAAATTGCGTCTTCAAGCGTTGTAGGCTTGAACATATTAACTTCAGCGTAGTAATGCCCAAGTAGTCGAGACATATACTTGCGCTTGTGTGTCGCTTCAGGTACATCTTCAAGCATGCGTAACTGGAGTAATGCATTCCAAAAGCGTTTGGTGTACTGAGGAATAGGCTCACGATCTCGTTGCTAAAGAAGGTCCCATTGCTTTACAGCTTTTTCATGGAATTGTGGAGGAAGGAAATTCTGCATAAACTTCTTCTTGAAATTCTCCCAGGTAGTGGGACAATCTATACTCTTACGAATCATGGTCCACCAAAGAGATGCTCTATCCACTAAATGATTAGTGACACACTTGATTTTATCTTTTTCTGCATATGTTTCCTCATGAAAGTAGTCATCAAACTGACTGATGAATGCAAGAACAGTTTTTCCCTCTCGAGTGCCATTGAAAGTACGGAATTTGAGATTTCTTTTACTTATCTTTGTTTCCTTGCGAATAGATTGAGCTTCGAGAGTCGTGTCGATAGTACATTGAATAAGGTCTTCAGATTGAGGTTCCTCTTTGTCAGTAGTCGATCTTTGTAAATTAGCCAATTGAACTTGCAATGCTTGCCTAGCTCGTCGTTCTTCATCCAACAGCATCATAATTAAATCCAGCTTTTGCTCCATCGTAGGTTCAGGAAGATCGCCTTCAGCCATTAAATCATCCATATGTGATTCCGTCATCCTGAAAAACTCAAAAGACCTCTCACTCTCAAAATCAAATTAGCGGGATGAGCGTAGCTCAAGATCGGGTATACAAGGCTTATATATTTTTGTGTGTGGCTTTCAAAATCTTTGTCTTTGGCTATTGCAGGATTTGTAATCTTTGAAAAATCTGTTTTTTATCCTTCTTCGTATGTTGAAAATGTTTCAGCAAACCTGTGTATGCGAAGAATACCTTCCAATGAACAACTTTGCAGTTCGGAGTTTCTGCGCAGGAACAGCCCTTCTATGAGTTTTGAACAGAAGTCATTTTTGACTTTAGGTGACTTGTCTGACTTGCAGAGTTGCAGACTTATGTGACTTGCAGAGTACTAAAACTTGCAGAACTTGGTTGATTTATCAGACTTGCAGGATTTAGGCTAGGAAGACTTGCAAAACTTGGGAGCTTTTGTGTGACTTGTGGCTTAAGTGACTTAGCTTAGTAATGTAGTTTAAGGCTTTAATAAGCCTATTTGATTTTCAAGTAACGCGGCATGCTGTCGAGGTTTGAACACGGCGGAAGTATACTGACACCGCCCGAGATGAAATTTGTGGTATTAAGCTTTGTAGTCTTTAGTTTTAAGCTTTTAAGCTTATAGAAATTGAGACTTATCTCTGTATAACCAGGACTTGGAGAAGAGGATATAGGAGTGGTCCTCCGCTACTGCAGGCCGGTCCTTCATGATCTGATGATGGAAACAGAGGTTCTTGATCACCAGGAATCCACCCGTATCGACCGTTCACGATGAGATTGATCGTAGAGCTCGATCGTTCCAGGAGCTCGGCCTTCGCACAAGATGGGTAGCGATTGGAAGCTCTCGATCTCAGTTTTGCTCTAATACCACTGGTGCGCAGATCAGATGATGTACGCTCGCGTGGTGAATGTGGAAAGGTCCCCAAGAGTAAAAGAACTCTACTTTTTGCACAAAACTCAAGGTAAAAAGCATAAACGACATGAACAAGAGACCAATTGGGTGCAATCTTCCCCCATGCCTTGTGTGAGTGCTCCACAAAGCATTTATTTTATGTATTAATCATCTTCAAGCTCAAATAATAGCCCAAATTACAAAATAGCAAGCTTCTGCGTACATGGGATTTCTAGGGGGATGTCTCCAAGCCACTTGTTTGGTATGTACCATGTCTTCTAGGAGAGAAAACTCCAAACTCAAAAGTGAAATGTGTAAAATGAGGTGAAACTTTAAACTTATAGGAAAACTTTTTAAAACCCGTAAACTTGAATTAATGTGTATATGCTTTGAAAAACTATGACGAGTGATCCTATTGACGTGAAATTTTACTTGTGGTCTCCTCTAGGACACATCAACAACCCAAAAAAAATGCCTTATCAGAAGCCTCTGGGAAACCTTTTCACTAGAGGCTCACGTTTAGGGCCTTGAATCCCAGATTTGGTTCTCATGATGGACAAGTGTCCCAGAGGCTTCTGATGGGGCTAATTTTTTAATATCCATGAGTTTTTATGATGCGCGGCATGTGGGTGAAGTTTCACCAGATTTTGATTTTTAAAATTGACAGTTCAATTTTAAAAAAAAATGCATTAATTGGATTATACTTCACTGATAATAGAAAAACTCACTGTTGAGTGTGTGCAGCTGCATATTAAATGTGTTGCCAACCAAACTACGTGAAATATTGGAACACTACAACAAAAAGGCCTCATAGACGCACATTTAGATGTGATTTTTGAATATAGAGAAATTCTTACGGGTGCGTCTATCCGCCCATCTATTTGCGCGTCCACCATTTCGTGTCTATAATCACATGTAACAACGAATTTACACGCACAAATAGACGCGCAATAGACGCGCATATACACGCACATATAGACACGCTGGTAGACGCACTTTTACAAGCACTGATAGACGCGAACGGAAAACAAAAAATGTCATTTAAAAAAAAAGATATTTAATTTTTTTTTTAAATTTGAATTATGAAGCGCGTGTATAAGCACGTGTAGTGTGCATTATAAACGCGCGTATAAACGCGAATTATCTGCAATTTAGATGCGCTGATAGACGCGCAAAATAGAACTGGAAAAAAAAAACCAGAGAGCTCTTTGGTTTTTTTTTCCCCTCCCATATATCAGATTGTGTATTTGGGAAAAAGACAATGTATTTTACGGGCACCAGAATTGAAAATAAAAGTCCATGTATTCATTATATATCAAAAGCATTTACAAGGAAAGTTTAAGTGCTTGCTACCTAAAGCGTGGCCGCAAGCAGTAGGCTCAAAGAGATATCATACATATACAAGAAAAGAAGGCCTCATGAGGAGGTATGGTGCTCCTCTACAAATCTGAAGAGGAAACATCTTCGCTAGTACCACCATGGCTACTAGCATCGCTATCCCCCTCCTCGCTATGCTTCACATCCGGGTTCACCTACACACACAAAAGATTAGGGTTTCTTACATAGACAAGGTGGAGAAAAAGTTATAATTAGCTATACTTTTAATAGAAAAGTAAGAAAAACATACCTCCTCTGGCTGTCGAATCCTTATGGCCCGGTTGTATTGGTCCTCAGTGATGAGACCCTCCTCATAAAAGTGAAGCCATGTCGCTGCGCGGTTATGGCCTCGATGGTAACCTATCTCTCTAGGAGTAGGTGTCCTACCAATGATGGTAGTTTGCAAAACATTTAGAGATATACAAACAATTATGAGTCACAATATATTAGAGTAAAATATATAAAGAATTGAAAGAAATATAAATTTAAAAAAACTAGAAATCAAAATATACTTACAAACTCTGCCTCCCACGACTCTCTACCGCTCAATCCGTAATGTGACGATCCGATTGTTTCCATTTGGATCCGTCGCGCCTCTACATGCTGGCGACTCTTCACTTTCTCAGCTGCTTTCTTCTTGGCTTTCTTTCACTCTATGTGGTGGCACATAGGTGGTTGGCTATAGGCTCCACGCCCCTCCTCTAGCCTCCATAGTGAGTCCCTGGCCCGTGTTATGAGGTGGGATCTTTTGTTGTGAAGCATATCCCTCACTTTTGTACATCCCCAATCATCTGAGAATCACTGATCCTCAGGATTTGGGCACCTCCTATGGACTGCCCTCAACACCACCTGCCACAAGCCGCTTTTCTGATTTTTGAAGGCAATGAAACAATCCTTATACATCGCATGCACGATGCTCCTCATGTACGCCATTACATCCCTTCCCTCATTATCATGAAAGATGCCACCAGCATTTGTAACTCTATAGTACTGGCGTACAACCTCCTCTACGTGATCTACTGGTGAGGGTGATTGCTCGCCACCTCCTAGGCAACCCCCACACAAGCCTCATTCTCCCCCTCGACTCTCCCTCCTCCCTCTCTGTCAACTACCCTCTGCCTAGCTAGACGCACGAGCTTCTGCAGAAGCACGTGCTTCTACAGATGCTTGTGCTTCAGCCGATGCACGTGGAGCACGTGGAGTACCTGCATATGGAGTACGCGTATGTGGAGTACCTGCATGTGGAGTCTGGAAAGTAGTGCTAGGCAAAGACGCAAGAGGCGTCCCAGACATGACACTGAACACCTCGTCCGCTGTGGGAGAGCGGCCAAGGTGTCTGGTCATCTCTCCCATGAAATCTTCCCTACTAGGAAAACCTCCAAAAAATGCATTAACCCCCCTGCCAAAGGAGGCCAATGTATCATTCATGCAATCCACATCTGGGTCATTACTAGATGAACCAGGATACGACATCTGCAAAAAAAACACAGGAAAAATACAAATTTATTTGCATACAAAAAATCATATATTATCTACATTTTCAAAGAGCTTTCTTTAGACATTGAGCATAACACTTAAGTGCTAATGCTTCTCTTAAACAAGAAAACTGATAAACACAAACATGGGATTGGTCACATTCATCATTGCAAAAATATATTGTTTACTATCAGAACTGGGAGACTTGGCGCGTGTATCCCCGCGTCTACATTGCAGGTTAGACACGCCCTCAGACGGACTCCAGAGTGAACCTTCTATCCAGCGCGTCTATCTATGCATCTAAGATCCAGCAGAGACGCGCTGTCAAACGCGTATCCCAGGTCAATGCACGTGTATAATCGCGTGTAGACTGTAGGTCAACCTTCTGTGCAGCGCGTGTATCATTGTGTGTACACTGCAGAGCACACGTGCCAAAAGACACGCTCTAAGACGCGCCCTCAGACGCTCTGAGAGGAAACATTTTTTGCTCTATGTCTATGTCTACACTGAGATGTAGACGCGCTCCGTGGGTCGATTTCAGGCCGATGACCGCCATTGATGATTTACAAAATGCAATACATAATGGAATCACAAATCCTAAATACATAGACAGAGCAGATAGAGGAAGAGAGAAACAAAGAGAGAGAGAGAGAGAGAGAGAGAGAGACTCACCTTGGGTGTTTGGTGTGGCGGGTGATGGCGCTTCTTCCTTCTCCTTCTTCCTCTCCTTGGTAAGTTACCCTCCCTTTATGATTGCTTGCTTGCTTGCTGCTTCTTCTTGTTCTCCTCTTTCTTGTTCTCTCTTTCTTCCTCTGATTGGCTTTCCTTTTTCCCTTCTTGTGTGTTTGAAATGAAAGAAGAGGTGAGTCATGAGGAGGTGAGGCATGAAGAGACTAGGTGAGTCATGAAGAGACTGCATGTCGACTAAACTCAAGCTTCAGAACCGCAAAAAACGTAGGAAAGGAAAGGCGCAGTTTGAAAAGAAATGATTTAAGTTTGGTTTGAATTTTGACGTGTGCGTCTATTTTCGCGTGTGTATGTGCGTCTATTGTTCAGACAGTCGCGAGTATAGATGCGAATATAGACGCGAAAATAGATGCCAATATAGATGCATAGTTAAACACGGATATAGACGCGCATTTGGGATTTATCATAATTTTTTGTTTTTAAGATAAGTTTTGATAGTGAGTTCTTATCATTTTTGTTTATGATGATTTTTGTGTATTTAAAATTGAGATCTTATGTAAACATATGAATGACAAATATTTTGATGTTGTCATGAATTAGGTTTAATCATGTCGACGTCGTCATCACCTAGTGCGGTGCAAGCTGGTGAGTCAATGAGCACATCCTCAAGTGAGGATGAAACATTGCGTCTTCATAATCGAGATGCATGGCTACGACAAAAAATTAAATGCATGTGTGATTCATGAGTTCGCACAAGAGTGTCATGTTTGTGGCGAATCAAGATACGAAGTGGAGATGAAGTCAATGGATGTGCCTTGTAAGGTTTTGCGACATTTTCTGATTGTTCCACATATAAAACTTATGTTCAAGTGTATATGTTGCCATGCTAGTCATCGTTCAAGTGATGGAAAATGGAGGATCCTTGCAGACACACCAGCATGGCAACATATAGATAATTTGTGGCACATTTTCAAAGAAGAGCCAAGAAATTTAAGATTTGGTTTAAGTATGGATGGAATCAATCCATTTGGCATCAAAAGCACATCATACAATGTATGGCCAGTGGTATTGGTAAAGTATAATATTTCTCCATCCATGGCAATTAAAAAGGGAATGTGATGTTGTCCCTTCCGATTCCTGGAAAGCACAAGGTAAAAAACATGGACATTTACTTAGAGCCTTTGATTGAAGAGTTAGAAATGTTATGGGAAGGTATTGAGGTGCAAGATACAAGTGCATCTGCATCCTCTAGAGATTTCACATTGAAGGCCATGTTGTTGTGGACCATGCACAGCTTTCCAGGATACGGAGAGTGTTGAGGTACATTTATATGTATCAAGGGAGCCTTCATAAAGAAAAAGAAAAGAGGTGTGGAGCAACTATCTGGTTTTAAGTCCCACAATTGGCACAAAATGATTCAAGTAAGGGTATCTCTAACCATGAATATAGTAATTAGTGGAGTAACTATGTGCAAACTTTGGGGTATGATGACTTTTTCCTCAACTAATCATTTGATCTATGAATATTGTTTACATTCAGTTTGTACTTCCTACTAGCATATCCCATTGTGTATCCAAAGATGTACGTGATATCATTTACAAGATGGGAGAGCTTGTGAGGTGTATATACATTGTATTTTTTTATTATATATCTTTGAATTTCTACGCAAAAATAAACAATTCTCAAATACATATTGACAGATACGTGAGCTCGAAGGAAATTGATCCAAACACATTGCAAGATGCTCGAGTATTATCTGTTGAGGTGGTTTGTTTGGTGGAGGAAATTTTTCCTCGATCCATTTTGACTACTCAATTACATTTTCTCGTACATTTGATTGATGAGATCGACTTTGTGGGGCAGTTCATGTAAGGTGGATGTTTTTTCTTGAGCGTTTCATGAAAACCTTGAAAGATTTTGTGAGGCAAAAATCACGGCTTGAGGGAAGCATGGCTGAGGGTTGGTTAGTGCAATCATCCCTTGTTTATATCTCTAAATATCTTGCTGAAGTGGATCCCTCTCAACCACGACTATGGAAAGATGATGAAGACTTGAGGATGACCTCTATAGTACCTCAAGGAAAAGGAATGAGTAAAGTGCTAACAAAAGAAGAACTTCGTAAGTTAAATAGTTTTTGTGTGCTCAATAGTAATGTAATGAGCAAATGGGTGACACTATATAATGAAGTAAGGACAAGAAGAAAAAGCGAAAGACAAGAATTTCGCACTAGATATGGACGTAATGTCTCATTTCCAGATCATCTAACTGCGCTCCCACGTCATATTGATATAGATTGGTTACATGAGGAAATGGAGAGAATGGAAAAAGAGGAGGAAATTAATATATCTCAAGAAGAGTGGGAATACGCACAAGGTTGCTTATCAAAGGTGAGACATACTATCAATTAATTTGTTTCTATAAGTTTTATTTTATATAAATAATTGACATGTTTGATCTTTTATCTTTTACTACTAGTGCACATTATTCAATGCACTTTGGTGTGAGGGTAAACATCTTCGAACTCAACGTATAGATGAAAAGAGAAATACCGAAGATTGTGGTGTCCTTGCTCACTTCGAGGATGCCAATGGTACCATGGAAGGTTATTGTGGCTTGATCCAAGATATTCTGAAGCTTGACTTCAGACGATTCTTTATATATGTACTGGATGTGAAGTGGTTTAAAGAAGTGGTAACAAATGGTGAGCATTGCACAATCAGACATCATTCAAGTGGTTTTGTAATCATTGACTCTACAAAATTTCACCAAAACAAGAATGGACTACCTCAACAATGCGAGCAGGTATATATGCAAAGGCTAATTTTTTTATATGTATACATGTGATACATATACACAATATAATAAGTACTTAAGTTTTCTGCTTTTGTTTTTCAAATACAAGTTGTGTATCATCTAATGGTAAACAATAACCGATGGTGGTATGTCATCCCTATATCTATTCGTTCAAAATCAATATATGGTAATATTACAGACATGGAGATAGCAGATGACAATCCAACAATTAATGATGATGTGCATGATGACACCATAATGGATGATATATGTGATATAGTACAAGATGAACCTTGCGAGGATGTTCAAGGAAATGCAGAAGAAGACAATAATGTGATTGTCGATGATATTGATGAAGTTATTGAGCAATATAGCAACACATCTGATAGTGGGATAGACTTATTTGTTTCGTTACCTCTTGGTAACATAGACCTAGAAGTAGATAGTTTAGCAATGGCTGATCTCATTGAAGATGAGATGGATCATTCACTGTAACATACTTAATTTGCTTATTGATTCAATGTGTATTCCTAATTCTATGCTTTTTATCATGTGCACACGTGCACACTCAAGAATCAATAGTCAATTTTAAAGCTAAATTGAAATTTTCATAATAAAAAGGAAGTATCTTTTATCATCTTCAAGTACGTAGAGAAATTACGAGATACATATTGCAATGCTTGCTACTAATTGTAAGGTTTCTATCGTTTGCCACTAATTACTTATATCAGGCTTGTCAACTGGAGGAACTGCCATTCATTAGAGAGCAATGAAAAAGTAATTATTAACTCTATTTTTTTAATTCAATGATTCAATGTGTATTCTCAATTCTATGGTTTTTATCATGCACACATGTGCATGCTCAAGAATCAATTTGAGGTGGTTAAATAATTATTAACTTTGGTTTTTTAATTATGTGAATTGCTAATTTTAGGTGGTTAAATAATTGTGCGTCTACTGGCGCGTCTATATTAGCGTTTATTTGCGCGGATATATAGACGCAAAATTCGCGTCTATTAAAGTGTGAGACAAGACTCTAGGCTTTTTGACTAGTTGCTCCTAAACCAACAAAATATATCTTTTGTATGATAAGAAGACTAGCACAGCCCCTGGGGAGAGACCACATGAGAGAATTTCCAATTGTAGGTATTGAATATTCTAAAAAGTAATGTACCATTAGCTCTTTGTTGACCTTTATTCCAACACCTCTATCCTTTATCCCACCATCAAATCTTACTGAGAGAATGATCACCATCAGAATTCACTACGCGATTCTTGACATTTAATTATTTTGTAGCTGAAGACTACTAGGTATTCACTTTTGTGGGTTTCATCTTATTATTTTCTAATTGTGAATGCTTCAGTTGATGTGTAGAGCAGGCAACAGTGGCATTGGGAAGCACCAGGCAATGGCGTATATTCAGATTATCTAGAAGAAATTATCATTTTGTATGGATGTGCATCTTATCACTGAAGGCATGGCATCAATATTTATTTAGGCACGCTTATTTATTAAAGCACTTGACAAATATTTATTATTTTTTATGTGCATAGGTGATTGGTTTAAGTATTTCATTATTGGACATTGTATTTGGGCACAACCCCACTTTTTGGATGTCCAAACTCTTTATTTTTTATTTGGGAAAAAGCAAACACAAAAGCTAAAGCATGTTATTTGTAAACTAGGCTATTTTTGAGCTTGGAGATTAACAAATGTTTAAATACATGCCTTGTGAAGCACTCACACAAGGCATGGGGGAAGATTGTACCCAATTTGTCTTTTTCTCTCATGTTGTGCAAACATTTCTTCTTGCTTTATGAGCTTTTGTAGAGTTTTTTGTTCTTGGGGACCTTCCAGCATTCACTACACACACATGCAGCATCCCATCTGCACACCAGGAAAGGACTATCAAGAATTTGAAGAGAGGGAAAAAGGCTGAACTTGGTGGTCTAGAAGGGCAAGATGATATATTTCAGAGATATTGAGCAACCGATTAAACCAGATTTTGGTAAAGGAGGTACGAAGAAATTATTGGAGGAATCTCTTTTTTGCTCTTCTTATGTCATGCCATAGGTTGAAAGAGAAGCTGCTACCTATGGTCTTCAATTGGAGCAATTGTCGAAGGACAAATCTCCTTTATAGTCCTATGCACACTGCATGCAGAAAAGAAAGGTGAAGCTTCAACATCTGAGCTTTCCACCATAAGAGATACAATCAGAAAAGGGATTGGATGAAATGATCATGTCAATGTATTTTGTATTTATGCTTCCATTGCGAAATCTCAAGGATTTGAAGCGCTTGTTGAAGAAAATCAGAAAAGAGATAATGATGAACCTGAAGGATCAAAGAGAGCAACTAGGAGGAGTGATGCAATCCTTCAACCTTATTCTTCAGGACCAGAGCAATGTATGGCTGATGTACAAAAGCCAAAAGTACAAGAAAATCATAAGGCCCCAAAGACAAAGGATTCGAATCCGAAAAAGCAACTTGGACTCAAGTTGCTATTTGACATTGAGACAACCATGGACTTGAAAAAGGTAGTTGAGGAATGGATTCTTGATTGCACATTTGAATTTACTCTTGGAGAAGTCTTGGGGATTTCCAAAAGAGAATTTCATGATGTTATCATCCACATCATAAAAGGAAAACGACAAGTTATTGAAGAGCCAATGTAGGGGATGATCCATCAAGAGGCTTTTACTATTGCCGAGGCTATTCTCTATCGGTTGCAGATTGAAGAGATGGATTCTGATGAGGAGACTATTGAGGTGTCTACAAATGGAGCTCTATGTATACGAACCAAGAAGTCTCTTCATCCTTTACTTCAGCTCGTATAGTATAATGAGAACAAAGATGCACTTAGATTGGTGCCTCGAAGGCATTTTTATCGTGGTCACTAGGCTCGTGTGACTACAGAGACTCTATTCAAGCTTGGTGAGACTAAGACTCCTTGTGTTGCTCTTTTGGATCATGCCTCGAAGATTAATGTCATAGCAAAAGGTTCATATAAAACTGGTAGATGGCCAATTGATGTGGATCATGGTTGGCGCATGCGTGTAGCCAACAACACTGTAGGAGATTTGTATGCTGCTTGTCCAAAATTGAAGATTTCTATTGGAGATGTGGGTGAGTCTTATCATTTATTTGTGCAAAACTCTTATTCTTATCCTATTATTTTGGGGAAGCCATTTATTGCTGAGTCTGGGTTCTGGATGATGGGTCTACCTATGCATGAATCTGAAGCAAGGATGGAAAGAGAGTTGTCTAGTTCATGACCATTTGTATCAACCATTAGAGAAATAAGAATTCTTTGAGGGATTCCCCTCTTCCAACAGGAGAGCTAGGTACCGCTTTTTTGCGAGTCGATAGTGGTACTAGTCAAGGAAAGCTCTTGCATCCTGGCAACGACAGTTTTTCTTCATGTGTTATGGTGTATCCACTAAAAGTACTTTGTGTTTTTAGCATATTTTTGATATTCCTATAGCTGCCAGGCAGTATGTAAAAAGAAAAGAAAAATATTTTATTCTTATAGTTGTTTTGTAAGAAGAAGACCGAATAGATGGTCTCTATGATGGCCTTTCATATGCTCAAATAACATGGAAGAACTTTTGGTATTACAAAATGCTAACAATCAAGAGTTGTCATATGTCTTATAGGTCCATTCTTTGGTGATGTATTGTGGAATTGTTGATTTCATGCTTCAAAAGAATTTGGGTGCTGAGGACTCCCAACAAAAAGTATTCTCTACTAACATATTTCAGCAAAAAGAGTTGGATGTTGCTGTTTATATACATCAAAATTTGTGTTTACCAAGGTATTGTCGACAAGGGTTGAAATTAGCAGGTTGTAGCAATGAAGCCAAAGTTCAAACAAAATATAAGACAATTGACAAGAAGATTAGAGCATTTGCATGATCGCTATCTTTGGATAGTGATGAGATGGTTACAAGAGCTGCTTTGCAACCTCCTTTACAAGATCTTGTAGATATCGCACATAAGTTTTCAATTGAGACATTAAAAGAGATGAAGATTGGGACCGAAGATTTTCTGCTTCCTAAAGAGGTAAGATGTTTTCAAGAGATGTTATGCAAACACGAAAATGATTTTTCTTTCTTTCCACATGAGATTGGATACATTGATCCTAGTGTTATGATGCCTATGGTTATTTTTACCATTCCACATGTCCTTTGGAATGTGTAGTCGATTCTTGTGCCAAGGGCTCACTTGCCCAAATAGGTAGAGCTTTTGAATGAGCGGATCAGGATGGGGATTGTAGAGCCATCTTCAGCTCCATATTCCAACAAATGGTTCACAATTCCTAAGAACAATGGGACACTCAGACTCATACAGGACCTACAGCCAATAAACAATGTCATTATTCCAAATTTTGGTGTAGGACCTATTGTTGATGAGTTTGCTAAAGCTTTTGTTGGACGTGCTATCTATTCACTCGACAATATTTATTCTGAATATGATTAGTTCCAGATTTCCGTTGAGAGTAGAGATTTGACTATGATGAAGACACCTTTAGGCCTTGTTTGAATGTGTACGCATCCGTAAGGAGCCACTATTTCGGTTGCCCATATAATGAATGGGATGAACAAGGTTCTACAAGATTTTATTCTTAAGCTTACTATGCCCTTCATTGATGACTTACCTATCAAGGGTTGCTTAGAGAAAGAGAGGGATGATTCTTTAGACGACCATAGATGCAGGTTCTTTATGGCTTCACATATTAGAGATGTTGAGAGGATTCTTTACAGACTAGAGGAAGTGATTTTGACCTTGTCAGGGTCTAAGTCTATTTTTGGAGCCAAAGAAGTTTTGATTGTTGGACATATGTGAGGATATTATGGTAGAAATATTTCCCTTGCGAAGGTTGATGCCATAGAGAAGATTGCTAAGACTTGCTCTTCTACTTCAGAGGTTTGCAGGTTTCTTGGAGCTTTTGTGTTTTATCTTATTTGGATTCCTCATTTTGCTAATATTACAGATGATCTCTACAAGCTCTTGAGAAAAGGGCAATGTTTTTCTTGGGAGATCAAACATACTAAAGCCATGCAAAAGCTGAAGAAATTATTGAGAGCTGCTTCGACTCTTCGAAAGGCACATTATGAGTGTGGGAGACCTATTGTTCTTACTGTTGATACTAGTCCCACTACAAGATATAGGCCTTATACCAACGTTTAAAGCGACGAAAATGCAAACAACAAAATTTGCCCCCATCGTCGCAAAAAGTGACGTTATTCACGATGCCATAGAACAATCGGTATTGGCGTCGCTATCAGCGTTGCTATTAGTGTTGTTATGTACGTCGCAAACTGTTAGTATTGGCCCGCGTCGCCAATACCGATGCTTATAGCAACGGTTTGCGACGTGCATAACAACGCTAATAGCAATGCGTGCAGTAAAATTTGTGACTCTAATAGCGACGGTAACAGAGTTTTTTTTTTGTGGCAAAGCAGAGTACTGTGTGCTTTATGAGAGCCATACAAAATAGTTTCTGCACTACTGTGTACAATGCGTTTACAAACAAAAACAATGTATACTGAAATCATAAAACTAATAGATGAAATAAATATATGATCGCATAAAAAGTGATCGATACAATCATGATAGGATATCACTAATACATAGAAAATGTCTATATAGATCAGGCGACTCAAAAATAAAGGTGTGTGAGCTCCAGGGATCCAAGGGCGAGCTACACATCCTCATCCCCCGAAAGCTCGTCCCGCCGCAAAGGAACATCGAACGGACTCTGCAAAAAAAGAAACAACACATCAGTCCACCATACAATAATGCATTCAAATATCTCATGGTAACTATGGACAAAAAAGATGAGTGACTTACACGGCCGCTGTGTCTATACAATCAGCCGATCAATGCAGTGAGACCATACCTCTCTACATATCGAGTCTCAAGGCCAATCCGATCGCGATTTGTAATGGAGTGTTGCAAAGAAAACAAAATGCTAACTGTTAGAAACATGATTGTTAGTACAAAGAATATTTCAAAAAAAACAAGCAAAACGAAAGAAAAACTTACAAAGTCCTCCAAATCTGATGATGGACCACTCTGGCATTGAGTCGTGCCCTCGCTGCCTCGCGCTGTTGACTCCAAAGTCCTAGAGAATCTATAGCCTCCTCCCTCAGTCGGCGCCAGTTGTCTGCATCTAACCACTCGGGCTTTGCAGCCCCACCCTTGATTACCTTGCGTGCATCGGATCGTCTATGTGACATGTATGCATGCATACAATCCATCATCCAACTCGTAGAGAATCTATCTACTGCGGCTGGCACCGGAAACTCCTTCTGCAAGGATGCTACTATGTAGTCCTTGCTCCCCTCCGGTATGTTCTTCCAATGATCCAAGACATTATGCCGAAAAACTTGTTGGCACAACTCTCTCATGCGAGCCATTACCCTCCTCCCCTCATCATTCATGATGATGGCTCTTAACCTACTATCGACTAGATATCCATAACCCCTAGGAGTCTGCCTAAGATGGGTTCTTTCCCATTTGCCTCCATGCTCCTGGGCATATCCAGGAGACCCCTCTACATCTGGTGTATCGATGGGGGTAATCTCTCTTGGACTGGCACCCAAAGGGATGCCACCTAGTGGACGGTTGCGCAAAAGCCGAAGAAACTGGAGTAGACGTCCCCACAGGTGTGACAAATCTTGGAGGTGATGCAGCTCCAGCTGAACGACAAGACGGAGACACCGCATCCATGTCTTCACAGCATCCACCTGAGCCACGACAGCGAGGAGTCGCACCTGTATCCCATGTGGACTGTGGACTCACTGCCTCTGTATCTCTACAGCATCCCCCTGATCCCGATGCACTCCCTCCCTCTAGCCCAAGTCGTGAGCATCAAGATCGTCTACTCGAAGCCGAAGCATCCGATTGTGCTGAAGTAGATCTAGCAGAGCGCCCTGACGAAGACCGAGACAGATTCTGGTCTGCCATCTCTCTGAATCTAGTGATCTGGTCTGGAGACATGCCTGTAAAGATGTCATGTAACTCCTCATCGCTCATCCCTCGACTTATCCTGAAAATGTCACCTGCACAGACAAAAAATGATGTTAGAATAATCAATTTAAATCATACAAAGCACAGTAATATAAATCATTTTAAAAAAATCTCACTTAAAATACATATCTTATGTACCCTTATAAGCTATTGATCAACGAATTGAGTAAGTGGATGCTCCAAGTATGAAGTATCCTATGGTCCCATGTAATTCTCCTAACACAATTCCGCATACACTGGAAGGTCAATAGACATGTCACCACAAAAGAATGAGTCTGCCTTATTCTGAAAGAATTCTTGGACTCCTGTATTTCCATCATTGTTAGGAGATGCTGGCTCCAAGCTTTTGACGGCCTCCACCCCTTGCAATATCAACCCCTCTATTTACATATTATCTTCATCTATGCTCGGAACATCACTTTGATCATATACTCTCGCACTTCGGGGAGTTGAAGGTATAACATACCACTATCGAGGTTGTCGGGGGTTTGGATAGAAGATTACGTGTTCACAAACACATACAAGAGAGTTCAAACCATTGTGACATAAACCATGTCGTAATACAATTAGCAAGCAAATGAGTCCATGCACCTATTCACAATGGGCCGGCAACACAAAGGTGTCGTGCAAATCCTTTCATTTTTTTTCAGAATCTATTTTGAGAAATCCAGATGAACCTCATCGAATTGTTGCTCCATCTCCTCCAAATACCACTTTGAACCACTGCACATCGAATAGTATCATGGAAAAGCTACAATAATCCATCGTAACAATACTTTGCAAGTTCCCAAAATACTCCATCTCATCCACAACCGTGTTTGGATCAGTTGCTCGTCGTCGGCTCTCTTACTCGAACCTTGCCATGATACCACAGTCCATTGTGGAGCGCATTTTGTCAATACGCTCCACGCAAAAATGTCGTCCGCATGACCACGCTGCACTATATATTTTGTACTGTACATTGAAACACTCAAATTAGATGTCACATATAAAATTTAGATACGATAGATTCTAAACCCCTCATCACCTTTTGACTACATCCCCTCGAGAATTCCCACTTCTCCATTGAGACCTTTGTCCCTTCGCGAGACACTGTGGTCAAGGCTCCATGCAACCATCGTGTTGACATAAACCGCATCATCTCCTCCATGCCTTTGGAATATCGAATCGGTTGATGATGCATACTACATCGGAATTCAGATCGCGCTTCCTCTCGATCTTGCCTAGCGATCTGGTACTTGGCGAGCCACGTCTCCATAGAGGCATGGTGCAATATACAAAAGTGATTCACCTTCTCTTCCATTGAGGCATCCATTCGACCATAGCATTTCATTGTATGGTTCCACTGTTGGTAGCCATTGTGCAATATGCACTAGCGCCTCAGACACCAATTAACCTTTGGCCATGCTACCTTCTGGCTGAGCTCGTTGTTACACAAAGCCTTTCAAGGTTTTCATGAAGCGCTCCAAGAAGAACATCCATCACGTATGGACAAGTCCAGCAATCTCCACTTCATCCACAAGATGTACAAGAAAGTGGATTTGTATCGTGAGCATGCTGCTGGGCAGGTATTTCTCAAAGAGACAGACCGTCTCCACTGCTCCCTGCCTCGCGGACTCAATAGAGGACGTCTTAATCTCCTTTTGTGAGATCCATTGCACCAAAGTCGACAACTTGTAAATGGCTCCGTGTATTTCTAGAGTAAGATATCCTGCGATCGCGATCGGTAGTACAAATTGCCACAAATGAGAAAGCATTATGAATAATGGCTACATTCCAAATAGCAAAATTCCCACGCTAATTACAATCCATTTGTAGTACAAACCTAACATATCTTATGCTAGTCATGGGATTTTAGCCCTGATAATTGGTCGTCTTTAGAGAATGCGGACCTAAGAGAACGCATTATACCCGTCGGAGTGCGGATAGACTTGATTACTTGCTTCCCAATGCACTCTTCTTTAGTGGACAAAACCCAAGGAGTGCGAGGAAGCTGCATGCGACCATCAACACTTGACTACGGCCAAAGCACCTCCATCTTACCCACCTCCTTCAAATCCATTTGTGCCCCTATAGTGTCTCTCTTTCCTGTGATGTGGTCCCATAACAAGCTACCCACATTCTTGAAAATATGTATGGGATCCAACAAGTGGTTGACCTGTAAGTGGGTCCAATATGGTAACTCGTAAAAAACTGAGAACCGCTGCATTCCATTTGGATGTGATTCCGCGTGGACCATTTTCAGCTCGTACCAGCTTGCGGCGCTCATACGTGTTGGAGGTCGTCCAAGGAAACCTTCCTTGAGTTTATGATTCTCCGGTAAGAAAGTAGGGTGTCCTTGATATACCATCTTCTTCATGGTTTGTGACCTTCGGGAGTCTAACTATGGCCCGCACAATGGATATGCATGATAACCTGAGGTAATCAGACATGTTCCAACACTATGACCTAGTGAATACTTGATTGAAAGAGATAAAATATAGATATTACTAGTGAGAACGGAGGCCTGCTCACCTAAGCACTCTCCCAATCCCGGAAAGACATGCATCGTCCATATGAGAATGGCTCAAATATTGGCTGACCGCCGACCATTGCGCCTGCTCATATCTTACCCAGTGACCCCCTCCTCCCACAAAATCTTAAGCTCATCGACTAATGGACGAAGATACACATCCATATTTTTTACTTTGTAGCGGCCTCGGACGAGCAAGCTAAGGATGAGATGACCTTTCTTCATAGAAAGCCATGGAGGGATGTTGTAGTTGACAAGGACTATAGGCCACACACTGTAAGAAGTTGAGCGTAGATCGAATGGGTTCACACCATCCATTGTGAGACCGAGCCAAAGATTCCTTGGCTCTCGGGCAAAGCCTGGGAAGGTAGAGTCAATGTGGCTCCATGTACGCAAATCCGCTGATATTCATTGAACTCCATCCATGGACCTATTCTGCGCATGCCATGTTGTCAAGCTTGCCATGCTGGATGTACGAAACATGTGGTTTATGCAGGGGATGAGCGGAAAGTATCTAAGAACTTTTTGAGGGATGGTTTGCCCTTGCAAGTCCTGTCGATACCTGTGAGTACCACACTTTCAACATGTCTCCATATTCTCGTATTCTCCTCGAAACAAACAGCAATCGTTGATACATGCATGGATGTTATTGCAGTCCATGCCAAGCTTCCGTAAAAAATGTCGTGCATCATCACAAGACTCAGGCATGGTATTTACAGGTGGTAATATATGATATTTCAATAACCTGAAAAAAATGATAAAACACCTTGAAAAATAAAAAACGTTTGTAATAATAGTGCCGAAAAAAAAATCAATGAAGCATATGTACAAGGTACCTGAACAACTCGGTCACACTCATATCCCTCCACCCGTATTTTGCTTGCACACTTAAGAGTGCAAGCAGTATCTTCAGTCGAGATACTCGGCACCCATCATATAATGGTATGGATGCTTCCTCTCTAAGCGGATCAGAAGTCTCGACATCCATGGGAATCAATGCATCGATCATTGCCTCCATCTCAGGCTTCAAGATTGTAGGTAGGTCTAGAAGGTTGTCTGTCTCCTCTGGCATATATGGTATAGATTGGCCTTGCGAGTGATGGATTGGCTCGTGCACTCCATCCATCGCATGTCCACTTACTCTTCTAATTGGCCGAAAAGGATGCACTCCCCCTTGGGATGAGACATCACCTCCCTGGATAGAAAATTTGCTAGCAAGACCTAATCTTATTGTATATGGTATTCAATTAGCTTGCGAGTATAATGCATGATTGATATTAACTTCAAATTGCCGTTTGCTAAAAATTTGCAATCGCCTGATCAATGATCTCAGATTGAAACTTGCCAAATCATCGTACGTGTTCTATAGACAATCGGCATTTTCGTCTAATTGCCAACTTGCATTGAGAGCAAGGACATGGGACACGCTGATTAAGATATGCCTCGCGATCTTGAACAATAGGACCTTCTTCGTTTTCCATCTTGTCTAAATTACAAGAAACAATTTAATGACTTGTAATACAATTTGGGAAAACCCTTCACTCATTGTTTATTGGAGGTCACTTATGCTTCTCGAGATGTCTATCTGATGTGAGATCACTTGGGATGCTATGTTAATGTCTTGGCATGCTATTGGACTAATTTGAACACTCATTTACTCAAATTTTTAGAGTTTTTCACTTCTGTAATAAGTAGGGTTGAATGCTATTTTGTTAGAGAAACTTCATGCTTATTTCTTGTTGATGCTTATTGATTACTTTGCATGCTACACTAATGTCTATGGTTGATGCCATATACTTGGCCATGCTTCTAGAATGCACTTGGATTGAGATTGAAGCTTAGTCTCATTGAGTTTGATTGTCACTTCTCACATCAAGCATTAATTTAAGACACTTCATGCCTCTTATCATTGGATGATACATAAGCCATTTGTTAGATATATTATAGTGAGACAATAGGACTAATTGTGACATGTACATGCTCTCTTGATACTCATTGGATGTAGTACCACTATTGTAGGATGGTTTGATGTTTTTTCTTGGATCTAGTACTTATATCTGTCATAGCGCTGTCAGTGGTATTTATATGCTTCTAGGTTATGCTTCTAGGATGACCTCTCTTCCTGCTAGCTTTCACTCAAGAGATCCTTCAATTTAAATGCTCCTAACACTCTCCAATGAGTTGCATTTAGATGAGTTACATTGTGAGTTCAATTTGAATACATTTAGATGAGTTTCATTTAGATGTCGTAAGAAAAAAAAAATCACTGATTTCTTTTCTAATACAATTGATAAACATTAGGCATAACTAATCCTCCATAGCAATCATTAGACATAACAATAGACATAACTAATTTCTTTCCTAATGCAATTGATAAATGTTGGACATAACTAATCCTTCATAGCAATCATCAATCAATGCAATTCGAATCTCTACTACAAATAATTAGAGAGTTTTTAATAAAAAATTGAGTTGTTGATTTCTATCAACTCTAATATACTCAACCAATCAAATCATCATCTCAAATCAATTCAGCCTCACAATCCAAGCATGGCTTCCTCAATTGGTTACGCCACTCCATTTTGCAATCCATCCATTACCCAAGTACTCCAACAAAGAGAGGAAGCATAGAAAAGAAAGAGGGATATCCCAACCTCATCTCAACTCCACCTCTCACCCTCCAAATTGTAGAAAAAGAAGGGGAAGAAGAGAAGAATGCAAGATAGGAGAGAAGCTTCGTTCCTCACTTAATTCCTCTCTCACTCTCCCTCACCCTCACCCTCACCCTCACCCTCGCCCTCAATGTGAAGCATAAGAAGATAGGATACAAGGAGAGAGAAGAGAGCTCTCAAGTTTGCACACACAAGAATGATCTATGCATGCATCCTATGTTAATTTGAACGCTTCAAAAAAGTGAATAGAGAGTTTTGCCCACAATCTCTTCCATTTCCTCCCTCTCCCTCCCTCTCCCTCTCCCTCTCTCCGCCTCCCTCGCCCTCTCTCTCTCCCTCTCTTTCTCTCTCATTCCCTCTCCCTCTCACAATATATCCTAACACTCCCCAAAAGAAAAAGGGACAGGGGGAGAGAGAATGCACTCTCACTCCCTCTCCCTCTCCCTCTCCCTCTCTTTCTCTTTCTCTCCCTCTCTCATTTCCTCCCCCTCCCCCTCCCTCTCTTTCCCTTTCTCTCCCTTGCTCTCCCTCTCCCTCTCTTTCTCTCTCATTTCCTCTCCTAAACAAGCAAAAGAGAAAGTGATTTAAATCCTAAACAAGCAAAAGAATGAGAGAATAGACTCACCGATGAGATATGGCGACTGTGGGGCGGCTTTGCGATGAAGGCTTCTTCTCTCCTTCACAAACAATGGCGGCGGCAGCGGCGGCAGCGGCGGTGGCAAGCCTTCTTCCTCTCCTTCTCTCACAATGGTCGCTCTCTCTCTCTCTCTCGCTCTTGCTCTCAAAATAGTAGATGCAAAAACACGAAATAAACCCGCGCTCAGTTTTGGCCTATTTCTTTTTCCTGTGGAGCGTCGCTATTTGCGTCGCTATTCCTAAACAAGCAGCAACGTAGGTATTCATAGGTTAAGAGAGAGATCTTGGGAGTTGTCATGGCTCTCAAGAATAATAGGGAGTACTTCATTCGTGCTACTATGGTAGTCAAGACAAATTGTTTACCTCTTTCTAGGTATGATTACAAGTTTTTCCACTCCACATATTGCCATTGTTAGGTGGATTGGGTACATAAAATCCTCGAATCTTGAGTTGAGGCACATAACAAGTAAAGAAAACCCAGTAGTCAATATGCTTTCACGAGAAAGGTATGATGATATGGATTTTTCTTGCATTGATGATGATGATGATGGGGATGATATTTCAGCCATGCATGTTGATCATATTTGTCATGTGTCTTCTTTGGAAAGATTTGATGAGTCTTTGTATATAGGAGAGTATCTAGAGATTGGTCATTATTTCAATACTATCTCTAGACAGGATGGATAGTATGATGTAGACCTCAAGAAGATCAAGAGAAAAGCTTATGGTTTCATCTTGCAAAGTGGGCTACTCCAAGGACATCCGTTGAGAGTTGTCTGTAATAGAGCTTGAGAGGTGCAGATCATGAAAGAATTCCACGAATTTTTTTGGGCTGGGCATCCAGCTATTTGGGAAACCTATGAGAAGATCAAAGAGCACTATTGGTGGAGATACATGTACAAAGATATATCACATTTTGTTGAGACATGGCCTGTTTGTGAGTTGTTCTCTTCAATGAGGCATAGAGATGAGCTTCATCCTACCTACCCGCTATGTATTCATTACAAGTGGATTCTTGATTTTCTTACTATGCATGTTGGTTTATGGCAGATGCGCTACATTGTTTAGTGCAACATGTCCATGAAAATTCTACATATTCCTTGGAAAAACTTGATGGTATGGCCTTGTGGATTCCGATTGTAGGAAAGACAATCAAACTATTCAAGAGAAGAGATGATGCAGCCTATGTAGTCGAGGAGTTGGATGATGCGATTTATGATGGACTTGAGCCAAGAGATGATGAAGATGAAGATGAGGACATTGCAGATGCTTTAATAGAACATGAAGAGATTGCATTCACATTGCATTGACCTACGATCTTGGCGATGACAAGGATGGGTAGTTGTGGCCCATCCGGAGGATGTGTACGTTTGGAGGAGGCAGATGTCGTGACGCTGTGCATCTACCACTGCAAATCTGAGGGCGGAGTTTTCCACCAAGAATTTGAACACATTAGTTAGCGTCATAAGAAGTTTATTTCCCATTGTGTGTAGCTTTTGTGTTTGTATTTTCATGACACATGGGCACCTCTAGTTAGGCAAGGCACACTTGCTGCTCAAGCACATATCGAGTGACATATAAAAGGATGTGCAATAGAGAATCAATGGTAATGATGAAGATATTGAGCAAAGAATCCAGGAGTTTGAACCCAACAAATATAATGAGAAGCTTTCCCAAGGGTTTTGGATGAAGCATTCCAAGATGTAACTCTTCTTTGATATGCACTACAATGTCCTTGGTTGTTGGTATTCCTACTAAGGGTATTAGCCAAGTTTTAGGACCTAGAGAGAGAAAAGAAGAAAATCAAAGTGCAAGTATTGCGTTTTGGTGAAAGAAAGATTGTATGGATCTATAATCTTGTAGTGGGAGATGTTGTAGTTTTGTCAGCTGGTGATCAAATCCCTGTTGATGGCATACTTGTATCTAGGAGCTCTTTGACAATTGTTCACCCAAGTTCAGTAAGGTGCTTGTGATTGCTGTCAGCATGAGAAGAGAGTGGGAAATATTGATATCCAAGCTCAATGAAGATGGAAACTCGGAGACACGGTTACAGGTTCTGCTCAATGTGGTTGCAACTACCATAGGGAAAATTGGACTAGCTTTTTTCCTTCTTACTTCTATAGTCCTTTTAATAGGATTTTTGATAGCAAGGTTCCAATGCATATATGTGTATTTTTTGGAAATTGTGAAATACTTTGCAATTGCAGTTACAATCCTGGTCGTTGTGCTTTCTGAGGATTTCCTTTCTTTTGGTAACTCATAGCCTTTCTTATGCCATGAAGCACATGATGAATGACAAAGCTCTTGTTCACAATCTAGTAGCCTACAAGACCATCGTTGTAGCAGGGGTTTGGCAAGAGAAGAATGTATGGGATTAAAGAGCTTTTACTCCGGAGATGGTAGAGATAAGAGAAGGGTTGAAGGTTTCAAGCCAAGTTCTTAAAGATAAGCAACAACCAGGTGAAGGTAGATTTAGGGAGAGGATTAGACGGAATAGAAGGGGTTTGAAGAGATTGAAAATGTAGAGGAATACTCCCAAAAAGATTTAGAAAATATAGAAGAATACTAGTAGAGATGAAGCCTGTCAGTTTCTTTCAACATTAAGAGAAATTATAACTCTAATCGAAAAAAATGCATACAAAATAATACATTCCTCTATGCTGCTTAGATCGCCAATCTGATGCCTCCATTAGCTCTGAAAGGGGGGTTAAATACCTGGACTCCTGGCCAAAAATTCAGCCAGATCACTCCTTCTTCACCTCCCAATTCGGAGTGTTGTTCAGTGCCTGAAAACAACGATCGTGCGTCACGCGATTTCGTCAATCTCTCTTTTTACATAAAATCCTCTCAAATTGGCTGAAAGCTACATGCTTTCTTTTACATGTCATCCTAATCTAGAAGTTATCTATAGTTTTATTGATTTTTTACAAGAGGTAATATCTAGAATATCAAAAAGTGACTAAAAACTTGTCCAAAAAAGTCTAATATTTTGAACCATGGACACTAACACTAATGCCTAAAGAGGCATTGGCTCTCTAAATCTAAAAGGAAGCCACACTCTAGATTTTTTTACACGGTGTGCACGTAGCGGCACGGCATCGTGGGCTAAGTAACATGCATTTGTAGTGATAAGACAGGAACTCTAGCAACAAATCATATGACCGTTTTGAAAGCATGTTGTGCTGAATTTGTGGGCAATGGAAAGAAATAAGATCTCGATGTGAGATACTAGAGGTTGAACCCTTCATTTCAAAGAAAAAGAGGATGAGTGTATTGTTGAAATTGGCAAATGTAAGGTGGCATACGCAGAAGATGGCCAATGCAGGAGGACTCGATGGCATCACGGGTAGGTTGATAACGAAAGCCTTGATGTGGCAATGCTCAGAGGAAAAGTGGCAGCAGTATCACAAAAGCCTTGATGCGAGATAGAGGAAAATATCGAATGCTTTTCATAAGCGACATGATTAACGTAAGTAGAAGATTTTCTAAAGCTTTTTTGAGGAAAATCATTGAGCTTTATGACTAAAACGAGCATGGCCAACGAGCATAAAATGGGGCCAAAGAAAACAAGACAGGGGGCAATAACGATGACGAAGGCTGAAGGTGACACTGAAATTGGTGAGCTCTGAAGATGTCGAAGGTCAAAGGTGGGGACAAAACTTATAGACGAAAATGGGACAACATTGGAGGGAGTGCTGCAAGGCTGCAATGAGTGGAAGACAAAGATGAAGGAAGACAAAGTGAAGAAGGAATGAAGGGAATACAACAGAAGATGAGGACGAGGCCGATGAAGTTGACGACGGTGCAGAGTACGAAGGATGACGAAGGTAGAACGACATAAGGTGACAACGGGGGATGAATAAGAAGCCAAGAGAAGGTGAAGAGGAAGCGGAGTAACGACGACGATCGAGACGAAGTCCGGTGGTTTTCTCTTCGTTAGTCGCCCTTCTGACATCCGTAATTGCAAACTTGGGCTGTGCCAAGCGAAGGTCAACATGGAGTGATTGTTGAAATCTACGACGACTTGCTGTGCGGAGTGAGGTTGTTTCACAAAGGAGATGGCATTCTCCCTATGCATGAAAAGCAAGGAGCCGAGGCTCGCTGGTCCCTCTTTGTTTGTGGAGGCTTCTACTCTTCATCTCCTCCTTTCCCCATGATAACGTGCCCTTCTCCTCTTTCGTCCAATCTGCAACTTCTTTGACAGTTCTGAAGGCATAATTATATTAGTTCCTTTTATTCCAGTTTTCTTGAGAGGAATCAAATTCAGATGATAAAGCAAAGTTTTTTTTGAAGGAGACTATTTGATGCCTTCAAGGCCTCTTTGCAATCTTCGCATATATAATTCTGAAGGTGACTAGCTATTCATGCTATCAGGATGTCCTATCTCATGTCTTGGCTGCAAGTGAAGGGTGGAAAAAATGGAAGAAGGTGGTAAAGGATGAGGAATGGGATTGACTCTATGGAGTTGTGATGGACCTATCACAATTTTTTCTATCTCATATTCCAAGTTGGTGACAATGATAGCCTTATCTCTCAAGAAGGTGTTCCAAAGAAATACTGTGATGTTATCAAATTGTTTTCAAGGAAAAGGCTTTCTCATTCTAATTACTTCGAAGTTCCATATCATCAATATACTTCAATTTACCTCTATTTCATGCTTAAACCATGGCAAAATTACCTTCTCTTGTAAGTAAGGAGCCTTGTATATCTTTGAGAAAGATTCATGAAAATTATTCTTAAATGCATCGAAACAAGAATTTGGTGATTTAGATTTTGTGAAAGTTGGAAATTCTTGTTTCCAATTTCACCTTATCATGTCCTCACCTATATTCAAACAAATGTGAATTCTAGCTTTTCTTTTATTTCAAATATTCATCATCTTTTAATCCTTTCTTACTAAGCGTCCTTGTGGCGAGCAAATTTTACGAGCCTCCACACGTATTAGTCTGTGCGATAGCAAAACTCAAAGTTTTCATATCTCTTTCCTTGCTTCTTCTTTCCTAACGAAATTTTATAGCCTCATTGTTGCTTACCCTATCTATAACCCTATAAAATTTCATTACCTCTACACAAATACAGAGTGAGTTTCACATGTTTTATGAGAGCAACGCTTGTTCTAACAAAACCCTAAGATTCTCTTCACAAAACTTTACAGGTATATTGTTCTCTTTCATGGATATTCTATGTTAAAGTTTCATCTCATTTGGAAAAAACCTGTGTAAGTTATGTGCATTCTCTAACATATAATTTCTTTTGTTTTTGTACTCTAGGAGTCTCTTATAGTCAAGAACAATGATCTTTTGAACACTCAACTTCTTCTTCAACATCTTACAGTTTTTTTGTAAACAAAGTTACAAGTATGTTGTCTTGTTTTTTTGCTACTATAGTTAAATTTTATCTCCTTTGAACAAAATGTATGAAAGTTGTATGCATACTGATCTTTCCTTTGTTTTTTTACTCAACTTCTTCAACATCTTTGGGCTTCTTGGCAAAGAGAGCCATAGGTATATTGTCACTTTTTTCTGTTGTTGCATGGTTAAGTTTCAACTCATTTGGACAAAGCCTATGTAAGTTATATGCATGCTTTGATCCCAGATTTCTTTTGTTTTTGTACTCTAGGAATTTGTAAGTGAAGGAACAATGGTCTTGTTATAAGTCAACTTCTTCTTCAACATCTTTGGGCTTCTTTGTGAAAAGGATTGCAAGTACAATGTTTTTTTAAATCGCTCCATTTAAATTTCATTTTATTTGGAGAGAACATTTGCAAATTATACACATGCTGATAGGTAACTTTTCTATTTGGTTATTATAGATGTCTTCACGAAGGAAAAACATCAACAACCTACTTAAAGTGGAGATCTTCAATACAAAAGATAGTGGTGCTAATTGGATTTGTGATAAGTACTATAAGTTGGATTGGATTTTGATGCACCCAAATACTCGAGAGAGTTTCAAGGTCAGGCATAAGGATGTTGCAAACCCTAGCAAACATTGGAAAGGTAGAATTTTAGAGTTTAAAAAAGTGTTTAATGGAACAAGTACAATAACAGTAGTGTTGATCCAACAAGATTATATGCACAAACAAATCTCTGTACACCGCAAGGACTACATTGCAAATTATAAACAAAACAGTAAGTTTTTAAATTTTATCATTATTTATTCTTTTGCATCAGAGTTGTTTTTAAAAATCTTTGCAATGTTCTAATTCAATCTTGTTTTACTGACAGCTCTATATCCATCAACTTTGCATGAATGGTAGAATATGGAATGTTTGAGCAGCAAGATACATGTTTGACATGAAGACATAGGTTCTTTGATCTATGATAATAACTCTGCAAGTCAACTTGCAAATCAATATATATATATATATATATAAATTTATTATATGTAGTAGAAAGCCAGAGATTGTAGCATGTCCCATTGCCGCCAGTATCTAATGGTAAGTGGTTGATTGGTAGCTTGGAGTTGTCAAGAGCATGTATATCCAAGATAAAATTTGATATCAATAGTGCTATGGAACCCACCACACCCAAAGATGTGCATCTTAGTTGGTTTATTCCATTCTCATTGTTTGCACATTTGTTTGGTTCATGTGATGTTCTAAAGAAAACAAATATTACTTATCAATGCATGTGTCCATCCAAGGAATGGATGAGTTAGCTATTGGGTGAGTCTTGGTAAGTCAAAAGAACACATTTTGATGAGATGATTGAGTGCAGGGTCAACCAATCTGATCTCATGTTTAGGTAAATCTTTTTTACTACTTTGAATGCCTTGATTTAATTGACATAGTTCTTGCTTAGATAAATTTTTGTGTTAGCTGCATTTACTTACTATTATTTTTGTTTTTATTATAGGTATTTCATCACTAGACAAACTCTATGCATTAGCTTTCGATGTTGAAGATGGCGAATTTTTCAAGGGGAGTGGATTAGCTTGGATCAAGATACCTGAGATGAGACACATACAACTCTCATAGATGTGGTTATCTTGTGGAATGGTCATAATTCTTTTGTGGTCAATCCTCCCTCTCTCTCTTTGTTTCTCTCCTTTCTTTTCTTCTCTCTCTCTCTCCCTGCCTCTCTCTATTTTTCTCTCTCCCCCTACTCTATCCCTCTTTGTTTCTCTATCTCTCTATCACTCTCTTTATGTATTTTTATGTCCCCTCTCTCTTCATTTTTCTCCTTTTTTCTCTCTTCTCTCTCTCTTTCTATCCCTCCCTTTCTCTATTTCTCTCTCTCCCTCCCTCTCCCTCTTTGTTTCTCTTCTCTATGTCTCCATCCCTCTATTTGTTTCTCTTCTCTATGTCTCCATCCCTCTGTTTGTTTCTCTCCCTCTCTTTCCTCTCTGTCTCTCTTCTTCCCCCTCTTTACTTCTGTGTGTGTGTGTGTGTGTGTGTGTGTGTGTGTGTGTGTCTCACGATTCATCTCTCCACCAATAAAAGGAATGAGAAAAGGGAAGAAAATAGAAAAACAAATAGAGGAGAGACAATGTACCTATCTCAAAGTCTCGAAGAAGAATCCCTTTGCCTTTGTGGCCTGCCTCCCTTTTCTCCTTTGTATCCCTCTCCTCCTTCTTCATGGATGGCAAAGCAAATGGACTCTCTCTCTCTCTCTCTCTCTCTCTCTCTCTCTCTCTCTCTCTCTCTCTCTGATAAAGCTTTGAGATCTCTCCTTCTCTCTTTTGTTCTCTTTGGATTGTTCACTACTAAAATGCTGCACTTTAGTTTTTGCTGCCTTTTTTTCTCTATATGACACTGCGATGTTCATCATTAATAGCATTGCTAGTAGTGTCACTATTTGCATCACTATTAGCAAATGCACCAATTCGTGTCAAAAATCACCATCGCTATATATTTGTGTCCTTGTAGTTTTCAATGTGAAGATCAAGAAATTTCATGTGTATGTTGTCATGGGATTTTATATTTACAATGTGAAAAATAGAGATGCTGTGGATCATGTAGGTCTGCATACTTGGTCTATAGGAGCTTTAGGAGATAGGTTATAGGGCATAAAGCAATGACTCTTTAAGTTCATTTTTCTTGGATGTCACTTAGTTTAACAAGTCCACTTGGTTTGAGCATGGGACATGGTATATGCCTTTGTTAATGACTTAGGTAACTTAAGTGTGCCTTATGAAACTTAGTGATTATGTGGATGAAGAGTAGGGTCTTCAGCATGATGTTCGACACATTTCATGGGCATGGCCTACAGGAGAGTGCTGGAACAACTAGACCACAGGAGGAGCTTCCAAGGCATGCAACTCAAGCTCGACTCAAGGGGAATGGTCAAGATGAATTCCAAGAAGGTAAAGGGTGATTTTTGCCATGCATTTGGGGAAGAGGAAGAGAGCTATGGTGCTATCTTGAACGAGGAAAAATAGGGAATCCATGACTAGCAAGGTCTCTTCTTGCTTCATCTTCATTCTCAAGGATTTTCTTGATGCCTAGAGCTTAGTTCTTGGTCCCGGAATCTACTGTACCACTTGGGACATCCAAAGGTGCGATTTGTCTTGGTGTATGGGTTGTTTGGGACTATTCAAAACTGTCACAAACAAGGCAACCCACATTCCACTCAATTTGGGAGAGCTTGCAAGTGATCTAAGTGAATGTATGTATTGGATACGGTCCCTAAATAGCATATCAACCTTGGGCATTCATTAGAGAGGCTTATGATTGGATTTGTATGCATTTTGGAGCCTTGATTGAGGGCTATAATACATTGTTATTGACAGGGTGGAAGTGCTTCTTTAGCTTTGACGATAGGAGCATTTGATATGGGTCTTTTTATTTCAACAATAAGAAAAGATCTTACAGCCATGGAGAAGAGACATGCAATAGAGAGAAAGTATCATATGTGTTATGCTTCAGTGAGAACACAAGTTTTGGAAGAGTTGTATGAGGATGATTGGCTAAAAATAGGCCAATATCTCAGCCTCATGACAAAAAGACTGAGTGGTCTAAAGCTGAATTCAAAAGGATTAAAAGAAAAGCTTATGGATTTTTCTTGAAAAATGGATATTTATAGAAGCATGCAAAGAAAAAGAGAGGAGCTCTATTACGTGTATTGGGAGATAGGGCTTCTACAATAGGTGATGCAAGAGTTTCATGAAAGCTTATGGGTTGGACATAGAGGAGTTTGGGGCGTATTTGCCAAGATCAAAGAGAAGTATTGGTTGCAAAACATGTATAAAGATCTGGAGCATTATGCGGAATCATGTTGTGTCTATTAGATGTATTCCATGGTAAAGCTGTAATATTCCTGTTCGAAGAATATTACTAAACCAACCTCGTACGCATCGTAAACTCGTGCGAGGGTTATCTTCAGTGCTGGCAGTTAATCTATAACCGCATGCGAGAAGTGGAGAACTCCGTTTTGGCAAAGTAAGGCTAGGGATTCAAACCCACATAGCCGCGGGGAAACATCCTCTTGGGAGGAGGTTGAGAGGATAATGTTGAAATTAATTTCAATTTTTTTTACTATTCCTTCTCCCCCAGCGGATGCTCACCTAGAGAAGAGGGAGTTTGGGGGGATGGGCTAGTAGGGGCTGCATGAGGAAGGGGGGGAAGAGAGCCATGCAAATAGCCCACGTGGGGGAGCTCCCCTCTCCCCCCCTTGACTTATAAAAAACCCCCCCTAGGGGGGGGGGTAAGAGGGGAGAGGGAGACTGCATGAAGATCAGGCTACCGACGTTGCCATAGAGGAGGAGTACATCGTTGTGCTACCGCAGGCTGCCGATTATCGCCGCTAGCTACCATTGGCCATCTCACCGCCACCATCCCCGCCAGTCCACCTTACTTCCTCCCGCAAACACCGTCCTTCATCCTCCACAATTGGCCCTTTCCCTCCCACATGGCTGCTGCAACAGCTAGAGGGTACTGGAAGCTTCTTTTTTAGAAGCTTCTAAGGGGGGGTTCCTTAGCACCCTTTCCCACTAGATCCTCCAAAAGCCCAATTTTCCCCCCGGGCTTTGAAGAAGAAGCCTATAAGGCCTTCCTACCAAATCTCCCACAAGCCCCCTAGGCCGGTTCTTTGTAGAGAAGAAGAGGGGTTTTCCTAAGCCCCCTTCCCACTAGATCCCTTTTTTCCCCTCCGGATTTTTATGAGAGAAAGAAGAAGTTCATAAGCCTCCTTTTTCCCACCAATCACCACGAGCCCATTCCTAGGCTGGGATTTAAAGTCCCCATTCCCGCAAGCCCCCATAAAATCATTCCCAACCTCGAAATTTCAAGGAGAAGAATAGCTCTCAAGCCTCCATTTCCGCAAGTGCCGTTCACAAGAACCCTTTCGCGAACACCTCCTCTCCCACAAAAAGGCCCAAGCTCCGAACCCTAAGACCTTCCATAAGCCCAATTCCGCAAGTGGGTACTTCTGTCAAGGAGCCATACTTCAAAGGGAATGTCCATGTACAAGGGAGACAGCCAAAGATCATAAGGCTACGAACCAAGGCAAGTAATTCGAATCTGCGAAAGTAAACTAGAAGTCGAAATCACGATGGCCCCTAAAAAGTCATAAAGCGCACGTGCAGGAGGATCATCTCCTAATATTCATGTGGATATTTCACCGAGCCCACAAGTCGAGGTTTTCTTCCTATTTTTGATTTACGTAGAAGTATTGCAGTTATGCATGGTTATTTCATGGAATTAGGATGCACTTATGCTTGTCAAATCCACCTAGCTAAATGCGATTGAAATAAATTGGCTAGTTGAAATTTACTTAAAGTATTTCATGATATGAAGTTGGTCATTTGTATTTTCAATGGAATGAATGAAAAATAACATAAGGTGTCTATGCATTTTAGTATCTTATTAGCAAGTTGCCTTTTTTGCATTGCAAAGTGACAAGTCTAGAACAACTAATGATTATCATTACAAATTCAAAATTATTTTAGTACACCTTTGATTATGCATGGAAAGATTAAATCGCATGTCACATTTTTAGAAAAATCTTCTTCGTAATGATTCATTAAGGAAGTCGTTATCAACCATAGGAAATTGCAAAGCATGGAGAAGATTCTAAGGGCTGCATGAAATAGGTTAACTCTAGCTTCAATTGGCATGAATCTCATTTAACTACGTAGTAGTTAGGAAAAGGTTGCATGCTGCACATTTGACGTATGCAAGAATTTCATTCATCAAGGGTACACTTAGAGAAAGGCTGCATGGTTCATTTAAGCGTAAAATATTAAAAGCTTAGTGGCATGAATCGTGAATGCATGTCCTAGTAGGATCAATGGAAGTTATGCCGAAATTTAACATGCGCTTTGGTCTTAACAAGAAAAGTTAGGGTTTGTGAATCTAACCATACGTAGAGGCAATGAATCATGTGCTTACGAGAATTGTATCATAATGCAACTAGTTTTTCCCCATTTAGATCAAGACAATATCTTTAGGAATGGTCCGTCCTTATTGTAGGACAAGTAAACTGGATTACCCCAAACACCTAAACTGCAAAGGATTCGCATAGGATGGTTAAATCAATATAATATACTCCAAGTGCTAACTAGGGTTTAGCACGTTAAGGACTTGACCTAGTCGCACTTGTTGCCAAGTCAAAACCCTCATACCCAAAGGTCCTGCCCACATTCACGGAATGTAGGGACCATTGGACGTACTTGCAAGAAACGATCTAGGGTTTCTACCCTAATGATCACTCAATCAAATGTTGAAACTTGGATTGAGTTGGAACCCCTAGGTGGCCTAGTGCAATTGGGAATGGGTTGGATATGAAGACACCCTAAACCCTACTTCCTATCTAATCATGATTCCGTGACTAGAAGACGCCGTTCGATGGGTGAAATGATCCCATCGAATAGATGTGACACTTGTGCAACAAGTTGCAACGTCGCATGATCTTGTGGTTTGATCACAAGAGAGTTGCCAATTCGTTGGAATGAGATTGGCAGATTCTTGCGCAAGTTTAACTTGCAAGAGGATGAGTAGCTCTCCTGCTACAGTACCTTTCTTGGGAAGAAAAGTTGCCAAGATAAGGGAATTAGGTATTTGCTTGGAAGCAAAGGACCAATCAATAATTTGGAGTGACATGGTCGCCATGATTTACTGTTAATAAAATCAAAGGTATTGGTTAAGTTGGGTTAATAGGGTACGGACTTAACCCAAGGACAAAAGGGAGAATAGACAAACCCTTGGGGATCTTGCCAAGTCGCAATTGATCCCGGATCGAATGTTGGATGCATTCGGGGAGAAGGATTCACTCCTTAGTAGTTGGCCAAATAACGACCACTGGAAATGATTGTGCTTGTAACAGTTTTAGAGAGAACTGTTTTCTTCATTTGCTCAAGGAACTAAAGAATGAAAAGATATCTAATGCTTCAGGTTGAAGGCCTGAAGGGAGAGGTAGCCTCAATTACCCCCGACTATCTGCCTGACCCTAACCAAGGGGGTTTTTAGCTGCACCGGGAAGGTGGACCGAACCTGCCGCGTGAGGTCTCTCCGTTGGGCACTAATTGGAGCAGGAGGACGCTTGGGTGCCAGGGAGGACTCTTTCTGTAAATCCCTTGCCTTCCGAGCTTTGCCCAAGAGGCCAACGTGACTCAGGATTGGATCTCAAGACCCGCATACTAGTCTACGGGAGGAATCTTAGATTAGTAATCCCTGTGGATTGCTGGATAGCCTTCGGGCGGATTATGGATAAGCCTATGGGTTGGACTTTATGAATGTATTCTAAAGATAAATATGATAACATGTTGAAAAGGAACTTGTTTGACATTGTTTTTGTATGTCAAGTGCTAAGATTATGTGAAGGAACCAGTGTCTAACGAGCTAATTAAGGAAGCTGCTTGATGCATGTCCAACTAAATGTGGTAGGTAATTAGACAACTAAAGCAACCTTGAGGAAAGTGCGGTGGATGTGGCCATGGGTCCGTCCTACGGATGGGTGGTCCCAGTTGGTCGAGAAATTTTCTCAATCATAATGGACAGCAAGGAGATCTTCTCAAAGGAAATGAATAGCAAGGGCGCTGACCAAGAGTCTAGGTTATAATAATCCCAGTTTATGCTTTTTTAGGGGAACGGAATGGGACTATGCCTTATGGTAGAGAGATCGAGCCTTGCATCCCTCTCGTTTCCCACTCTCCTTGAACCAAGTGCAATGTGAATCCGCTTCAGCCCTGGCATTTCTGTGTAAAGTAGTTTGCTTGGGGTTTGACGCTAGTTGCCGTTTAGGAAATGACCATTAGGGGAAACCCTGATTCAGGTCGGTCCTAAGTGGGAACAACCAAAATACTTCCGCTACGTGGCAGACGCGGAAAGTCCTAGATCGCAAACCCCGTAATATTCCATGGGAGTGCTGGGCAGAGCTTTCTAGACCTCCTCTTTGATGACCCCGATGTTTATGACCACGATGAACACGTAAAAAGGTTCTTAGTGTTTCGAGTCATGTTTATGACCACGATGCACTCCTCAAATTATTGACAAAGTATTGATATGATGAACATCCTAGACCATATTTATAATCCATCGCCTTTTTACGTTAAACAGAGGTGGACGGGCGACTCAAGAATCTACTACATAGCTGCCCATCGGTTTGCATACCTTCGAACCAACCTAAAGAGGATCAAGTGGTTGGACGACCTGAAGATCGTGAAGCTATTCATTTTTGTTGAAGCTCATGTAAACACAACTTTACATGTTGAAGGTCGGAGGGTCGAGCTGAACTTATACGTATACGAGCAAGTGACCCGCATAATTCCTGCCGACAGTATCAAGGTGTTGGGACACTACGAGAAGAATGGGTTCCAAAGGAAAGGATACCCTAATCTTTCGATGACTTATCGATTCCTGAAGATCCATGACCCGAAACCATACTATTATCTAGTTCTCGTGGCTAAATGTAACACAACATTATTCTCCCCAAACTGATGTAACATTTGCTCTATCATCCCAGGAAATATTGTACTCCGAAAGGGCTATGCCCATATAAATGAAATAATACTTCTTTTTATTAATATTTGTATTGTCTATGAGAATTGATAAAAAGTTAAGTGGCTAGGTTTCTTGGTTGATAGCTGAATTGGGTATGAAATATATTCATAACGATTAGCGAGTTGTAACAAAAAAAATTCTCTATCCAAGCACAACCCCAGGTACAGGTTCCCAGTCCGCCCCCTACATCAAGTACGGCCGTGATCTAGGAGAAGAAGTTTCTTCTTAAGCAGATCAAGCCGCTAGAATTTGACGGGAAAGGCAGGACTGTCCAAGCGGGTGCTAATATTTGGATAGAGTCCATGGAAGATTACTTTGAAGTGGCTGGTACTACACCCGCCAACCAGGCTATGCTCGCCAAGCTGAAGCTTATCGGCAAAGCTAGGCTTTGGTGGAAACAATGGTGCAAAGATCAAGGGATTTCGGAAGGATCCGTTACCTGGGAAAAGCTGAAGAAAGCTGTGCAAGGAAGATACTTACCACCTGCGTATCGCACACAGAAAATCAATGAGTTCTAGAAGCTGAAATTAGCTGGGTCTCACTCTTAACGCATACTACTCAAAATTTGTCTCACTTCTAAAGTATTTTTCACATATGGATATGACACTGCAAGTGTCAAAATTTTGTGCTGGTTTAAACCAACCAGTGAATACCCGCCTCAAATCTATGCGTCCAATAGATCTATAGGACACGCTCATTCGAGCTGCGCCCATAATTCAGGAGGTGCAGGCCAGGCCAAGAAGTAACAAAACTTGGTCTTATAATGACCAGAACAAAGGAGCATATAGGATCCAAGTGAAGAGAGTTCAAGGTCAAAACCGGGGACAAAGAAAGAAAGGAAGGACCAATAATGTCAACAACTTTGTCCCTACCCATAGCAATGGCTAAAATCTTTGTTGTTTCCACTGTAACAAGCCTGGTCATTTCAAAAGGCAATGTCCCAAGCTTGGCGAAGGACATCGTCAAGCACCTTTCCAAGGAACTGGTCGTGGCCAGGGAGCGGCCACCCGAGGTAGAGGAAGAACCGCCTATGTTGCCAACAGGGAATTGTGTGAAGAAGAAGACCCGACCATGGAAGCAGAGGTTGAAAGGGCAACTATCCATGCCGCCCTTCACAAGAAAGGCCCGAATTACCAGTTTTCGATGATTCAGACACCATCGGACTATCAAGGTAAAGGTTTCAAAACCTTGATTGATTGTGGTAGTACACATTCCTTTATCTCACCAGCTTGTGCAAGAAGATTAGGAATAGCCACAATAGAAGCACCTACCTTGCTTCTGGAATTAGCAAATGGTCGTGAGATCACTTGTACCAGGCAAACTACTAAGGTGGAATTCTTTCTGGGAGGAAAATTGACTTCGGTCAAATTTAGGGTCATGAACCTAGGTATCCATGAGTGTCTACTCGAAATGGATTGGCTTAAACCTAATGACGCCCACATTCATTGTGGAAAGGGCCAAGTTTCCTCTCGAAACTCTAAAGGTGAATTGGTCACAACTCAAGGAGAGGCTGGAAAGCCGACAATTCAATTGGCCAAAGCATCTCAGATCATAAAGGGAGTTAGAAAGGGACTATCTGTCTACTTGATTAAGCTTAATAAGCTAGGTCAGAAGTAGGAGTCTAGTGAAAAACCTTTATGGCTAAAGGAGTACGCGGACATATTCCCTGAAGAGCTGACAGAACTCCCACCTCAAAGAGAAGTGGATCATGAGATCAAGCTAGTGCCAGGAGCTACGCCAATTGCAAAGAGGCCTTATAGGATGTCCATCCCGAAAGCAATTGAGCTGAAGGAGCAACTCAAGCAAATGCTAGATCAGGGCTACATCTGTCCTAGCAGTTCACCATGGAAAGCTCTAGTGCTATTCCAGAAAAAGAAAGATGGAACACTTCGACTGTGTATTGATTACAGAGGGTTGAATCAATCAATTGTTAAGAACAAGTACCCTATTCCTAGAATAGATGAGCTTCTTGATCGTCTTCAGGGTGCGAATATCTTCTCCAAGATTGATCTCAGGTCTCGTTACTATCAGATAAGGATCAAGGAAGAAGATATCCCAAAGACGGCCTTCAACACAAGATATGGACACTTTGAGTTCCTAGTAATGTCATTCAGGCTCACAAATGCACCTGCAACCTTCAACAAGTTAATGCAGAATATCTTTAGGCCATATCTTGATGACTTTGTACTCATCTTCTTCGATGATACCCTATTCTATTCCAAACAAGAAGAAGATCATGAACCCCAGCTTCGGATTGTCCTTGAGACAATGAGGGCACATAAGCTCTATGCTAAGATGAAGAAGTGTGCATTCTTCAAACGTCAGATTGAATATCTGGGACTCATCATATCAGCGGAAGGAATCTCAGTGGATCCAGATAAAGTCAAAGATGTTCTAGAATGGCCAATACCAACAATTGTCAAAGAAATATGCAATATTCTTGGATTGACAGGATGGTATAGGGTTTTCATAAAAAACTATGCTTTGATTGCAGCACCTCTGATGGATCTACTGAAGAAGCAAACATCCATTGCATGGTCAACTACCAAACAAACCAGCTTTGATAGATTAAAGAAAAGTTTGGTATCATCACCTATACTGAAACTTCCGGACCTCAGTAAGGAGTTCGAAGTAGTAATTGACGCTAGTACGCTTGCCTTAGGATGTGTGCTCATGCAAGAAGGTCATCCTGTTGCATACTCTTCAAGAAAACAGAAGAGCCATGAGAAGAATTATGCTACCCATGATCTAGAACTATTAGCTGTCATCCATGCTCTAAAGCTTTGGAGACACTACCTGTTGGGTAACAAGTTTACTCTAGTAATGGATCATAAAAGTCTTAAGTAGATCTTTACCCAGAACAAGCTCAACATGAGGCAATGTTGATGGATTGAAGTGCTGGAGGAGTATGATTTTGAAATCAAATACCAACTGGGAAAGGAGAACGTAGCTACGGATGCACTCAGTTGCAAGGCATTCCTTAATTCTCTAATCTTGCAAAATCCATCAACAGCTAGATCTCTAGCCACAAAGGTATCCATGCCAAACCACCCAATACTTGAGCTAGCTAGAGAAGAAGCATGCCATGATCCAGTCTATCAAAAGATGCTAAGGGAGATCCCTATCAAGGAACAAGACCAAAAGCTATAGGCTAAGTATCATGAATTCTCTATTAATAGTGGACTTGTCTACTATAGAACGAGATTATGTATACCGGCAAGCCAGTCACTTAAGCAGAAGATACTGTGGGAAGCTCATGATTTCCCTTTCTCAAGACATCCTAGCTATGCCAAGACTCTCAATGCAGTTAGGAAGAGCTATTATTGGGAGAGGCTTAAAGGTAACGTTCTCAAATATGTCATGGAGTGTTTGTCTTGTCAACATATTAAGGCTGAATATGTCAAAATGCCAGGAAAGTTGCAACCACTTAACATACCCCAAATGAAATGGGAATTCATCAGTATGGACTTTGTTGTTGGCCTACCCCAAGTTCAGGGAGGATACAACTCCATCATGGTTGTGGTTGACATGCTTACTAAGGTTGCACACCTTATTCCAGTTAAGACAAACTAGAAAGCCTTAGACATTGCAAGGTTGTTTATCAAGGAGATATTCAAGCTACATGGGTTACCCAGAAGAATCATTAGTGATCGTGATTCTCTCTCCACATCACACTTCTAGAGAGCTATCTTTGAAGCCATTGGGACTCAACTCTATTTTAGTATAGCCTACCATTCCCAAACTGATGGCAAAACGGAGTGAGTCAATCAAGTTATCGAGGATATGCTAAGGGCACACTACTGCCGTGAACCAAAAAGGTGGATTCAATACTTACCCTTGGTTGAGTTTTCCTACAATGCTTCCTACCAACAAAGCATTCAGATGACCCCTTTTCAAGCATTGTATGGGCATGACTGTCGAAGTCACCTAAACTTCTCAGATCCAACCTTGAGGGTTGAAGCTTCAAGGCAGATGCTGGAAGAGATGGATGACCAAATAAAGTCAATTAGACAGGACATCCAATCTACCAAGGATAGACAGAAGGCATACGCGGACTTGAAGCATCAAGATAGAACCTTCGAGGAAGGAGATATGGTCTTAATTCACGTACGGCCAAATAAGAGTTCCTTATCCTTAGGAGATTGCAAGAAGCTAAGTCCAAGGTATTGTAGGCCATATAAGATCCTCAAGTGCCTAGGACCCAATGCTTATAGACTGAAACTCCTTGAGAACCTAAAGGTTCATAATGTATTCCATATCAGCTTATTGAAGAAGTATGTATCTAATCCTAGCCATGTACTTGATGACCAACAAGTTGTAATGCCTAGCCAAGGAGTCCTTGAGCTACGGCCTGACAGGATCTTAGATGTTAGGGAGAAACAACTGAGATCCAGAACCTTGAGAGAATGCCTTGTCTAATGGAAAGATTATCCCGAGGAGGATGCTACTTGGATGGATGAAAGCACTCTCAACCAACAATATCCCCAATTCATCTCGAGATGAGGACATCTTGATTCCTCCAAGGGGGAGAGAATGTAATATTCCCATTTGAAAAATATTACTAAACCAACCTACCACGCATTGTAAACTCGTGCGAAGGTTATCTTCAGTGCTAACAGTTAATCTATAACCGCACGCGAGAAGTGGAGAACTCCGTTTTGGCAAAGTAAGGCCGGGGATTCAAACCCGCATAGCCATGGGGAAACATCCTCTTGGGAGGCGGTTAAGAGGATAATGTTAAAATTAATTTCAAATTTTTTTACTATTCCTTCTCCCCCAGCCGATGCACAGCTGGAGGAGAGGGAGTGTGGGGGGATGGGCTAGTAGGGGCTGCATGAGGAAGGGGGGAAGAGAGCCACGCAAACAGCCCACGTGGGGGAGGTCCCCTCTCTCCCCCTTGACTTATAAAAACCCCCCCTAGGGGGGTAAGAGGGGAGAGGGAGACTGCGTGAGGATCAGGCTGCCGAGGTCGCCATAGAGGAGGAGTACGTCATTGTGCTGCCGTAGGCCGCCAATTATCGCTGCCAACCGCCATTGGTCATCTGACCGCCACCATCCCCGCCATTCCACCTTGCTTCCTCTCGCGAACGCTGTCCTTCATCCTCCACGATTGGCCCTTTCCCTGCCACGTGGCTGCTGCAACAGCCAGAGGGTACTAGAAGCTTCTTTTTTAGAAGCTTCTAAGGGGGGGTTTCTGTAGCACGCTTTCCCACAAGATCCTCCAAGAGTCCAATTTTCTCCCTAGGCTTTGAAGAGGAAGCCTATAAGGCCTTCCTACCAAATCTCCCACAAGCCCCCTAGGCCGCCCCGTTCTTTGTAGAGAAGAGGGGTTTCCCTAAGCCCCTTCCCACTAGATCCCTTTTTTCCCCCCGGGATTTTTATGAGAGAAAGAAGAAGTCCATAAGCCTCCTGTTTTCCACCAATCATCACCAGAAGCCCATTCCTAGGCCGGGATTTAAAGTCCTTATTTCCGCAAGCCCCCATAAAACCATTCCTAACCCCGGAATTTCAAGGAGAAGAATAGCTCTCAAGCCTCCATTTTCGCAAGGGCTGTTCACAAGAACCCTTTCGCGAACCCCTCCTCTCCCGCAAAAAGGCCCAAGCTCCAAACCCTAAGACCTTCCATAAGCCAAATTCTGCAAGTGGGTACTTCTGTCACGGAGCCGTACTTCAAATGGAATTTCCGCGTACAAGGGAGACGGCCAAAGATCATAAGGCTCCGAACCAAGGCAAGTAATTCGAATATGCGAAGGCAAACCAGAAGTCGAAATCAAGATGGCCTCTAAAAAGTCACAAGGCGCACGTGCAGGAGGATCATCTCCTAATATTCATGTGGATATTTCACAAAGCCCACAAGTCCAGGTTTTCTTCCTTTTTTTGATTTACGTAGAAGTATTACAGTTATGCATGGTTATTGCATGGAATTAGGATGCACTTATGCTTGTCAAATCCACCTAGCTAAATGTGATTAAAATAAATTGGCTAGTTGAAATTTACTTAAACTATTTCACAATACCAAGTTGGTCATTTGTATTTTCAATGGAATGAACGAAAAATAACATAAGGTGTCTATGCATTTTAGTACCTTATTAGCAAGTTGCCTTTTGTGCATTGCAAAGTGACGAGTCTAGAACAACTAATGACTATCATTACAAAGTCAAAATTATTTTAGTACACCTTTGATTATGCATGGAAAGATTAAATCGCATGTCGCATTTTTAGACAAATCTTCTTCGTAATGATTCATTAAGGAAGTCGTAATCAACCGTAGGAAATTGCAAAGCATGGAGAAGATTCTAAGGGCTGCATGAAATAGGTTAACTCTAGCTTCAATTGGCATGAATCTCATTTAACTACGTAGTAGTTAGGAAAAGATTGCATGTTGCACATTCGACGTACGCAAGAATTTCATTCATCAAGGGTACACTTAGGGAAAGGTTGCATGGTTCACTTAAGCATAAAATCTTAAAAGCTTAGTGGCATGAATCGTGAATGCATGTCCTAGTAGGATCAATGGAAGTTATGCCAAAATTTAACATGCGCTTTGGTCTTAACAAGAAAAGTTAGGATTTGTGAATCTAATCATACGTAGAGGCAATGAATCGTGTGCTTACGAGAATTGTATCGTAATGCAACTAGTTTTTTCCAATTTAGATCAAGACAACATCTTTAGGAATGGTCCGTCCTTGTTGTAAGACAAGTAAACTGGATTACCCAAAACACCTAAACCGCAAAGAATTCGCATAGGATGGTTAAATTGATACAATATACTCCAAGTGCTAACTAGGGTGGCACATTAAGGACTTGACCTAGTCGTACTTGTTGCCAAGTCAAAACCCTCATACCCAAAGGTCCTGCCCACATTCACGAAATGTAGGGACAATTGGACGTACTTGCAAGAAATGATCTAGGGTTTCGACCCTAATGATCACTCAATCAAATGTTGAAACTCGAATTGAGTTTGAACCCCTAGGACCGAATGTTGTCGGGGCCTAGTGCAATTGGGAATGGGTTGGATATGAAGACACCCTAAACCTTGCTTCTTACCTAATCATGATTCTGTGACCAGAAGACGCCATTCGATGGGTGAAATGATCCCATGGAATAGATGCGACACTTGTGCAACAAGTTGCAACGTCACATGATCTTGTGGTTTGATCACAAGAGAGTTGCCAATTCCTTGGAATGAGATTGGCAGATTCTTGCGCAAGTTTAACCTGCAAGAGGATGAGTAGCCATCCTGCTACAGCAGCTTTCTTGGGGGGAAAAGTTACCAAGATAAGGGAATCAGGTATTTGCTTGGAAGCAAAGGACCAATCAATAATTTGGAGTGACATGGTTGCCATGATTTACTGTTAATAAAACCTAAGGTATTGGTTAAGTTGGGTTAATAGGGTACAGTCTTAACCCAAGGACAAAAGGGAGAATAGACAAACCCTTTGGGATCTTGCCAAGTTTGCAATTGATCCCGGATCGAATGTTGGATGCATTTGGAGAGAAGGATTCATTCCTTAGTAGTTGGCCAAATAACGACCACTGGAAATGATTGTGCTTGTAACAGTTTAGAGAGCATTGTTTTCTTTGTTTGCTCAACTAAAGGATGAAAAGATATCTAATGCTTCAAGTTGAAGGCCTGAAGGGAGAGATAGCCATTGTTACCCCCGACTTTCTGCTTGACCCTAACCAAGGGGGTTGTTAACCGCGCCGGGAAGGTGGACCAAACCCGCCGCGTGAGGTCTCTCTGTTGGTTACTACTTAGAGTAGGAGGATGCTTGGGTGCAAGGGGGGGCTCTAGCCATAAATCCCTCGCCTTCCGGGCCATGCATAAGAGGCCAATGTGACTTGGGATTGGATCTCGAGGCCCGTATACTAGTCTACGGCCAGAATCTTGGATTAGTAATCCCTGCGGATTACTAGATAGCCTTTGGGCGGATTATGGATAAGCCTGCGGGCTGGACTTTATGAATGTATTCCAAAGATAAATATGATAACCTATTGAAAAGGAACTTGTTTGACACTATTCTTCTATGTCAAGTGCTAAGATTACGTGAAGGAACCGATATCTAACGGGCTAATTAAGGAAGCTTCTTAATACATGTCCAACTAAATGTGGTAGGTAATTAGACAACTAAAGCAACCTTGAGGAAAGTGCGGTGGATGTGGCCATGGGTCCCGTCTTACGGATGGGTGGTCCCGGTTGGCCAAGAACTTTTCTCAATCATAATGGAGAGCAAGGAGATCTTCTCAAAGAAAATGAATAGCAAGGGTGTTGACCTAGATTCTAGGTTATAATAATCCCAGTTTATGTTGTTTTAGGGGAACGAAATGGGACTATGCCTTATGGTAGAGAGGTTGAGCCTTGCATCCCTCTCATTTCCCATTCTCCTTGAACCAAGTGCAGCGTGAATCTGCTTCGGCCCTGGCATTTCTGTGTAAAGTAGTTTGCTTGGGGTTCAACGCTAGTTGCCATTTAGGAAATGACCATTAGGGGAAACCCTGATTCAGGTCAGTCCTAAGTGGGAATGGCCAAAATACTTCCGCTACGTGGCAGATGTGGAAAGCCTTAGATCGCAAACCCCGTAACATTCCATGGGAGTGCTGGGCGGAGCTTTCTAGACCTCCTTTCCGATGGACTGCTAAGACGTGTCCTGAAGGGAACACGTGGACACTTTACAAAAGCATAGAGATGGGTTGCAATTGACCTATCCATTGTTTATGCATTACAAATGGATAGTCGATTTGGTTACCATGCCTATAGGTTTATGGAATATGAGATATCTTTTTTTTGCACAAGAAAACTTGACAAATCAAGTGGAAGGTTGAGCTCTTAGTACAAAAACTACTCAAGTAGTTTGTAGGTTCTTATTGAAAGAAGTCCTTTGCAGGTATGGTTGTGTTGGTAAAGTGGTTATAGATAGAGGAGAATTGGATGTGGATGAGGCTCGTGAATTCTTTTCATGATTGGGTATCAAGCAGGCTTTAACTTCAGCCTACAATCCTAAAGCAAATGGCAAAAGGCCGGAAAGAGGTCATCAACCTATCATTAATTCATTAGTAAAGTCATGCAAGGGTGAGATGGAAGAGTGGCCGAGTATGTTACCCTTTAATTTATGGGCTGATAGGACCACTCATAGTGCAATTATAGGGTATATGCCTACTGAATTAATGTATGGACAATAGCCAATCATGCCTATTGAGGAGACTATCGCTACTTGGAGTGTTCCACCATGGGAGGAGGGTTCGAATAGAGAAGAGTTGTTGGTCCTACGCATTAGATAGTTAGAAAGAAGGCATGAAGACAATGACATAACCATGAAAAAGTTGAAGACTGCAAGGATCAAGAACAAGAAGAGGTTTGACAACAAGCGACGTAGACTTCAACCACAAGCTATACACAAAGGGGACTCAGTGCTCGTTTATGACAACAGCTTGGAAAATTAGCATAGTGCCAATTCGAAAGATAGCAAAGTGGTGGTTTGGTCCATATGTGGTAAGTTTTGTTTTTGACAATGCTACCTATGCATTAGATAAGATGGATGGGATAGCTCTAAGGATTCCAGTTGGCTTGAAAATGTATCAAGCTCTTTAAACACAGCAAGTCTTTAGCATATGAGTTGTAGGAATTGGATACTAAGCATAAACATGAGAATATGGAAGAAGAAGAGGTAGAAGATGAAGACATTCACATGGCAAAGGATACTTCTTCTAACACTTCAGATCCATAAGACATTGGCACATGCCAGAGGATGTGCAAGTTAGGAGGGAGTGGATGTCATGATGGGATTTTATGTTTACAATGTGAAAAATGGAGATGATGTGGATCATCTAGGTCTATATACTTGGTCTACAGAAGCTTTAGGACACATTATGGGACATAAAGCAATGACTCTTTAAGTTCATTTTGCTTGGATGTCACTTAGTTTGACAAGTCCACTTGGTTTGAGCATGCGACATGGTATATGCCTTTGTTAATGACTTAGGTAACTTAAGTGTGTCTTATGAAACTTAGTGATTATGTGGATGAAGAGTAGGGTCTTCAGCATGATTTTCGGCACATTTCATGGGCATGACCTGCAGGAGAGTGTTGGAACAGCTAGACCACAAGAGGAGCTTACAAGGCATGCAACTCAAGCTTCGACTCAATGGAAATGGTCAAGATTAATTCTAGGAAGGTAAAGTGTGATTTTTGCTATGTATTTGGGGAAGAGGAAGAGAGCTATGGTGTTGTCACGAACAAGGAAAAACACCGAATCCATGACCAACAAGGTGTCTTCTTGCTTCAACTTAATTCTCAAGGCTTTTCTTAATGCCTCGAGCTTGGTTCTTGCTCCTAGGATCTAGTGTACCACTTGGGACAACCAAAGGTGTGTTTTTTCTTGGTCTATGGGTTGTTTTGGACTATTCAAAACTATCATAAACAGGGCAATCCACTCAATTTGGGAGAGCTTGCAAGCGATCTAAGTGAATGTATGTATTGGATACGGTCCCTAAACAACAAGGCAACCTTGGGCATTCATTAGAGAGGCTTATGATTGGATTTGTATGCAGTTTGGAGCCTTGATTGAGGGTTGGAATACACTGTTATTGATAGGGCTGAAGTTATTCTTTAGCTTTGATAGAGATTTGACAGGAGCATTTGATATGTGTCTTGGTTGTATTGGCTTCTACCACATGTAATTTTAAGGTGAATACCTACAACAGTCAATGGATGGTAGCACCATGGATCATGGATTATGTTATGTATTTGTGTATGAGCTAAGCTCTTGTCTCAGTGTGTCTTCGACTTCAATCCACCCTTATTTGGATGTATTTAGTTATGAGCTATGATTATGAGCTGATGTCTTCCATGTATGACAGGATGCTGAAATAAATTGACAAGCTTCACCTCTATCAGTTGTCTTCTACATCTTATATTTCTTCAAACCCCTTCTCTTACATCTACTGCTCTCCTTGAATCTCCCTTCACCCTAATGTCTCTTACCCCCGTGGTAGACTTTCGACCTCAAACGCTCTAATAACGTGTGTATGTGTGTATGTGCATGCTCACATACATGTACAAGCGCGCGCACATGTGTGTAGTTTAAATATAATAAAATCCTTTTACACTTATAATATTAAAAAATATTAATCTTGAGCTTAAAGTCTTAGAATTGTAAAAGAGAATATGAGAGAGAGAGAGAGAGAGAATAGCATAAAACAAAGTTTCAATTTTTATTAGACGTTGTGTGTATTTTGTATCTACAAAGTTTACAAGCACACAAGCTACAAAATATTTCATTTGAAAGGGCCCTTTGAAATAAAATATTTTCTAGCTTGTGTGTATTTAAACTCAATTGTTAGGAAAATTTTATTTCTTGAAAAATCTTTCAAAAAATTTATTTCTATTGTGCATATTAAACATCTACTTATATGTTTTCTAAATGTTTCAAATTTTATATTGTCTCATATGCGTGCATAATCTAATTTAAGCTAAACACAAATCCTTTCACTTAAAATAAATTTATTCAACATTCACTTTAGTTTGACTTCAAAAATCAAAATAAAATCACTATAATATTTTTAAAATAAAAAATTTACATAAAAATTTCACGTTCAAATTTTATTATGAAATAAAATAATTGCTTCAAAATATACTAAAATGAAAAGTAAAGATATAAATTTTTTTCTTTGGATTCATTGGAAGGCTATACCCTTGACAAAACCTCGTCAATACCTTCAATGGAAAAAGAGACAGCCTTGCATTGTCGAGGGATACTCATTGTGAAAAATTATTATCTATAAGGCTAAACATAATGTTCATCATTTATTCAAATTAATACAATATTTATTTACAATAGATCATATGACATAGTATTTGTGCATATGCATGTCATCTACCTTTGTATGAGATCCAACTTTCCAATGTAATGTGAAAGAGCCACATATTTTCTATACCTTGTTGACTTGAAACTACTCGCATAGTTGGCTTTTTTTTAGCCCCTAATATGAGTAAGCAAGTTGTCACTATAGACCAAAACATGGTTTTAAGGATGTATTCTTAGAAAAGAAAACTAAGAACTATCATTGACCAAGAACAAGGAGAGAATCAACTAAATATCAATTGATTCTCATTGCTTTCAAGAAATTGTGGCATTCACATAGTAAATGTAGGCAGGCATGAGATGGGTAGGCTTTGCTCGTCACATGTATTGATCAAATGCACACCCTCTAGGTTGTTGACAAGGGTAGCTAGGACTCAATTAGAACTCTATAAAGGAGCCTTCACTCTCTTATCTTGTATGTCAAAGGGTATCATGTCATCTACTTCTTTAACCTCTCTAATGAAAATGGCAAGCTATCTTTTGTCCTCAACACATGTGATCCTTTTGAAGTCCCCTATGAGTCATTCTCATCCCAAAGGAGATGAAAATAGCAAAGGAATGCAAAATAGGATTGCAAAAGTTGACATCTCTTTGAGTATATTGTGTAGGTCTCTATATCATAGTGTGCATTGCGAGTGAATTTATCTAGTTCCTAGGGTAGCTTTCTCTTTGCAACTTTATCAAAGTGATGGGTGTAAACATATTATTGTGCCTTTATGTTTATTGTACCACTTAAAGTCATTCTTTGGTATTCCTCTATTTGGACACTTAGCACACTTGTACAAAAATGTAAAATACTCATGAGCATAAGCAACAACTCATGAGCATCGGAATGAGTGCATGTACTATGGAAGAGCGTAAAAAGCTTCCAATTAGGGGTTTTCTCCAACTCAACCTCAACATCTAGCTCATACTTCATCTTTGTTCTATTGATTAAAAAAACAATAGGTAAAAAGGATTAGTACCCAGTGTTACAAGGTCTCTTCATAAGTGGGAGAGTCCTCCCTCCCTTGCAGTGACCTTGTGTGGGCTTTTCATCACAAGAGGGTTAGTATCAAGTAGTAGGGTCCCTCCATAAGTTAGAGGGTCGTCCCTTGCTTGTGGTGACCTGCGCACACTTCAGCACACAAAGCTTTAGCACCAAGTCATATAGGGTCTCCTTGCTAATGGAAGGGTCTTCTCTTGCTTGGTGATGACCCATGTAGGTTTCACTATATACAAATATCGATACAAGAGATACGGGGTCTCTTTGCAAGTGGAAGGATCCTCCCTCATTTGTGTTGATTCACAAGGATTTGCAACATATGAGGGTCATTATTTAACAATACAAGGTCTATCTATAAGTGGGAGGGTCTCCCTCACTTGGTGGTGATGCATGAAAACTTTAATACACATGAGGATGAGTACCAAAAGTGATGCAAGGTCTCTGTGCAAGTGGAGGGTCAATACTAAGTGATATGGGTTCTCTCTACACAAGTGGGAGGTACCTCTCTTACTTGATGATGACTTGTGTAAGATTTAGCACACATGAGTTCAATACTAAGCAATAGAAGGTCTCTCTACAAGAGGGAGGAGCCTCTATTGCTTGGTGGTGACCCATATACAGGCTTCATTATATATAAGAGTCACCACCAAGGGACACAAGGGCCCTCTATATTTGGAGGGACCTCACTTACCTGGTGGTGATCCATTGAACTGTACCACACACAAGGGTTACTACAAGTGATAGAGGTCCTCTATACCAAGATATAGGTGCCCTCCCTCACTTGGTGGTGACCCATGCGAGCTACACTTCACACAAGGGTTGCCACCAAGTGATACAAGGGCTTTTGTAGTTGGAAGGCCTCCCAAAACTAGACATGGATACCTTCATGATTGGGAGGGCCTTCCATGACTTTATAGTGGCTAATTCAAGTTTCAATCAACACTGTGATCATGAGAGCGTGATATGATTACTCTCCACTAAGTGGAGGCACCTATTACTTGGCAATGACTCATTGTGGATTTAGACCATACAAGGGTCACAAACAAGCCATTATTGGAGGGATGTGTGCATCAACCCCACAAAGACATGGGGTCTCTAGAAGGCATTGCATGCTAGGAAAGAGGAGAGAGAGAGAACAAAATTTTGATGAAATTCAAGAAGAGATGCAAGGTAAACTCATGATTATACTTATTGTTTGTAAGGTCCTATGAGCTCAAAACTAAAATTAAAAAGCTCCTAGCTATTAGCCCTTATTGAACTCTACTCAAACCCACATCAAATCATCAAGAATATTTTCTAATATTTAAAAAAAATCTCTCATCTTCCATTGTTTTCACTGCATAAAAGCATTGAAGCACATTTGAGTGTCATCTTTATCCATACATCCTATGTTCTTGAATTCAAGTAGAGCCCTCGAAGTGGGGGGGGGGCTCATAAATATTTGTTTGTATCATGTGAATAGATAGGTAATATTTTCCTATATAGGTTTTTTTTTAAATGTCTAGAAAAAGTTCCTAGATATGTAATATTTTCCTATACATGATTTTTTTTCTATGTTGCAAAAAGTTTTGTATATAGGTAATTTTATTTTTTTTAATATTTAAATAGTTTATATGATACCTTAATATGGTGGTACTATATTCTTACTCAAGTTGATCCATAATGGCTAATGAAATGATATACAAAGATGTCAAATTGTACATTACTCCAACGTAAATTTGGAAACCTCTATCACTTGTGTCAGTGCGAATGCTAATGGATTGTTTGGAGAAGGAGGGCTTGCTAATTGTTGTCACAAACTTCCATGTGGCTATGAATGGTTATAGCAACAATATCCCTCTGCAATACAAAAATTAGGCACAATAATATGATCAAGAAATCATAAAGCCATGATTAAGATTGATTAACAAGGCCTACCCTAGCTCAGCTTAGCTACCACATGTTGGAGTGCTCACGTATCCCAAACAACTGCATGTATAACAATTCAGCATGTGTCTCCCATGATTGCAATAGGCAAAGAAGCTAATGATAATGATGATATTGCAATATAAGAAATCCTCTTGTATTTGAATAAAAAATCAAAACTAGCTCTTGTAATGGTTGCCACTAAGTATAAGAGCTATTAAGAGCTCTGAAAACATATGAAGTTTTCTCAAGACCTGCAATACTCTCCTTCCTTGCAAAAGGCCTCTTGTTTTATACAAGTCAATGTCCATGACCTACTCACAATTCATCCCTGTCCTCATGCCCAATTGGTTTTAGTTTCCTTTGTAACAAATAATGGTGCCTTCTGCTATGATACAAAATCAAAATCATTGAATTTGAAAAACACAGGGATCCACTTAGAACCACGATTGAAAGGCCTTCTTAGAGACAATGAATGCATACCTTTATTCCAAGAAACACAAGAAAGGTTCTTGAAAAGTTGCAGAGCAATCCCCCAAGTTTTGTTTCACTTTGGCTAATTCTATGTGTGAAAATGAACTATTGCTAATATATTTGCAATGGAAAAAGATCATACCTTAAGGGAAAGAGCATATCTAATGATGAAGTGAGATCCCTAGTTCAAAAAAAGGTTCCAATTAGTAATGGTGTAGCATGAGAGCTAAGAAGATCCATTGCTTGTTAAAGGGATTTTAATTTAATGCTCCAACTCAAAGAAAGCCCAACAAAAAGTACTAAGAACAATTCAAGGAATAGAAAAACAAACACAACATACATGGCAATGTGCCAAGCATTTACATTGGCTCCAACTTGCACCAACTTAACAAGATCATGGAAAATGGCTTCTAACTCTCCTTGCAACTAAAGTATTCCAAGAGACCAACCCAAAACGTTCATGCTCAACTTATCCAACAATTTGAAGCTTAGCATATCTAGTGATTAGAGACTAAATCCCATGATTTAGTCTTCTTCTTCCTTGGTGAAGTGACATCCATGCAACATCTGGCCTGCTCTTATTATATTGTTGCATGAGTCCATTTTACTCATTTAAGTAGGCTACCATCTTGGAGCACAATGAGTTATCAAAAAATAGAAGAATCAAAATTTTGAGTAGCAAGAGGCTCCCTTCTAAATGAGCTCTTAGAATATTCTTTTTTACCTAGTCAATGAAAAATTAAGAGAGATAGAGAGGGGGGGGGGGGTTGGGGCAGATACCTGTAACAATAACCTCACACTCAGCAAGTGCAATATACATGTGGCATGCTAGAATTGATATTGTTATTGTATAAGGGTATCCATCAAGCTCAAAGATCAACTAAAGCAGCTCCAAGGTCTTGAATATATGGGTGAAGTATTTGGAATAACCACTCTTGCTATTCATCAAATGGCTAACGAAAAATATAATTGTTTTAGCTCTTCCTGGTTATAGGGATCAATGTAACAATCACTATACTTTTGTATGTGGAAACAATAATCATCTATTCAATTTCCTACTATGTAGGGAATATCCTCCTCCTAAGCCAATATCCAATCAATTGTCTGCTGTGTAGAAAATCACATTATTTGAGGCATGTTGCTACATGGAGCTCTTTCCACAAGAACCAAGTTGTTTCAGACCTATTTCTATTTCTATACTTTCTAGTCTAGAGGGATATGCTCCTTGTGATTATTAGTGGAGAGTATTTTTTTTGCGCGTAACACTTAGTAAGGCACAAAGAACAAGATAAAAACCTCTCAACTTCCTAATTTGAAGCACTCCTAGAAGGTGTCAACTTACTTTGATTGGACTATTTAAATGTGGCTTCACAGTCTAATAAGTGAAATAAGAAAAAACCCTAAATATCATTTTCATTTCTTTTCTTTCCTATACATCTCTTCTTCTTTCATTTTCAATACTAAACATACCACTTTCTCTCAACAATGTAGTAGCTTGTGTGGTGTGTAGGCTTACAAGCATTAGCTTTTATTAGATCATCCAAAACTATGCCTATGCTAAATCTTCATAGTTATAGGTTTCAACAAAGGTTGCCATCTATTGAATATGCTCACTATCAATTTAAACAAACCCCACCTAGTTGATCATTTACTCCAATTTTTTAGATGATTAGGAACACCAAAGATACTACACACATGCCTTGAATTTCTTCCAAACACCTTCTACAATCAATCCTTGAGCAAAAACCACAGATGTAGTTGTCCCATCACTCACCAGGTCATTTTAACAATCATATTTCCCATGTGATAATTTTTACTAGCATTAATTGCTACCACATGAGGAAGGCCACCATTTTCAACTTCTTTAGATAAAGCCTTCGATTGAGATGCCAAATTATTGACCTCCTATTACTTCTTCTAGTTGCCCTCTAGAGACTATGACATGCCAAAACAAAACATACAATCTAGCCTCCCTCTCTCTTTCCCAAGTTATTTGTTGCTACTACTTATTGTAGTAATGCTTTTCAATTTATAGTGTTTCTACTCCTAACTTCAAACTACAAGTGTTCCTCTTATATATGAGTAGGAAGAGTTGCTCCTAATCTCAATCGTCCATCTTCACTTGGAAAGCTAAAGGCTACTCACCATTTTTTATTTCATGGCTACTCCCCTTGGTGTATTCTATGATAGACATGTGCCTCATTTTTCCAACTAAATTCGCTACATGTAGTAGATGTCTTTTAGATGTATTTGTTGCCTACATTTTAACCATGCCACAATTGTTACTGCCCTCACCTTCTTTAGATGAAGATAGAGCAAATGATGATAGATTGCACCTACTATTTCATGTATGACTACTGCATCATGTATAATTCACTATAGTTAACTTGTACTTTTGAGTTGTATGAGCTGACAAATAGCTAAGTGGTGTCATTTCTTGTATACAAGAAAACTTGCATCCTTTGATGGACCAAATCTTGTGTAAAGGCTGACATGTGTGTCAACTAAACCTATAATGGGCTATGACGAAAAAAACCTAGGCAAAATATTCTATCAATGCATGAGCTAAAGGAGACAGTTGTACGTTTCAACTTCCTATCCAGAATCTCAAGATCTTTGTATTATATGGATGTACACTAGAGTCAACAGAACCTAGTATTCTCCTCATCATTTTTTTTCTACATTATCTCTTCAAAATTAGTCCCTTTCACCTCTAGTGCATGCTATCAATACATGAGTTTTTATCACCACTATATCCATCCCAGTCCTTCCCTTCTCTTCTCCTGATGCTTGTTTCTATGGTTATCTCCTTTTGTCCTTATTGTTGAAGAGCTTTCACCCACGAATATCCATGTTTTCCACATTAAAAAATATATATGTAATAACATTCTTCTCCATAATCAAACCTAGAAGCACTTGCATTGCAAGGTCTTGATTCATGCAACGTATCGATTTAGACATTGAATGCTTGAGGATTGTTTTTAAGAAGTCCTAGTGGACGGAATTGTGCCCTTATTCTTTGTCATAGACCTATTCTCCTAGTTGTCTCCCTTTTTTGTGGATTCTCAATCACCTACTCTTGATGATCAAAAACTTCATAAAGAAGGCAATTGTCCTTAAGCATGGATAACTACATCTCTAGCAAGTATCTAACCAAAGCTTCCATTCTACAACATTTAAGAGTTTGTTTGTTTTTTGAATCCATTGAAGAAAGTAGGAAAGACCAACCCTAGTGCGAATTGAAGCCTTTGCTTCTTGAAATTATCCTTTCCCTATCACATACATGCCCTACCCCTTCTTTCCTATGTGCCCCAATACTCTTTGCAAGGAAAATCACATGCTCTTGTAGAAGAGAGAGTATGCCTTTTCACTATAGTCCCAACCTCCTCCAAACATGCAACAAAAATATCGTCCAAACCCCTATCCTAGGACATGGAAATGTAATAGCACTTTCCATTATGATTGTCCAATCCTCCTCAAGCTTGCAAAGAGCTCACTCTCTACTTATGGATGATGGGTTGGTAGTATTTTTAAATAGCCTCCCTTATGGTAGAAATCAACACCCTACATGTAAGATTATACAATGCATGAGAAGCCTGGGCTTGGTCTTTTACAACACTTGTGTTGTCTTGCTTTTGAAACAAAAATTCCACCATTTTTTAAATTTTTTTTGAATCTAGGAAAAAAGCATCATCTACCATTTTCCAAAAGCATCTCAAATCTTCATCATTGTGGTCCATGCTCAAAGATACTTAGTGATTGGGGCATTCAAGGAAACTATATCCCCTACTTGAAGCTCTCAAAAACTCTCTGTGATTTTGTAAGCAAAGGACCACACTTTTTAGGCAAACTAACCAATGCATTGAACAGCATTATGATTTTCCAATTGGCATACCTTACACATCTTGCCATCTACTTCTATTCCCTTGCTAGTTGCTCATATACTATTGAAAGCTTCATTGTGTATCTACTCAGTGTATCCATCAATTACTGGAGAGCAAGATATTAAACCCTGTGATAAAATCTTTTTAACACTTATTATACTTTTGCAAATCACAATACATGCAATTTACACGTACATTAGACCTACTCATGATGTAGGGAAAAAGCGATCAAGAGACTAGACAAAATCTCTAGTCTAGAGTTAGGTGAATATAATAACACTATATTATTGAGTTTGGAAATCTCCTAATTCCCATTTTTTGAATACTAAAAAGGTGGCACCCGGATAACATGCCCATAAGTTTCTCAAAACCATATGATGTGACCTATCATTGGAAAGTGCTTGAAAAATGGAATCTATTGAGCTATAGAGCACTCAATTTGGAGTTTTAGCGTTCAAGTTATGACAAATCCAAAGATTTGACCACGAGTCCCAAACTTATGGGAAATTCCCATATTCCCCAATATGGTGTTTAATAGTCTACTTTAATTCTACTTAAAAGAAAATATATTCTCAATTGATCTCTTTACTTGAATAAATAAAATGTATAATCATACAACTATTCACACAATGGAGTATATTGGTAATCAAGAATGACTGCTTGCATACAGGAACACATTTCTACAAATGTTATGGCTGTTACTTACTTGCATGGTAGAGTGTATCAGCAATACCATTTCTTATTAACTATAGTAGCAACCTTCCCTCAGTACTACAATATGTATCTCTTTTCCATTTATCACTCCTATGATGTTACAAGCTTTCAGAAGGCAAAAAGAGTTTAGTGTATTTGGGGAGAGGTTGTCCTCTAAAATGCACCCAAAGCATTTTAGAGATTCATCCCAATGTCCTAGCCAAGGGCATCAAAGAACTCCAAGAGACTACCAAGTTGGGGAAGCTCAAGCTACTCTGTAATAATACTAAAATTGGATTTGAGCTATATGCATTGAATTCCATGACAAGCCTAGGGATTACCTTACAAATCTAATTATTGAGGACTGAGAATCATTGTTGAACACCATGTTCACATCCTTGCCCAAAAATGTGACCATCATCCACATCTCCATTAGGACATCCTTGTATGGAATTTGAGTGGTAATGAGACAAATGTCACAAGTAGATTTTCTCTCCATAGTACAGCTACAATTTTCTTCTAATAAACATTTAATCTCATTGGTGACTACATTAAGAGTCCGAATGAGAAAAGGGGTAGGCATAGGCCTAGTGTATCTTTTGAAAATAAGTGCAAGTTGATACTTTGGTGCAATGTGTAGGCCTTTAGGTACAAGAATAATATTGACAAGGTATAAGATGATGTTAAGCTGCTGGGAAGCGGAACACATGGCAAATCTAGTAAATCAAATCTCAATCATAAACAAAGAATTTAGTGGAAAAATCTAATAAATCAAGCATCTCAACTATTAAATACAAACAACATTATCATACATAAGAGGATTTGAATAACTCAATAGATTCAGAAAGACAAGAGAAAAATGCTTGATTAGGCCCAACCTCCCCCATGGAAAAAGCCATGGTTTGCCATCCTTAATTATATATTATAGTTTTACATGGATATTTCCATACATATCTTACATATAATTACAAAGAAAGTACAAATATGAACTGAAATATAGAGTTTTAAGGGTCAAGAGGTATCTTGTACGTGCCAAAACCCCCAAAACGACTCTTAAAGCTTCGAATTCCAATTTCGGATGAGGGAGAAATGAAAAAACTAAGTTTTTACTCTGTTCTCTTGTTTTGTGCATAATCCTGTTGCTTTTATAAAGAAAGCTAAAAAAGGCTTATAAACTTAACCACATTAAGAAACTAATAGTTATTCCATAAATAAAGCTTATTTCAATAAAAGCATATCTTAAATCTCATATTCTAAAATAATCTATATTAAAAAATAAATAAATTAATAGTACTAAGGACAATGATCTAATCATTACTAAAGAAGTTTAAACTTATAACTTACAAATAGAGTAATAATTTTAATAATGAAATTTGTACTTGGACTTCCGCTAACGCCTAGTGCTACCCAAAGCCAACGTTGCCTGTTCTACACATCAATTGAAGTATTCACAATTTTTTATAAATAAAAGAAACAAACAATAGTGAATACCTAGTAGTCTTCAGCTACAAAATAAATAAATAGGTTGGAACTCTGTCCTAACCTTAATTTTGGTACGAGTGCACTCTAAACTCATTAACGTCCATTAATTTAAATATGTATTTTGTAGAATCACCCGCTGTGGAGTCACCAACGTGCACATTAAATTAACATGATGCCCGAAAAGAACAGGCATCCCCGTCAACTTCTTGCACAAGGAATCCACCTTGTGTATGAGCCTCGGCAAATAAATATAGTTTTATGGAATCCACCACAAAACCTCATAAATCCACCGTGGAATAAAAAACTCACGGAATCCACTATGGTCTCACAGAATCCACCCTGGAATATGCCTCCTGGCAGCATCACAAGCATTGCACACAACATAGCAGGTGAAGGTCTTTGGGAAGTACTATTTATAGACTTTGATAACAACATCCCAAAGATGGACAAAGCTTATAGATGGTGATGTTTGATAAGTGACATAGTGCATTAATCCTCTTCTCCCCTAGCTTCACCTAGAGCAATGCATGTAGATAAGTTGTGAAAGAAGAAATAATATATGGAACAACAAGGTAATGAAGGGAACTCCTTGGTCCGACCTCACATGCATCTCAAAATCCATGAAGTTTCACCAAGGTCTTGGAGGGTAGTCCTTGATCCTACCTCACTTATCCCTCTAAGGAAAGTTCCTTGGTCTCCCGACCTCAAATACCTCTCAAAATCCATGAATTGTGGAGGATTAAGAGGGAGGCTTTAATCCCAATGTATCATAGTAGAATAATATATATAAGTTAGTATATATATATATATATATATATATCAAGTGAATGAGGTCATCTTACCATTATGGTGCAATAATGTTTATGGAAACATGCCATCTACTTACATGAGGCATACTTTAATATAGTCATGAGAGCTTCTAAAAAGGGATCAAGTATATTATTTGGTTAACAAAGATGTAATGAAGAACCATCCATAATTGTAGGATACCCATGACTCAAATATTTTGAGCTTCAAGTCCATTTTATAATATATCTCCAATGCACCTACAATATCTATTGTGCTAATGGATGCATTTTACAACCTCTTATTTTTCCATGTAAACCTCCACCTAGAATCACAAAAGGTGTACATAGCTTTTGGGTGTGTAGTTTAACCCTTATATAGAAATCAATGTTTATAAAGGCTTGCATATTTCTACTAAATAAAAGTTATCTAATTTTCCCTAGGAAATTCATTTCTAGAAGTAGTACTCTTGGAAATATTTATCTACAATAACTCTAGAATTGGGCCTGGATGGATTCGGAGGTGAGCCACATGACATTTAAAAACCTTGGAGTGCTACATAAGAGTCTCCTCACATTTAAGGAAAGGGTGCTAAGCATATAAGAAAGTCAACATGAGGACAATGAAATATATCTTCTATGAAAAATTCAAAGTTATCAAGTACTTGAAGCCAAGAACTTTGAAAATGAAAGGAGGTGGTGGGTCAAGCTTGAATACACATGTCTTTGAGTATTTTAAGAAATACTCCAATAACTCTCCCATGTGATGCATACATCCAATTTGCTTTGTCTTCCCTCTTATATTTTTCATTTTATGCATCTAACTTTTCCTAGCCTATTAACTATGATATTCTCCCTTTTAATATTTGAAATTTCATAAATGGCGCATCCATGGAAAAATATTCTACTATCAAAAGAACAAAAGGTAATAATATGTTAGTCCATGAAGGGATTCATAACAAAGGCTGTATCTACTATGGTGGAGATTTGAGACTCTTCTTAATTATTATTCAAAGCCTTATCCACCATGAATCTCACTCCAAAGCAAGCTTTCTAATATATTATAAGAAGTGTATATATCATTCTACCTTCTCTCTACTCAAAACCTTATAAAACTATATCATCAAATCTGTGTAGAGAACATGGATCTAGAGCATAGCTCTGACTATGGAGGATGGAATTCAGTAACAAGACTCATAGTGACATAAACAAGAAGACAAGCTACTGCTCTAGTGAATGAAGTTCCAAGATGTAGGCTTGGATTCATAAACACAATCATGAGCTGACCATGACAAAGACAAAGAATGGAGTACCAAGTACAAGTAGCATTGCATTGAAAAGTGAACCAAGTACATGTATTTATAACTTTCCAGCTTCTCCACTCTCCTCACTGTGCTTATGGGATACAAATCTTCTCATTATACAACATACATCATTTGCCCTATTTTCCAACACCCCCCCCCCCCAAATGATGAATTCCTACACTTGCTGGCTTTTGCCCCCCCTACATGATGACATGGCCCAAGAGACTAGCTCATGGGCAGCCTAATCAAGTCAAGCTTGCAATTTTTATATTTTTGGCAATGGTTTTTTCAATACAAATCTACTAAGGGAAAGAAAACATCCACTATGGAAAAGATACAATGAAATTTTCTTTAGAATAATTTGTCAAAGTTTTTTAGGGTAGTGGAAGTATCTTCTTCTTCTTCTCCTTCATTCATAAACTGACCTTGATGGTGATCATCTTGCACCTGTTGTGTTGTCTTCTTGTGAAAACATTCATTGGTGGCTACATGGACAGTCTTGCCATGGTAATGACAAATAATTCGGTCCTTGTTGATGTTGGTGGTGAATTCTCAACCACGTTGTCAAAGAGTTTACTAACCATGATATAAATCATGGGATTCTTATGAACACAGAAGAGTTTCACTGGAAGTTGTATGAGATATTTACATACAAAATTCAAGCATTATTATCCAATATCTACCTTAGTTATACAAGTTCTTTTGTATTTATCATATAAATTTCAATTATACCATGTAGATTTATGAAAAATAAGTCTCTGGGAACCTATAACTTGGACATCTAGAAGTAATTGACAGTCTGCTGGATAAATCACATTAATTTAGGTGCAAAAATATGGACAAAACCCCAAAAATGTTGCCAAAAACTGTCAAAAAGTCCACTAGGTCCACATGGGACCAAAAGTAACTGACTTAGGTGATCAGCCAAGTGACCTAGGCTGGTCAAAAAGTGACCAGGGTTAGAGCAGAGAGTAGCCCACGTTTTTCAGCGCAAAATGCGGGCTACACTGCCTGAGGAAGACTAGAAAAAAGCTGGAGCTGAGATGCATGGAATGGAGCATGCAAACTGAAGATTCACTGGTCCAACTACTGAAGATGTAAACTTGGTGAGAGCTCCACTTCTCTGCCTCTTTGGTCTGACGAAAATGCATGTTGAAACTGTCTATAAAAGAGGGGAAATCTGAGAGAAGAGTATTCAGCCTGCTCTTATGCACGACTTCTCTCATCTTCTCTACCTTATTCTTGGTCCAATGAAGCCCAAGTACTTGAGTGACTTTGGGGCAAGCAAAGGGTGAGGATATTGAAGACTTATGGACTGTTATGGGCTGAAATAACCAGTCATAAACAGGGCAGCCCACTATTTTGATCTATTTTTTATGAGCAAACATGGGTTTTTTATGGTTGTAATAGAGGAAAATGACCTCTTTTCTTCAGGACATTGTTCATAGATGATCAAGAGTGCTTATTCTTGAGTTTATGCACTCATTTTGAATTTGTTTATGGGCTGGAATTATCTATTCTGAAACAGGGCTGAAGCTAAAATTATTCTTTTCCCATTCATTTCATGTATCTTTGGCCCAAATCTTGGATGCATTTGATTCTATCAACAATATACTTGACCCAAAGGATTGAAATCCATCTATGTATATGAAATAAATGCCATTAGAGCTTGCATTTGACATTCATAAATGATTTAAAAATCTAAAAATATCCTTTATGAAATGATGTATGCATCCTGAAGCATTTGATGTAATCAAGTTAGACTTATTCCTTCTGTTCATGTATGCTAAGTACAAAGTGAGAAGGCTTGAATTCCTCTTCCGTACCTAAATTCTTTCTAAACCCCGAATATTATTAAAACCCAATCCATTTTTCTTTCTGAATCTTGAATTCCAAACTCTTCTTCTGCACTAAAAGCCCCGGTGGTAGACCTTCAACTCTTAACGTGACGACAACGTCCTTTTGCTGTATAAGTACCCTTGGTGTACAAGAGGTTATCCCTTTAGCTCGTTCCTTTTACATCCTTTCTTTGAAATTTTCGTTCTCCATCAAGCAATGAGTGCTCAATGTCTTTGATTGAGAGATTGGGAAAGTTACTTAGTATGGACACAAGATTCTCAGACGGTTCATGATTAACACTAGCAAGTAGCACTGCTATTGCCTCATCCTCATCAATGTTCTTTTTAAGAGTTTTAAGATGAGTTTTAAGGCTCTTGAACTTATTGATGTGTACAGTCATAGACAAACTATCTTTAACATCCAACTTATAAAACTGCATGAATAATTTTACCTTTGAATTCTTTGCTTGTACCAAAGATCTTGTCAAGCTCTTGCCATGCTTTCTTTGCATCTTGATGCTAGAGATGTGGTGTAATACATCATCTCATAGACCCCATGCAATAATACCTAGAGCTTTGTTATTCATCTTTTTCCATGCCTTTTTCTTAGGCTAGACTTCTATAGCACCTTCATCTTTAGCATCTTCCTTCTTGTCATCTGCATCTTCTTCCTTATCTTCAAACAAGTCCCACAAGTCTTTCCGCATGAGGTGGTACATGGTCTCCTCCTTCCATGCATTAAATCCTTCTCCATTGAACTTGGCTATTTGTTCAAGCTCTTCCATGCTAATCAGCTTCAACAAAAGAGTTTTATGGTCACAGAGTGTTTTTCTTTGCATGCTGGATAAACCAACTATACGACCAATGACAGGCGCAGATCTACAAACGATGACGAATTTCAACAAAGTCGGGTGCTGCGATGGACAATGTCAAGCTTTATCATGCCAGACAAGTGTGCCCTAACCAAAAGGATGTTTTCCTAGAAGAAATCATAGAAAAATATGGTGTGTGGAGAGAGATCCAGGAGCTCCAAGGCATGTAGGTGAAGCTTGGCTATGGCAGACATTAGGAAGGAGTGTAAACTAAGAGATGAGATTAAATTCTTAAGCTAGATTGACTAGATGCTATGAGGATCTAGAGGAGCAGGGAAAAGAATTGAGCCATGCTCGACTGGCTCTGATACGATGTAGAGAACATGGATCTAGAGCATAGCTCTGGCTATGGAGGATGGAAGTCACTAACAAGACTCATAGTGACATAGATAAGAAGACAAGCTATCGCTCAAGAGAATGAAGTTCCAAGATGTAGGCTTGGATTCTTAAAAACAATCATGAGCTGACCATGACAAAGACACAAAATGGAGTACCAAGTATAAGTAGCATTGCATTGAAAAGTGAACAAAGTACATGTCTTTATAGCTTTCCAACTTCTCCACTCTCCTCACTGTGCTTATGGGATACAAGTCTCGTCATCATGCAACATACATCATTTGATCTTTTTTCCAAAAATTTGGGACTCTAATCAATTAAGATTATGCTTGATTGATTAGGATTAACAGATAATATAATCAAGACAAGTTCTTGTAAAAGAAGACCTCTTTGAGTCTTCAAGGAGAGGGAACATACATACTCCACTCTACCACTATCCTCATCACCCCTATTATCTTCCTCTCTTTTACTTTTTCTCCATCCCTCTCCACTCCACCACCCTTCTTCCCCACTTCATCACACATACCATATTCCTCTTCCTCACCTTCCAACTCCATCATCCTTCTTGCCTCCCACTTTATCATACTCTCACCCTCTCCTACCCTTGCTCTCTTTCTCTCTCATTCTTGATCCCTCCATTATCCACTTTTGCTACATCCTGCTATCACTAACCCCCTCCGCACCATCATCCTCTCCACTCACTTTTTCTCTTTCTCTTCCTATATCGTTGCCACCATTATCCCTCCACTTATGTGTGCCTATCTCTACACACCATTTTGCATGAGGATGTATTATTTATAACTCTGAATGTTAACATCCTCAATTATTTACTTCATATTGCACCACGCCTTTTCATCCCTTTCTCTTTTACATCATCATCTCTTTATTCTTGCATATAAAAGTATCCTAGTCTACTTCGAATTTGGCTAAGTGGTGTCCTTTTTGCATCCCTTCATGTGAGGAGATTGATTCCATTTGTGTAAATGCCATAAGTGATGATTCTCTCCCTCATTAATAGGTACACCTACTTAGGACACTCTACAAGAAACCTTTAGTTTCTCTTTTGGAGTTTCTCTTTTGAAGTCAACATCTACATTGAGAAAAGCTGATTATTCAAAAGAGAAGCCTATAATCATCATAGTGTATATGAATCGGATTTTGATATTAGATGGGCAATTAATTAGGATGATGATGATGAGGGAAAGAGATATGCCATCAATGCAAAAGTCTTACATCATGAAAGACAACAAAGGTACCCACAAGTGAAAAGAGAGCTTTGGTTATTTTAACAACCCTCAAATGTGAAAAGAATACTTTATAGGTGCTCATGTGGTCATTTGAGAAAATTGCTTACCACTATTGGACATAATTATAAGTTGTGCAACACCAGTTATTTCCATGTTAAGGTAAATAGCTTATATTAAGTTACTAAATCATGAATTACAGCACATTGGAGAGAGGAATTATCTAGTTGTAGGCTTGTTTTCAAGGAAACACTTTCATGTGATGAAGATGGGATAATGGATGCTGGAAAAAAAAGATGATTTTCTTAATAAAAATGTTTGTACTAAAAGGATAAATTGGTAGCTATCGTAATCTTATGTAAAACACTCACTAATGTAGGGACAACATTAAATACAATAAGAATAACGGCTGAACTAATAGGAAAATGCATTATAACAATGAATATACTAGTAGGTAATGTAAGTACAGTGATGGATAAAGGAAAACAAAGAAAAAACACTTTAGATATTATATGATAGATTTAGAGGTGTTTTTCTGGAAGACTCACATATAGAGGTTTGACTGAAAATAGGGTACTATCTCTACACATTTGCAAAGAGAGAAGAGTGGTTTGAAGAATACTACAAGAGGAATAAAATAAAGGTATATAAATTTTTTCTTGAAAGATGGATATCTTTGGAAGCACACTAAGAAAAAGAAAAAGATTCGAGTGAGAATCCTTGGTGACAGAGGTATAGAGGTTCAAGTGATGTAAGAATTTCATGAGAGTCTATGGACTGGCCATAGGGGTGTTTGGTGAACCTTTAAGAAGATAAAGGTAAGATATTGGTGAGAAGGGATGTATCAAGATATTGCACACTTCTGTAGAATATGCATTGCCTTTCAAATATTTTTCACAATGAAACATATAGATGGTTTGCCGCTAATTTATCCCTTGTCTATTCATTTCAAATGGGTGGTGGATTTGGTGACTATGCTTGTAGGTTTGTGAGAAAAGAGATATATTGTACTCTTATACAAGGATTACAAAAAATTAGGTGGAAGGGAGGGTTGTCACTAAATTGATTGCTTATTACGCATTCTCTAGTTAATAAATTCATGTCAATAAATTAATGACTCGCTCTTCTTTAAAGTGTTGATGATGATCTAGCATGGCCATCAGACCATTTAGAGACCAATATTCCTAGTGCATCACTTAATGGGGTGATTAGAAAATTGTGACGGGAATATCTGATTCAGGTAGTATAAGTTATAAAGGGGGGAAGAAGTGTCTGCCAAGTGTAAGAGTGTACACAAGAACCAAGGAGTTACACATAAATGTAGATGGATTAAGTTCTAAGAAGAGGAAGTGCATTAGCATTGTGTATATATATTTATGTGTGCATTCGGGGACGCCCGAGAACGTTTACTTGTGTGTAATGAGCATTTCATTCATTTGGGGTCATCCTCTCCCTTACAAGTCAAGGTTTAAGGTCTTTTCTTTCATTAAGAAAGACAAGAGAGGTAATTCTCTCACTAAGAAAGACAAGAGACCTGATCCTCTAGAATTGAGGAGAGAAGTGATTTCTCTTTCTAAGGTCTAAAAAGACACAAGCTTTTGTGTGGAAGTCAATATTAAGGTTGAGGACCAAGGCAATTGTATGAACTCTCGTTAAGGTGATTGCATGGACCACAAGTTAAGAGTACAATTTGAGAAGCTATTCTTTTTAAAAAAGACATGGTGAATCCATTTGTAAAATATGTCGTGATAGAAAGAAAATCTCTACAAACAGGCTATGTGTGTTATCCGAAACAATGAGATCTACAACTTTTTTGTTGGACGTTTTTTCATCCGAACATTGCTTATAGAGATATCTCAAAATTAGTGCTCCAGAATAGGTCTCAGAACAAACATATCTTGCATGAAGATCAACTCAAGTCTCTCTCCAAGAAGAGAAGCTCTTGAAATCCTATAAAAGAGGAGGCTCTCCTTGGGTGTGAGGGAGGTAAAGGAAGCACCAGCTTGCATGCATCCAAGAGGAGAAGAGAAGGTGCAAGTGCTGCGGAAGCTCTACTGAAATCAAGTGATGTGGAAGCTCTATTGAAATCAAGTTAGAAGAGAAGGTGTAAGTGCTACGGAAGCTGTGCTGAAATCAAGCGCCAAGAGGAGAGCCCTACATATATTGTGTAGGAGAGAAGGAGACTTAAGAAGGATAAAAAGCGTCCAAATTCCAAGTTGTGCAAGTGTTAGCCAGTTGTATACCGTGCAAGGAACCGTGATCTTGTTTCCAAGATCTACAAGTAAGATCTGGCTTATGTGCAATAGAGGAGCTTGCTCCTTGTCAATAATATAACTCCACAAGGGGGGGGGACTAGCCCATCTTCCAATCCCTAGTGTGTTGCTAATTTCTCTACCTATCTCTCTCTCTCTACATCTTTCTTTTCTCTCATCCATTCTTCCTCTGTGCCAACATAATATTCACCATATATATTTTAAGCATATAAGAAAGCCTAGCATGTGTCTCGGATCTTATAACAGTGGTATCAAAGCAGGTCTCTTTTCTTTTCTCAAAGTAAAGGTGATCCTTGCAAGAAGAAGGTAAAGATGACTATTGATGAAGTGCCTACAAGTAAGAAATTATAGGTCTATTGACATAGTATCGTAGCTTGTTGGAAATTCCCAAAGTATGTCAATTGATTAACAACTTCAGGGCAAGGAAAGAAGCTACTTATGAAGGACTGAATCCTCCAAAAGATGCTGATACTGGAAGAAACACCATTGCACCAATTGATGGTGAAGGTGCAAAGCATCCAATTGTTGAGAAGCTTCCTAGAAGGAAGAAGGACTCTCGGGTCAAGAAGAGTAAAAATACCTCACCTCGAGTGAGGCGGAAAAGGATGGATTCATCTCCCTTAGCAACCAGCTACTCCCTTGATTACTCAAGTTCCTCCTCCTCCTCATCAACTTCTAGTTCCTACTCTCTTGGTTCTAAGTCTCATACAATCCGCAAACGGACAAAGAGGGAGCATAAGAGGAGCAAGCTTAAGAAGACTAAGACTTTCAAGTCTGGGGATAAGGACATAAAGTCTAACTCTTATTATGGTAATGGAGATCTTGCTAAGGCGTTAGCCTTTGTCAGGCAATTTGAAGTTGCTTTTTCTAATGGTAATTTCTCGGAAAAGTCCAAGCTAAGGCATGTAGGCATGCACTTGAAAGACAATGCTAGCAATTGGTGGTTGACTCTCATTTTGTAGGGAAGAAAACCCATGACTTGGGAAAAGTTCAAGAATAAGTTTTATGCTCAATTCTTGCCTCCTGATTTTGAGAATGATGTCAAGGAGTGGGATTGGCTAAGCCAGAAAGGGCATGAGATCACTAGTTATGTGGACAAGTTTTGGTCTACTCTTCTCAAGGTTAGTCCTTTCATGGAGATCAACGATGAAGAGAATAAAAGGAATTTTGAAGCTGGCGTACTCCCTCATTTACACAAAACCATGAAGGTGTATCCACATGAAACCTTATCTCGCATGATGGAGTCTGCCATCATAGTTGAAAGTTTGCATACACCTGTTATATCTCGAAAGTTGGAGATGAGTTCTTATAGTGCTAGAAAAGAGTATCTCTATGATCAACCAAGAGACAAGACTAATCGAAGAAGACCTTCCTTTACCCATGACCAATATTCAAAGCCAGAGGGTAACAAGAAGAAGTGCAAGTATCTCTCACCCTTTGAGATACAAAAGTACAAAGAGGAAGGAATGTGCTTTCTTTGTGGTGAGTTAGGGCATATGAAGCTTGATTTTCCTCACAAAAGGAAGGAAGAAAATGTAAATAAAGATCCTTCTCTGCCATCCTCAAATTCTATTCCGGATTTGCAAGCTAACACTCATTCAAATGAGAAGAAAAGACAACTCTAAAAGGGTTGGGGGACCCTCAACAATCAACGAGTTTTGATACTCTTTGATCCAGATTCCACATATAATTTTGTGTCAACAAATAATATTGAAAGGCTACAAACTCCACTGGATCGATTGGGAACACCAATTGGATCAAGTTCAGCATTTGAAGGACTTACAACTAGTTCTACTCCTATCTAAGGGAAGTTGAATCTTAGAATTGGGGATTACCACGACCAAGAATCTTTCCTACTTGTACCCATTGGCAACTATGATGCTATCTTAGGCATGCCTTGGCATTACAATATTAGACCTCTTCTCGATTTTGTTAAGAAGATCCTTGCATTTCAATTCAAGGGTCGGAACATAGTATGCATTGCTGATGCTGGATATTGGCATGTGCCAATGGTTAGTCATGTTAGCATTTCTAAAGAAATGAAGAAAGCTATTTTTGCGTACATGATTTTTGTGAGAGAGTCAAAAGAAGCTAATGATTCAAGGGCACTTGATACCTCTAATGAACACACAATAGCAACTAATGCTTCTAAGTTTCAGACTTTAAAAGAACCCCTCTCTTTAATTGATCAAGCCAGATATGATTTTTTTAAACAATTTGAAGATTGTTTTAGTGATTCACTCCTAGGAGAGTTACCTCCTAAGCGCTCGGAAGATCACAAATTGATCTTATCCCGTGCAATTCACCACTTTACCAACCACCTTACCAAGTAAGTGCAAGTCAGCAAGAGGAGATACTAAAAAAAGTATACGAACTGTTGGAAAAAGGGTTAGTTCAATCTAGCTCTTCTCCATACTGCTCTCCAGTCTTACTTGTTCAAAAGAAAGATGGTTCTTTATGTATGTGCATAGAATATAGTGTTCAAAGAGGAGAGAGAGACAGGGAAAACACCATATCCATGAGCCTTCAGGCTCTCAAAGTCATTTCTTCATGTTCCACACTAAAAACTGAAAAGCACACAATACAAAGATAAAGTGACCTAGTGTAAGTGTAGACTAGACAGACTAACTCTAGTCAGGTCACTAACTGACTACTAACCCGACTTATTTAATGTAGTCACCTGTAGACAGCTGCACACTCTAGCTGTCATAGATGTCAATCATAGATAAAGACACACTGACGGTGAGCTTGATTTCAAACACTCCCCCTCAAGCTCAAAACAAAACTCAAATCATCTGCATCAGTCCAAGTAGCTATCTAAAGTGAATGAACTTATCTTTACTAAGTGATTGGGTAAAGATGTCTGCTACCTGGTCTTCAGTCTTCACATGCTCCAAGTCGATTTGGTCTGCTAAAACCATTTCCCTGATGAAATGGTAGTGAACCTCAATATGTTTCGATTTTGCATGATAAACAAGATTTCTTGCTAACATGACACTGCTCAAATTGTCACAGTACAGCTTGACTTTGCTGTCCAAGTGTACTCCCAAGTCATTCAACAACTTCTATAACCACTTAGCTTCACAGGCCGCTAAGGCCGCACCATGATACTCTGCTTCCATATTGGACAATGCAACTGTAGGTTGTTTCTTACTCTGCCAACAACTGATCATGCTACTACCCAATCCAAATGCATAGCCGCTGGTTGACCTCCTGTCATATGTGCAACCAGCCCAGTCAGCATCAGCGTACCCTATCAAGTCAAAGGGTTTTCCATATGCATAAAATAGCCCATGATCTGTGGTACTCTTTACATATCTCAGAATTCTCCCGACTGCATCCAAGTGTGGTTTGCGAGGCTTGTGCATGAACTGACTGATCATCCCCACAACATAACTCAAGTTAGGTCTAGTGATCGTGAGATAGATCAAGCTACCTACCATCTGTCTGTACATAGTAACATTCTCAATCTCTGTCCCAACATCAATCTGTAGCTTGACATTCTACTGTAAAGGTGTATCCATAGGCTTGCAATCAACCATACCATATTTCTGTAACATGTCATGAGCATACTGCTTCTGTAGCAGCCATATGCCTTGAGGTGTAGAGACAACCTCAATCCCCAAAAAATATTTTAGCTCTCCAAGGTCCTTGACCTTAAACTCAGCCTGTAAACATGTCTTTATTTCAGCAATCCCATTTTCATAATCTCCTGTAATGATTAAGTCATCAACATAGACAACTAGGAAAACATAGCAACTATATGTCTTCTTCACAAATAGACTATGATCAGCATCTCCCAATCGGAAACCATGTTGCTGCAAATAACTGCTGATGCAAGCATTCCATGCTCTGGGTGCCTGTTTCAGCCCATATAATGCCTTTTTCAGTCGACATACATATGCTGGAAATTCTGGATACACATAGCCTTCAGGCTATTCCATGTAAAACTCTTCCTGTAATTCTCCATTGAGAAAGGCATTCTTTACGTCCATGTGCCATAGTTTCCAGCCTCTAGCTGCTGCCAAAGCAATCACAGTTCTAACTGTAGCCATCTTTGCTATAGGGCTAAAAGTCTCCTCATAATCAAGACCATACTGATGTGCATACCCTTTTGCAACCAGCATGGCCTTATATCTTTCCAATGATCCATCTGATTTACATTTTACCTTATACACCCACTTGCAGCCAATAGGTGTTTTGCCCTCAGGCAACTGTACCAAATCCCATGTGCCATTTTCAGCCAAAGCTAAATATTCCTCATCCATAGCAGCATGCCAATCCTCATTTGCAACTGCCTCATCAAACTTACTTGGTTCTCTAAAACCTATTACTTTCGTCATATAAGCATAATGACGGGTTGAATATCCAGTGTAAGTGTATCTATCAACAGGTCGTCTGACCCTCTCTGATCTCCTGAGCTGTGGCTCATTGTGAGCTTGCCTCTCATGAGGCGGCACATAATGGCTCTGCCTAGCACCTGGCGTCATAATAGACGGAATATCCAATTCACTGTCTAAGCTGTCACTGCTAGATGAATCATAACCTGCAGTGAGTGGACTTGTTACATCTTCAAAAACCTTTTCTTTTCCCTTATCTGTTCTCCCCCTCACTGACATATCCGTGTCAGTGGATGCAGTAGTGCGACTTCGCAATCGTCTTGTCCAAGGACTCACTGTAGATGATACATCACCTGTCTGACCACTCATGGAAGTACTCTTTGCAAGAGTATTTTCAGCATGACTCATACTGGGTGAGCCATCAGTAGGCACTACAACATGATTCCCATACCAGGATGCTAACTCATCAAATACCACATCTCTGCTTATGAGTGTCTCATGCGAAGAAGGTACATAACACTTATAAGCTTTCCGTTCCTTTGCATACCCTATAAACACACTTTTCACTCCCTTAGGATCCAATTTCTTCCTCTTCTCATCCGGTATATGCACATATGCAATGCTGCCAAATTTCTTCAAGTGCGAAATATCAGGTTTATGACCATACAGCCGCTCATACGGAGTGACATCATGAATCCCTGCTGTAGGGGTTCGATTCAGCACATAGACAACAGTCATCACTACTTCAGCCCAATAACCATTTGGCAGACATTTTTCATTCAGCATAGCTCTAGCTGACTCCATCAAAACCCTGTTTTTCCTCTCTGTAATACCGTTTTGCTGCGGTGTATAACTACATGTGAGCTGTCTTCTAATCCCATATTTAGCAATATACTTGTCAAAATAATTTGAGACGTATTCACCTCCTCCATCTGATCTCAAACATGATATGTAACAGCCCAATTCATTTTCAACATGCTTCTTGAAGTCTTTGAATGCATCAAATACATCATCCTTATGCTTCAAAATATAAAGCCAAGTGTACCTGCTGAAATCATCAATGAATGAGACATAATACCATGCACCGCAAAAAGAAGCATTATGTGAAGGACCCCAGACATCAGAGTGCACCAACTGTAAAGGCCTAGTGCTATTTTTTACATGTCTCATGAAAGGAAATCGTGCCTACTTCCCAAACTGACATGCAGGGCATACATGACCAAAATCATTATACTTGAATTAGGTAATCCAAGTATTACTTCTTTCTGCTACATAGATTTCAGCTTTTGTACATTGACATGTCCAATCCGCTTGTGCCAAATCTCTACATCCCGAATGGCACTTTCATCATGAGCAAACATGGCTGCCTTAAGCCCCGAAATGGTCGCATCCAATGTAAACATCATGCCATCCCTTTTGCCCTTGGCAACTAACTTGCAGCCATTTCCATACTCCTCAATGAAACACCCATCTTTGTTAAACCTCACTTGCAAATTGTGTTCTACCATTTGACCCACAGACAACAGATTCTTTGTTATGGTCGGTACATGTAATACATCATGCAGGCCTTACTTCTTGCCATCAGGCATCATAAGAGGAACAATCCCTTTATGCTTTATGTCATGTTGGGTGTCATCCCCAATACATACATGACCATGTGTACCTGCAACTATCTCATCAAACCACTCTCCATGCGGTGTCATGTGGTTTAACGCTCGAAAGTCAATGTACCATCTGTCATCTCTATCATGTCTCGATGCATTTCTGGATACATGCTGCATGGCAAAGAGTCTATCAACTAGCTCATCATGGGCACCACTGGAAGATGCATAGTGCCCATGCTGTCTGCCCTTTGCCTTCATATCTCCCTGCTTCTTGTAACAATCCTTTGCAATATGCCCATACCGGCCACAATAATGGCAATCCTTGTCCCTATTGAACTGATCAGATGACTGCCATGAACCAGATCCACCACCTCTACCTCGGGGTGATCTCCCCCTGCCTCTAAACCCGTCAGATCCATTTTGGCCTTGTGTATTTACACCATGCCAATTACTTTGCTGCTGCTGCTGTCCATAAGCATTATGAGCTTCACCACGACCTCGAAATGAACCACGACTTCTAGATCCTCTGCCATGCTGGCTAGAGTATAACACAGTGTCTCTACTCTGAGATGCACTGGAACCTGTATTCAAACCAAGTTTGACTTCATCATGCAGCAACAAAGCAACTAGCTCTTCCCAGCTAGGGGGCTATTCTCTGACAGAAATGGAAGTCAAAAGCTTTATACTCTTTGCCTAAGCCATTCAAGGAAACAACAATCATATCATCTTCTGATACACTTGAGCCAATGGTAGCAAGTTGATCAACTATGGTCTTAATCTCCGTGGTATACACCTGGATGCTCTTGCCATTCCTAGACATGTTGTTGAACTACTGTTTCAACTGGATCTTCCTTGCATGTGTCATGGTTCCATAATTTTTCATCAGTATGTCCCAAGCATCTTTCGGAGTCTCACATCCAGTGATTTGAATTACCATAGCATCAGATATACATAAAAAAAACCAATGCAACACATTGCATGCTCTTTCATTCCATAGCCTGTAAGCTCTTTTCTGTTCATTAGTTGGATTCTGTGCAGGCAACTCAGGAGCAGCCTCATCTCCTGTACATAGATCCCAATAACCTCTGCCAACCAGAAAGTTTTTCATTCTGAATTTCCATAATGCAAAGTTCTTGTTGTCCAACTTCTCTTCAACTATCTGAGTGATATTGTCAGTCCCATGTGCATTAGCCATGATGCAATAGACTGTCTATCAAGTGCCTGACTCCTTGCAGACCAATAGGTATGACTGACCAAGTTTAGTCCATAACAGTTTATGACGGTTTTTTGCACTAAATTGCAGAAAAAAACAGGGTATTTCAGCCCACTAACACCCCAAAACAACCCACAGACAACTATAGGTATAACTATCAATACATAAGCTATGTGTTTGCTTCAGCTTAAGCTTCTGTAACCTTAGTGCCAGGGTACATACATGCAGTCTAAAAACTGTAAACTGTGGGTAACCAGCAGCAATTTCAAGTCCAAAACTAAGTGATAATCATGTCATACATGTTCCAAAACCTCCCAGATAGCTACTAGTACATTTGGCAGTCAAGACATGAGCATAGAGGCACAGAACAGTGCATAACCATCACATACAAGTGTCAACAAATTTAGTTGCAGGTTGCAATCAACCAAAATTCAGCATAACAAGCTCTAAGGAGCTCCAAAATGTCTTCCAATCATGTCATACATTTACTTTGTAGTGGCAAGTTCAATACATGAGCATCTGAGTAGGCATAGACAACATGTGTTCATTGACCAATGGCATAAACTTCATGAACTATTTGTAATTAACCAAGACAGTGTGACTGCATTTACTTCAACTTCAGAATTCAGTTTTCAATGATGCTCATTGCTTGCTTCAATCCTCCATACATTCAGCATGTATAGGTCAGTTCATATAGATGATGGAACCTCCAAGATGACCTGTATTGCTTCAGTAATACACAATGCTTGTCATTGACTGTGTATGACACTTTTCAGCCTGTCAATGATTTTCAAATCTGAGTATTATGAGCAAGAAATCTCATCTCCAAGACATTTGATCCAATGTATACATGCTTTGACACATTCTTGTGCTTCAAAGATGCCTTCTAAGTGTAGTACAAGGCTCCTGTATGTCAATAATGACTGAATGCATGATGTCCATTCATGTTTACAGCAGTTCAAAATTGGTTACAGATCTATGTTTGTTACTCGAGCTCATAACATAGCTCCCACACAAGCATTTACCTCTTGTACTCTTCATATACCTTTAAGAGTGAGCATACATGCCCTATGAGTCTTGCCCAAGTGCCCCATTGAAGTTTGACAGGTTGCAGTCCATCCAGCTCAACAAGCGCAGTTCATGCTGATTTCCAGATCTGGTTTGACAGCTAGTCCTCCTCATCATGAGGCTGAATGAGCACTTACATATGCTCAAAGATGCCCACCAAGGCTCCCAAAAAGGCCTCAACCACTGTGATAAAGCATAGAGTCCAAAATGAGCAAATGCGTACCTTGACAGAGTAATGGCAGCCTATTTTTTTTTCAAAAAACCTTGTTCTTCAGCTTCTTCAAGTCTTCTTTACTCCCTCTTGCTCCAGAGAGCTCAACTTGGCAAGCTCTGATACCATGTTCAAAGAGGAGAGAGAGACAGGGAAAACACCATATCCATGAGCCTTCAGGCTCTCAAAGTCATTTCTTCATGTTCCACACTAAAAACTGAAAAGCACACAATACAAAGATAAAGTGACCTAGTGTAAGTGTAGACTAGCTAGACTAACTCTAGTCAGGTCACTAACTGACTACTAACCCGACTTATTTAATGTAGTCACATGTAGACAGTTGCACACTCTAGTTGTCATAGATGTTGGTCATAAATAAAGACACACTGACAGTGAGCTTGATTTGTAACAGATCTTTGAACAAGATCACAATCAAGAATTGTTTTCCTATCCCAAGGATAGATGATATCTTAGATAAGTTGCAAGGGGCTAGTATCTTTAGTCGCATTGATCTCAAGAGCAACTATTACTAGATATGGATAGCACCTGAAGATGTTCATAAGACAGCTTTTCGTACAACATTTGGACTATACAAGCTTCTAGTCATGCCATTTGGCTTGATGAATGCACCTGCCACATTCAATAGAATGATGGAGAGAATTTTTAGACCTCACTCAAAGTTCACAGGTGTCTTCTTTGATGACATTCTAATGTTTTCATGGTCTAAAGAAGAGCATAGAAAACATCTATCTACTTTTTTTCAAGATCTTCGCAAGCAAAGACTACAAGTCACTGCTAAGAAGAGTGAATTCTTCCTTTCGGAAATTCATTGCTTGGGCCATATTGTTTCTCACAATTTGGTGAGAATGGACCCTAAGAATATTCAAGCCATTATTGAATGGCCTACACCTACTTCTGTACATGAAGTTAGAAGTTTCTTGGGCCTATGCTTATACTACAGGAGGTTCATACGAGATTTTGTGTATGTTGTATCTCCTTTACATGACCTTACTAAGAAGAAAATTCCTTTTCACTGGGGATCAAGGCAACTACAAGCCTTTGAAAGAATTAAGTTTCTTGTGACTCAAGAACCAGTTCTCATAGTTATGGATCTTCAAAAACCTTTTAAAGTTCACTGCGATGCTTCTGGGGATTGCATTGGAGCTGTGCTTAACCAAGAGCATCATGTAGTAGCATTTGAGAGCCGACGCCTCAAGGATCATGAGCTACATGCTCCAGTATAAGAGAAAGAGCTTATGGCAGTGGTACATGCTCTTCAAGTATGGAAACACTACTTACTTGGTATAGATTTTGTTATTAAAATAGATCACCAAAGTCTAAGATACTTCCTCACTCAGAAGAAGCTCTTAGAGAAACAGATGCGCTGGGCAAGTTTCTTATCTATGTTTCATTTTCAAATCCTTGATACATATGGAACTAAGAATGTGGTAGCAGATGCTGTATCACGGCGATCTCGAGTGAATGCAATCACAACTCTTTACCATAATGAGTTCATGGATTTATCCAAAATGTATGCAACTAATTCTGACTTCTCAACCATATGGGATTAGCTTAACTCAGGTCAGTCAATTACACCTTACTCAATTCGAGATTGTTATCTGTATCAAGCAATTTGTATAGCAGTACCATTATGATATAAGGTAATGGATGAAGCACATGCATCTCCATATGCTGGACATAGGGGTATTCTACCCCACTTACTCAAGCATTGGAAAGATATTTCTTTTGGCCCACTCTTAGAGTTGACATTGAAAGATATGTCTACAGGTGCAAGATATGCCAAAACGTAAAGTATGACATGCATAAACCACTTGGTCTACTGAAGCCATTACCTATTTCCAATGAGCCTTGGGAAAGTATAGCCATGGACTTTATCATGGAGCTTCCTCGAACACAAGCAGGCAACGATGCAATCTGGACTATCATTGATAGATTCAGTTAAGAAAGCTCACTTTATACCTGTGAGAAAAACAATCAAATCTAATCATATGGCTAAGCCATTCGTTGCTCATATCTTCAAACATCATGGCATGCCTAAGTCCATTATAAGTGATCAAGATCCCTGCATGACCAGCCTCTTTTGGAAAGCTTTCTTCGAGACCCTTGAGACAAAGTTAAAGTTTTCATCCTCTTATCATCCTCAAACGGATGGGCAGAGTGAAAGTGATAATTCTACTGTTCTGGACCTTTTGAAATCCTATGTCTCTAATAATCAAAGAGAATGGGAAAAGTATTTTCCTTTAATAGAGTTTGCATACAATAATACGGTGCACTCTAGTACTGGTAAGGCACCCTTTGAGATAATCTATGGTAAGCCTCATTTACCACCTATCATTCTTGCAAAGGATAAGATCTTTGTAGCAAATGAGTTTGTTAGAGACATTGATACAACTTTCACTCAAGTAAAAGCTGCTATCCAAAGAACACAAGAGAAGAAGAAAGGCGAAGCTGATAAGCATCGTCGTAAGTTAGATCTCAATTTGGGACAACATGTTCTTCTTAAGTTTGAGAAGGCTCACTTAAAGAAGCAAAAAGGTCAAAAGGGTAAAGTGGTTAAGGTTTCTAATCGCTATTATGGCCCTTTCAACATACAAAAAAGATAAACGATGTGAATTTTTGTTTGGATCCACCAAGTCATTAGAACATTCATAATGCTTTCCATATAAGTTTGCTACGTCCCTATATTGGAGAACCTCCAATGAAACCAATCAAGGAAGATTTACCTAACATAGAAGAAAAATAAGAGTTCCTTGTGCCTGAAAGAATTTTACACCATCAGGACAATACTCTAAGGTCAGGTAAGGTATCACAAAATTACCTCGTTGAGTTTAAGGATTATCCCCCATTGGACGCTCAGTTTATGACTGAGAGAGAACTACAAGACTTTCCAAATCTTCTTAAGGACTATGTATCCCCTCTACAGTTGAGGTCCACTATTTAGAAACCAAAGGAATACCACTAAATTGATTGCTTATTACCCATTCTCTAGTTAATAAATGCATGTCAATAAATTAATGACTCACTTTTCTTTAAAGTGTTGATGATGATCTAGCATGGCCATCAGACCATTTAGAGACCAATATTCCTAGTTCAACACTTAATGGGGTGATCAGAGCACAATGGCGAGGATATCTGGTATAAGTAGTACAAGTTATGAAGGGGGAAAGAAGTGTCTGCCAAGTGTAAGAGTGTACACAAGAACCAAGGAGTTACATATAAATGAAGATGGAATAAGTTCTAAGAAGAGGAAGTGCTACATTAGCATTGTGTATATGTATTTATATGTGCATCTAGAGATGCTTGGGAACATTTACTTGTGTGTAATGAGCATGGCATTCATTTGGGGTCATCCTCTCCCTTATAAGTCAAGGTTTAAGGTCTTTTCTTTCATTAAGAAAGACAAGAGAGGTAATTCTCTCACTAAGAAAGATAAGAGAGGTGATCCTCTAGAAGTGAGGAGAGAAGTGATTTTCTCTTTCTAAGGTCTAAAAAGACACAAGCTTTTGTGTGGAAGCCAATCTTAAGGTTCAGGCACAAGGAAATTTAATGAACTCTCCTTAAGGTGGTTGCATGGACCACAAGTTAAGAGTACAGTTTGAGAAGCCGTTATTTTTAAAAAAGACATGGTGAATCCATTTTTAAAATATCTCATGATAGAAAGACAATCTCTAAAAACGGGCCGCTTAGGTTATCGAAAACAGCAAGATCTACAACTTTCCTTATTGGACATTTTTTCATCTGAACAACTCACAAAGAGATATCTCAAAATTAGTGCTCCAGAATAGGTCTCGGAACAAACATATCTTGCATGAAGATCAACTCAAGTCTCTCTCCAAGAAGAGAAGCTCTTGAAAGCCTATAAAAGAGGAGGCTCTCCTTGGGTGTGAGGGAGGTAAAGGAAGCACCACTTTGCATGCATCCAAGAGGAGAAGAAAAGATGCAAGTGCTACGGAAGCTCTGCTGAAATCAAGTTCCAAGTCTAGGAGAAGAGAAGGTGCAAGTGCTGCGGAAGCTCTGCTGAAATCGAGTTCCAAAAGGAGAAGAGAAGGTGCAAGTGCTATGAAAGCTCTGCTTAAATTGTGTAGGAGAGAAGGAGACTCAAGAAGGATACATGCTTGACTTTCTTATATACTTAAAATATATATGGTGAACCTTATGCTGGCATAGAGGGAGAATAGATGAGAGAAAAGAAAGATGTAGAGAGAGAGAGAGGGAGGGGTAGAGAAATTGGCAACACACTATGAACTGGAAGATGGGACAGTCACCCCCTTGTGGATTTATATTACTCACAAGGAGCAAGCTCCTTCATTATACATAAGCCATTTCTTACTTGTAGATCTTGGAAACAAGATCACGGCTCCTTGCATGGTATACAACCATCTAACACTTGCACAACTTGGAAGTTGGCACCTTTTGATCCTTCTTGAGTCTCCTTCTCTCCTACAAAATATGTATTGGATCCGAACAACACACAGAGAGATATCTCAAAATTAGTGTTCCAGAGAAGGTCCTCGAACAACCACATCTTGCATGAAGATCAACTCAAGTCTCTCTCCAAGAAGAGAAGCTCTTGAAAACCTATAAAAGAGGAGGATCTCCTTGGGTGTGAGGGAGGTAAAGGAAGCACCAGCTTGCATGCATCCAAGAGGAGAAGAGAAGGTGCAAGTGTTTCGGAAGCTCTGCTAAAATCAAGTGTTGCAGAAGCTCTGCTGAAATCAAGAGAAGAGAAGGTGCAAGTGCTCTAGAGTATGTCCTAGAACAACCACATCTTGCATGAAGATCAACTCAAGTTTCTCTTCAAGAAGGGAAGCTTTTGAAAGCCTATAAAAGAGGAGGCTCTCCTTGGGTGTGAGGGAGTAAATGAAGAACCATTTTGCATGCATCCAAGAGGAGAAGAGAAGGTGCAAGTGCTGTGGAAGCTCTGTTGAAATCAAGTTTCGAGAGGAGAAGAAAAGGTGCAAGTGCTGAAGAAGCTATGCTGAAATCAAGCACTAAGAGGAGAGCCCTACACATATTGTGTAGGAGAGAAGGAGACTCAAGAAGTATCAAAAGGTGCCAACTTCCAAGTTGTGCAAGTGTTAGCCGGTTGTATACCATGCAAGGAACCGCGATCTTGTTTCCAAGATCTACAAGTAAGAACTGGCTTATGTGTAATGGAGGAGCTTTCTCCTTGTCAGTAATATAACTTCACAAGGGGGGGGGACTCGCCCATCTTATAGTCCCTAGTGTGTTGCCAATTTCTCTATCTCTCTCTCTCTCTCTCTCTCTCTCTCTCTCTCTCTACATCTTTCTTTTCTCTCATCTCTTCTCCCTCTGTGCCATCATAATATTCACCATATATATTTTTAGTATATAAGAAAGTTGAGCATGTATCTTGGATCTTATAACAAGAGCTCTCTATACAAAGACATCACATGTTGTATGCACTATTATTTTGAAAGAGTTCTTTTTTTCCCATTATGATTGTGTTAAAAAAGTTACAATCGATAGAGTAGAATTGAACATAGATGAGGCTTATGAATTATTTGCATTGACTTTAGTCTATAATATAGAGGGTAATGGGAAATGAGGGGGGGTACCCACTTATCATTAAAGCACTAGCAAAGTCATGTAGAGGAAGAATGAAAGAGTGGCTTAGTGTATGCCTTAAGGTCTGATACAACTATACATAGTGCAATGACTAGATACATGCCTAATGAATAAAGATATGGAAAATAGCCAATTATGCCTATTGAAGAGGTGGCCGCTACTTGGAGCACATTACCATGGGAAAAGGGAGAAAATAGAGAGAAACTACTAGCTCTATATATTAGGCAGCTACAGAGGACCAGAAGACATTGAGAGAGTAGTGCAAAGATTGCTCAACAATAAGCCTTCAAAATAAGAATTTTTTTTATAAGAGACATAAATACAGACTGAAGCCAATAAAGAAATATTATTGGGTATTTTTTTATAACATGAAATTAGAAAATCAGCCTAGCACTATATATGAAAGCTCTCTAAATGGTGGTTTGGTTCATGTGGTGAAATATGTATATAACAAATGCTAGTTATTCACTTAGTGAATTAGATGGGACAACATTGAGGATTCCTATATTAGGAAAACAGATCAAGGTTTTCAAGATACATGAGACTAATGCATATAAAGTATAGGAGCTAGAGATAGGTACTCCTCATGAGAATGTTAAAGAGGAGAACATGAATGATATTGTGGTGGAAGATGAGGGCTCTGAACATGCAAAAGACTAATAGTTAGGAGGATATGCAAATTTAAAGGGGATGGATGCTCATGAAACTTTATATCTATGTTATGAAACTATAAGAGACATCGTGCCTTTATTCTTTTAATGATATATATGCAAATTAGAAGATGATTGATTATACGAGATGAAGAGCTATTCTACTAACTTGTTTGCATGTTTACTAAAAAGTGTTAAAATTGAGAATAAGAAGACTAAGAGGAAAGTCAAGTAAGTCACTTACTGGGATTTTGTTGGCATATAACCTTGGGTAGGAAAGATTTTGAAACTTACTAGACTTTTGTTCAAAGGGGAAAGTGGAGAAAAGAGAGAAGAGGGCCAACAAAATAGAGAAAATTTTAGTGCAAACTATGCAAAGAACGCTTCGAGCATTTGTGGAAGAAAGGGAGACTTAACTCATACATAAGTAAAGTTTTTGGATAGAAAGAAAGAGGTGGAAGCTTCTTTGATGTGCAAGGGTGGCTTGTCACCAACCTAGGATATATGGTATAGTAGCTTGCTATCCACAAGGTTTTTAACATCTTCTACTAGTTCCAAGGTTGTCTTTGCAAATGATCTTACTCGAAGCTATCAATTCGTCTCAAAGGGATCAATGGCAAGAAGCTATGCAAGCTGAGTACGATTCTTTAATCTCCAAAGGTACATGGATTCTTACTGAACTCCCCCCAAATCGTATTCCTATCAAATGTAAATGGGTTTATAAAACCAAGACCAAAGCTGATGGCTCATTTGATAAGTTCAAAGCACGATTGTTGCAAAAGGTTACTCACAGATTGCAGGAGTAGATTATCAAGAAACATTTTCTCCCGTTGTGCGCTCCACAATTGTTCGTATGCTTTTGGCTTTTGCAACACTATTTGATCTAGAAATTCACCAAATGGATGTTAAAATGTCTTTTCTCAATGGATATCTTGAAGAAGAAATCTATATGGAGCAACCTAAAGGTTTTATGATTGCAGGAAAGGGAGCATCTTGTATGCCAGCTTCATTATGCATTATATGGATTGAAGCAAGCCTCTCGTGCTTGGTATATTAAGATTGATCAGTTCCTCACATCTAAAGGTTTTGTTGCATGTTTTGCTGTCCCAAATCTTTACTTCAAAACAGAGGACAAATGTTTTATTATTCTTGTTCTATATGTTGATGATACTATTCTTGTGTCAAATAATATTTCTTTCTTGGATGCTATGAAGAAGCTTTTATCGACTGCATTTGAAATGGTGGATCTTGGTGAGATACATTCTTGTTTGGGTATTCAAGTTCAACGACACCGACAACAAGGCATTCTTCTTCTTTGCCAGACAAAGTTTATTAATGATATTGTTAAGAAGTTTGGGTTGACAAATGCGCACTCTGCCAGCACTCCCATTCTTTCGAGCTCTACCAAGGATACATCTACAACACGCATTGAAGAATCATCCATTCATCAACCTTTTGCTAATCTCGTTGGTTGTCTTCAATTTATTGGTTTAAAAATAAGACTAGATATTTTATTTGCAGCTAACTTTTTTGGACAGTATCTTTCTTCCCCTTCCACTATTCATTGGAGTGCTGTAAAACGTATTTTTAAGTACCTCAAGGGTACTAAGGAGTTTGGTCTTATTTATTGTCATTGATAGGATTCTTCTTTATCTTCTTCAACTTCTCTTGACCTTATTGGATATACAGATGCTGATTGGGCAAGTTCACATTTATCCATGCGATCTACAAGTGGGAATTGTTTCTTTGTAAATGGATGTTTGGTTTCTTGGTCTAGCAAGAAACAACGATGTGTTGCGGTTTCTACAACTGAGGCCGAATATGTTGCTGCATCATTAGTAGCTCGCAAGCTAGTGTGGCTTTGAAAACTACTTGCAGATTTGGGACATCCTTCATCATCTAATACACCTCTTCGATGCGATAACCAAAGTACTATTAGTCTTACCAAAGACTATATACAACATAGTAAATCAAAGCATATTGCTATTCATTATCATTATGTTTGACATGAAGTCAAGAAAGGTTCCATTATGGTGGAGCATTGTCCCAGTGATCAAATGGTTGCAGACATCTTCACAAAAGCTCTTAGTGAAGCTCGCTTTAGTTCATTAAGACATGCACTTGGTGTTGTTGTAAGTTCTTATCTCACTAATTGAGGCATGTATCATTGTATTCAAGAAAACTTTATAGTAAATCATTTTTGTACCATAGGTATGTGTAGAGGCTCGGGTTTTTCCCTTGTTCTCCCCAAGGGTTTTTTCACTTGCAGCCAGAGACCTTTGTTTGAGTGGGGATGTTACAACTATATATATCATCTCTCACTTGACTTGGGTCTTACCTATATATACTAACGCTACATCAATATGAATCTTTCTTTGGGAGCATGTCTTGTGTATCTCTCTCGTACTCTCTTTCTCTCTCTCTCAACACCTTCTAGTCGAGCTCGTTGTCGCACAAAGCCTTTCAGGGTTTTCATTAAGCGCTCCAAGAATAACATCCATCGCGTATGGATAGGTCCAGTAATCTCCACTTCATCTACAAGATGAACAAGAAGGTGGATTTGTATCGTGAGCATGCTGGTAGGCAGGTATTTTTCAAAGAGACAGACCATCTCCACTACTCCCTGCCTCATGGATTCAATAGAGGACATCTTAATCTCCTTCTCTGAGATCCATTGCACTAAAGTCGACAACCTATAAATGGCCCTGCGTATTTTCAGAGTAAGGCATCCTGCGATCGCGATAATACAAACTGCCACAAATGAGAAAGCATTATGAACAATGACGACACTCCAAATAGCAAAATGTGCAGGGCACTTACAATCCATTCGTAGTACAAACCTTACATATCTTATGCCAATCATGGGATTTTAGCTCTGATAATTAGTCGTCTTTAGAAAATGTAGACCTAAGAGAATGTATCATACATCTCGGAATGCGAATAGACTTGACTATTTGCTTCACAATGTGCTCTTCTTTAGTGGACAAAACCCAAGGAGCACGAGGTAGCTGCACATGACCATCAGCACTCGAGTGGGACCAAAGTGCCTCCATCTTGCCTACCTCCTTCAAATCCATTCGTGCCCCTACAGTGTCTCTCTTTCCTATGATGTGGTCCCATAGAAAACTTCCCACGTTCTTGAAAATATGCATGGGATCCAACAAGTGGTTGATCTGTAAGTGGGTCCAATATGGCGACTCGTAGAAAACGGAGAAACGTCGCATTCCATTTGGATGTGACTCCTCACGGACCATTTTCAGCTCGTACCAGCTTTGGGCATTCATACGTATTGGAGGTCATCCAAGAAAACCTTCCCCGAGTTCATGATTCTCTGGCAAGAAAGCGGTGTGTCCTTGATATACCATCTTCTTCATGGTTGGTGACCTTCGGGTGTCTAACTGTGACCCGCACAATGGACATGCATGATAACGTGAGGTAACCAGACCTATCCCAACACCTCTATCTAGTGAATACAAACTTGAATGAGCTATGATAGATATTACCAACAAAAACGGAATCTTATTTACGTGAGCACTCTCTGAATCCCCAAAAGTCATGCATCATCCACATGAGAATGGCTCGAATATTGGTGGACTGTCGACCATCGTGCTTGCTCATATCTTGCATAGTGACCCCCTCCTCCCACAAAATCTTAAGCTCATTGACTAATGGATGAAGATACAGGTCCATATTTTTGACTTTGTAGCGGCCGGGGACGAGTAAGCTAAGGATGAGATGTCCTTTCTTCGTAGAAAGCCATGGAGGGATATTGTAGTTAACAAGGACTATAGGCCACACAGTGTAAGAAGTTGAGCACAGATCGAATGGGTTCACGCCATCCATTGCAAGACCGAGCCAAAGATTCCTCGACTCTTGGACAAATCCTAGGAAGGTAGAGTCAATGTGGCTCCATGTGCATGAAACTGCTGATATTCGTTGAACTCCATCTTTGGACCTATTCTGCGCATGCCACGTTGTGAAGCTTGCCATGCCAGACATACCAAACATGTGGTTTATGTGGGGGATAAGCGGAAAGTGTCCAAGAACTTTTTGAGGGATAGTTTGCCCTTGCAAGTACTGTCGATACTTGTGAGAACCACACTTTGGACATGTCTCCTTAGTCTCGTATTCTCCTCGAAACAGTATGCAATCGTTGATACATGCATGGATGATGTTGTAATCCATGCCAAGCTTTTGTAAAAGATGTCGTGCATCATTACGAGACTCAAGCATGGTATTTGTAAGTGGTAATATATGATATTTCAGTAACTTGAAAAAAATCATAAAACACCTTGAAAAAGCACAAATGTTTCTAATGATAGTGCCGAAAAGAAATCAACGAAGCGTACATACAAGATAGCTGATCAACTCGGTCACACTCGCATCACTCCACCTGTATTTTGCTTGCATACTTAGGAGTGCAAGCAGTGTCTTCAGGAAAGATACTCGGCACCCATAATATAATGCTATGGATGCTTCCTCTCTAAGTAGATCAGAGTCTCAACATCCATGGGAATCAATGCATCAATCATTGCCTTCATCTCAAGCTCCAAGATTGTAGGTAAGTCTCGAAGGCTGTCTATCTCCTCTGGTATTGACGGTATAGATTTGGTAGTACCTTCCAAGTGGTGAATTGGCTCAGGCACTCCATCCATCGCACGCCCACGAACTCTTCTAATTGGCCGCAAAGGGTGCACTCCTCCTTGGGATGAGATGTCACCTCCCTGGATAGAAAATTTTCCAGCCACACCCAATCTTTTTGTATATGGTATTCAATTAGCTTGTGAGTACAATGCATGATTGATATTAACTTTTCTTACCGTTTGCTAAAAATCCAAGATCGCCTGATCAATGATCTCAGATTGAGACTCGCCGAAGCATCGTACATGTTCTATAGACAATTGACGTTTTTGTCTAATTGCTAGCTTACATTGAGAGCAAGGACATGGGACACGCTGATTAAGATACACCTCGCGATCTTGAAAATAAAGACCTTCACCATTTTCCAATTTGTCTACATTACAACAAACAATTTGTTTTTTTTATCATTCTTTTTTTTCTTAAATTATTTGAGAAGGTATTTCTTCTCTTGTAACTCAATAAAAATTAACATATGTAAAGTCTCCATCCACCCACCCACAAATTAACATATGTCGAAGTGGTTCTAATCTCGTGGTGTTGCACCGGACCTCGCCACCGCTCTCTCTTTGTTTTTTATCCATTCATTATCTCCTCTCCTTCCATCTCTCTCTCTTTTTCTCTTTCTTTATTATGCTGTATGTTTATTCCCTCTCTCTCATTCCTTCTTCCTTTTTCTCTTCCTCCCCCTCTCTCATTTTCTTTTTTTAAAAATATATCTCTCTCTACTACAACAAAAACAACAACAACAACAACAACAACTACTACTACTACTACTGCTGCTGCTGCTGCTGCTGCTACAAACAAGAAAACCACTACTACTACTACAACTAGGACTACGACGACTACGACTACGACCACGATCACGACCACGACCACCACTACCACTACCACTATAATAAACAAGAAAAGAAGAAAAAACTACTACTACTACCACTACTACAACAACAACAACAAATAACAAAACTAGACAACAATAAACAAGAAAAAAAATATTACTACTACTACAACAACAACAACAACAAACAAGAAAACCACTACTACTACTACAACCATGACTACGATGACTATGACTACGACCACTGTAATATATCAAATATATATATATTTTTTAAAATTTGCCTCCTCATGCGGCGGCGCGTCGTGCTGGAAGGGGGATGGGGGTAGGGAGCCAGCAAGCTCCTCCCTAGAGCTTGCTCAGCTCCATCGCCATGCAGGTGGACACGTCAAGGGCGGCAGAGACAGGGAGGCCGGGAGAGGGTAGAACGAAGCTTTGGCGCTGTTGGTGCTGCTATCGAGGGAGGACGAAGACGAGGAGAAGCCGCCTGGTGCTGCCGAGCTGCCGCTGCTACCTATCACCTCTAGTCTCTCTCCCCACGGCGACATCGTCTGTCACCTGTAGATTTTCCACCCCCCATCACCGCCAAATTTTCCCCCCCTCCTGCCACGTGGGATAGGAAGAAGCTTCCTAAGGGGGAGCTCATTAAGCCCCCTTTCACCCCCTCATATCCCTTCTACTCCATAAATCCCCCCCCCTCAGGTTTTTAAAACCATCAAGTCCCCCTTTCTATACCCTTCCCTTACCCTTTCACCCCCTCCCGGTTCTACCCCTTAGAACCATAAATTTCCCCCCGTGCCTAAATCTATAAGTCCCTTCTTGTGTTGAAACCCCGTGTTTTTCTCCCCTCATATTCCTTTTTTCTTAACACACCCTCTAATCCCTTTCTAACCCCGTGTTTCCTTTTCCTTACACACCCTTTTCTCTCCCCCCCCTACTATAAGCGTTCACCCTTCACCTTTCCCTCTCACTTTGGGTTAAAATCCCAAAAACCTTTACTACTTTAAAAATTCCCTTTCTATACCTTTTACCCCAAGCCCAAAGTTCTCCAAAGGTTCATGTGGTTGCGAAGCCACACTCACCCATAACCTTTTTACCATGTATATACCCTATAGGGCCTTCTTAGGCTTTATAAACCTTTCCTTCTCCGAAGAAGCTAAGACTTTAAAAGTCTTATTATCCCTCTCTCATGGTCAATCTTTTGAACGGCTCCTTGCCTCGAAAGAGAGATGGTAGAAATCCGGAAAGGAGAGTAAAATCTGCCTTCACATCTGAAGGATTACAACTGCGATGCCGCCTAAGAAAGTCTAAAGAGTAGCTACGGGAGGGTCATCTCCCGGTATCCATGTGGATATTTCACCCCAAAACCAGGTTTTTCCTTCTTGGTTTTATATCGGTTTTAAGTCAATCATATGCAAAGATGAATTATTAGGGATCAGACATATTTTTTCGAGTTATTTACGATGAAGGAGTTTAGTTTAATTGAACATGCAAAAATGATATTGTATAAAACATAGTTTCCTTCAAATAGCATCATGCATTAAAAAGAATTACGAGCAAGATTATCTACCTACTATAATAGTACATTTCGGTTAAATCTTGAAGGTATAAAAACTGCATATTGTACCATTAACCCCTATTCTTTTTTGCAACGAATCATCATAGAAGGTGAAATTCATGACAAGTTTCTTACGTTGCTTGAATTCTAGGAAGTTATCATTGCTAACTGCATATCTTAGCAAGGAAAAGATTGTTATCTGGCATAAGTTTCCTTTACAAGGAAAAATGAAGATTAATTGAATTTACCTAACCTCAAAGCATTAAAGTTTAGGACTGAAAAATCAATTGTCACAAGAATAACAAATCGTGCCGAGGTGATCTCAATATTACCTTCTAAAAGATAACCGAATTAATGTAAACTTAGAAATACCTACGCTACGAAAGATGCCTTGGGAATGATTTAAAGACCAAGAAACATTTATACCTTAAAAACTTGACTACCTTCCCTGATTGTAGGATGAATAAATTCGTAAATGTAAAAGAACTAGGGTTTGTCCCTGAGGTTCTTAAAAGGAGATCCTAGGTCTGACAAACGTCAGCTTAAAGAAACTAAAACGGATTGTTTCATCGTATATTACGATGCAGGACTTGCGCAGCAAGTAGGAAATCATATAGTCTTGTGAATGATTCACAAGAAGAAAGGTTAAATACCCTCAACAAGGATGGTGGATCCTTACGCAAGTTATTTTGCAAAAGGATGTATTCTTTGATATCCTTCTAAATAAGGAAAGTAAAAAAAAAACCGGAAACTAAAGTATCCAATGAACTTTAGGGTTGACCAAGTTGGGTTAATAGGGTACGCCCTAACCCAGAATATTAGGGATCTTGCCAAGTTGCAAGACACCCTGAAACGAGTGCTGATGCATTCAAAAGGAAAGGATCATTCCTTAGCAGTTTGCCAACAACAAGATCGGTTAATGAAAGTATTTGTGCTTGCTAGAGAATTTAGAGCACTGTTTTATTTATGAATTACAAATTAAATGAATATCTATACTTCAGGTTGAAGGCCTGAAGGAAGAGGCAGCTTCAGTTACCCCCGACTGCTTGCCTGACCCTAACCAAGGGGGTTGTTGACCGCACCGGGAACGTGGACCGAACCTGCCGCGAGAGATCTCTTTGTTGAGCTCTACTTGGAGCAGGAGGACGCTTGGGTGCCAGGGGGGGCTCTGGCTGTAAATCCCTTGCCTTGCGGGTCCTGCACAAGAGGCTAACGTGACTCGGGATTGGATCTCGAGGCCCACATACTAGTTTACGGGTGGAAGCTTGGATTAGTGATCCCTGTGGATTACTGAATAGCCTTCGGGCGGATTATGGACAAGCCTACGAACTCCTTGTATTTCTAAGATAAATATGATAATATGTTAAAAAAGAACTTGTTTGATATTGTTTTTCTATGTCACGTGATAAGATTACGTGAAGGAACCAATGCTTAATGGATTAATTAAAGAAGTTGATTGTTACATGTCCAATTTAATATGTTAGATAACTACATAACTAAAACAAACTAAGGAAAGTGCGGAGGATGGGCCATGGGTCCGTCCTATGGTTGGGTGGTCCCGGTTAGCTGGGAACTTTTCTCAAAATCTCGAAGAACAGCGGGATGATCGTCAAAGGAAACAAATAAGGAAGCGATGACCTAGAGTTATGTCTTACCCGATTTATGCTGTTTTAGGGGAATGGAATGGGACTATGCCTTATGGCAGAGAGGTTGAGCTTTGCATCCCTCTGATTTCCCATTCTCGTTGAACCAAGTGCAACGTGAATCCACTTCGAACCTGGCATTTCTGCATAAAGTAGTTCTCTTGGGTCCGACGCTAGTTGCTGTTAGGTAATGACCAATCAGGAAAACCCTAATTCCGGTCGATCCTAAGTGGGAACAGCCATGATACTTCTGCTATGTGGCAGACGCGGGAAAACCTAGATCACAAATCCCGTAACATTCCATGGGAGTGCCGGGTGGAGCTTTCTAGACATCCTTTCCGATGGACTACTAAGACGTGTCCTGGATGATACTAATGGATACGTTACAGTTGGTATCAGAGCCGACCAACAACGGAATTGTTTTTATGAGATCTCAATAAAATGAAGTAAAGAAATTGTTATTGCCTAAACATTTCCTTACCTTCAACACAGTCTTGCATAATTACGAAGCGTGGATGTTTTTGGTACTTCGGGTCATGTTTATGACTGCAATGCATTCTCCGCTTTATAGACAAAGAATTGAGATGATGAACATCCTAGAGTAGATCTATAATCCATCACCTTTGTACATGGAACGAAGATGGACAGGTGCTTCAGGAATCTACTGTATAGCCGCCCACCGGTTTGCTTATCTACAGACCAACCTAAAGAGGATCAAATGGTTGGAATACCTGAAAATCGTGAAGCTGCTCATTTTTGTGGAAGCTCACGTAAATTCGACTTTACATATTCGTAGTCGGAGGGTGGAGATGAACTCATATGTATATGAGGAAGTAACTCGTGTAATCCCCGCCGACAGGATTAAAATGTTGGGCCACCATGAGAAGTATGGATTCCAACGGAAAGGATATCCTGAACTTCCAATGACTTATCGATTCCTGAAGATAAATGCAATACAATGTTGTTCTCCACAAACTAAATGTAACAATTGGCTTATCATCACATGAAACGCTGTATTCGAAAGGGCTATGCCCATGTAAATACAAATAAAGACTTCTTTTTATCAATGTCTGGCTGTGCATAAGAGTTGATAAAAAGTTAAGTAGTTACATTGTTTACGAGATAGCTGAATTAAAGACGTAATATAAGCTAACGTCAATTATCGTATAATAACGTTAAGAAAACTTTTATTCAGGCACAACCCATGTACAAGTTCCAAATTCGCCTCCTACATCAAGTATTGCTGTGATCCAGGAGAAGAAGTTCCTCCTCAAGCAGATTAAGCCACCCGAGTTTGACGGGAGAGGCAGATTCGTACAGGCTTATGCTCAAATTTGGATTGAATCCATGGAAGATTACTTCGAAGCAGCCGGTACTGCACCCGCCAATCAGGCTATGCTCGCCAAGTTAAAACTCGCCGGTGAAGCCAGACTTTGGTGGAAGCAATGGTGCAAGGATCAAGGGATCGCAGAGGGATCCGTTACCTAGGAAAAGTTGAAGAAAACCGTGCAGGGAAGATACTTACCACCTGCATATCGCACGCAGAAAATGAATGAGTTCTACAAGCTAAAACAGCTAGGACTCACTCTTGACGCATACTACTCTAAATTCATTTCACTTTTAAAGTATGCGCCACAGATGGACATGACACAGCAGGTGTCCAAATTTTGTGCGGGCTTAAATCCACCAGTAAATACCCATATTGAATCTATGCGTCCATCAGATCTTCAAGATGCACTCATTCCAGTGGCGCCTATAATTTAGGAGGTGCAAGCTAGACCAAGGGGTAACAAAACTTGGTCTTATAGTGACCCGACCAGAGGAGCATTCAGACCTCAAATGAAGAGAGTTCAAGATCATAATCAAGGACAAAGAAAGAAAGCAAGGACGAATAACGTCAACAACTTTGTTCCTACTCAAAGTAATGGCCGAAACCTCCGTTGTTTCAACTGCAACGAACCCGGTCACTTCAAGAGGCAATGTCCCAAGCTTGGTGGAGGACAATGTCCCAAGCTTGGTGGAGGAAAAACTTGGTTTTGGGGGTGAGATATCCACATGGATACCAGGAGATGACCCTCCCCTAGCTACTCCTTGGACTTTCTTAGGTGACATCGCAGTTGTAATCCTTGATCGGATGTGAAGGCAGCTTTTACTCTCCTTTCCAGATTTCCACCATCTCTCTTTCGAGGCAAGGAGCCATTCAAAAGATTGACCACGAGAAAGGGATAATAAGACTTTTAAAGTCTTAGCTTCTTCGGAGAAGGAAATGTTTATAAAGCCTAAGAAGGCCCTATAGGGTATATACATGGTAAAAAGGTTATGGGTGAGTGTGGCTTTGCAACCACATGAACCTTTGGAGAACTTTGGGCTTGGGGTAAAAGGTATAAAAAGGGAATTTTTAGAGTAGTAAAGGTTTTTGGGATTTTAACCCAGAGTGAGAGGGAAAGGTGAAGGGTGAAGGCTTATAGTAGGGGGGAGAGAAAAGGGTGTGTAAGGAAAAGGAAACACGGGGTTAGAAAGGGCTTAGGGGGTGTGTTAAGAAAAAAGGAATATGAGGGGAGAAAAACACGGGGTTTCAACACAAGAAGGGACTTATAGATTTAGGCACGGGGGGGAATTTATGGTTCTAAGGGGTAGAACCGGGAGGGGGTGAAAGGGTAAGGGAAGGGTACAAGAAGGGGGACTCCAGGGTTTTAAGAACCTGGGGGGGGGGGGATTTATGGAGTAGAAGGGATATGAGGGGGGTGAAAGGGGGCTTAATTAGCCCCTTCAAGGAAGCTTCCTATCCCACGTTGCAGGAGGGAGGAAAATCTAGCGGCGATGGGGGGTGGAAAATCTACAGGTGGCAGATGATGTCGCCGTGGGGAGAGAGGCTAGAGGTGATAGGCGGCGGCGGCAGCTCGGCAGCACCAGGTGGCTTCTCCTTGTCTTCTTCCTCCCTCGATAGCAGCACCAGCAGCGCCAAAGCTTTGTTCTACCCTCTCCCGGCCTCCCTGTCTTTGCCGCCCACCCCTGATTTTATAGGGGAGGGGAGGGAATACTACCCCCCTTGATGTGTCCACCTGCATGGCGATGGAGCTGAGCAAGCTCGAGCGAGGAGCTTGCTGGCTCCCTACCCCCATCCCCCTTCCAGCACGACACGCCGCCGCGTGAGGAGGTGAATTTTTTAAAAATATATATATATTTGATATATTACATTCTCTCCCCCTTAGAGGAATCGAGATGTCCTCATCTCGAGATAAACTAGGGATATTGATGGTTGAGAGTGCCTTCATCTACCCAAGTGGCATCCTCTTTGGGATAATCTTTCCACTGGACGAGGCATTCTCTCAAGGTTCTGGATCTTAACTGTCTCTCCCTAACATCTAAGATCCTATCTGGCCTTAGTTCAAGGACTCCTTGACTGGGCATTACAATTTGTTGGTCATCAAGTACATGGTTAGGGTTGGGTACATATTTTTTCAATAGGCTGATATGGAATACATTGTGAACTTTTAGGTTCTCAAGGAGTTGCAATCTATAAGCATTAGGTCCTAGACATTTGAGGATTTTGTACGGCCCACAATACCTTGGACTTAGCTTCTTGCAATTCCTTAGGGATAGAGAACTCTTTTTAGGGCGTACACAAATGAAGACCATGTCTCCTTCTTCGAAGACTCTTTCTTGACGTTTCGAATCTGCGTATGCCTTTTGTCTATCCTTGGCCACTTGTATGTCTCGTCTTATTGTTTTTATTTAATCATCCATGTCTTCCAACATCTGTCTTGACGCTTCAACCCTTAGGGTTGGATCAGAAAAGTTTAGGGGACTTCGATAATCATGACCATACAAAACTTGGAAAGGAGTTATCTGAATGCTCTGCTGGTAAGAAGCATTGTAGGCAAATTCAACCAATGGCAAGTATTGAATCCACCTTTTCGGCTCTCGACAGCAGTATCCCCTAAGCATATCCTCGATGACTTGATTTACTTGCTATGTTTGGCCATCCGTTTGGGGATGGTAGGCGGTACTAAAATAGAGTTGAGTCCCAATAGCTTCAAAGATAGCTCTCCAAAAATGTGATATTCAAGCTACATCACAACTGGTTAGATATTCAAGCTACATCACATTTTTGGAGAGCTATCTTTGAAGCTATTGGGACTCAACTCTATTTTAGTACCGCCTACCATCCCTAAAAAGAACTCAACTTTTTAGGGATAGAGAACTCTTTTTAGGGCGTACATTCTAACCAGTAGGGATAGAGAACTCTTTTTAGGGCGTACACAAATGAAGACCATGTCTCCTTCTTCGAAGACTCTTTCTTGACGTTTCGAATCTGCGTATGCCTTTTGTCTATCCTTGGCCACTTGTATGTCTCGTCTTATTGTTTTTATTTAATCATCCATGTCTTCCAACATCTGTCTTGACGCTTCAACCCTTAGGGTTGGATCAGAAAAGTTTAGGGGACTTCGATAATCATGACCATACAAAACTTGAAAAGGAGTTATCTGAATGCTCTGCTGGTAAGAAGCATTGTAGGCAAATTCAACCAATGGCAAGTATTGAATCCACCTTTTCGGCTCTCGACAGCAGTATCCCCTAAGCATATCCTCGATGACTTGATTTACTTGCTATGTTTGGCCATCCGTTTGGGGATGGTAGGCGGTACTAAAATAGAGTTGAGTCCCAATAGCTTCAAAGATAACTCTCCAAAAATGTGATGTAGCTTGAATATCTAACCAGTTGTGATAGCTCTCCATAAATCAACTGGTTAGAAATAAATCCTAACCTTAATCCTAACCAGCTTGAGTCTCTAGAAATAAAATCTTCTAGGTAAACCATGTAGCTTGAATATCTCCTTGATAAACAATCTTGCAATGTCGGAGGCTTTATAGTTTGTCTTTATTAGAATCAGGTGTGCAACCTTGGTAAGCATGTCAACCACAACCATGCTGGAGTTGTATCCTCCCTGGACTTGGGGTAAGCCTACCACAAAATCCATACTAATGAATTCCCATTTCATTTGGGGAATGTCAAGCAGTTGCAGTTTCCCTTGCATCATGACATGTTCGGCTTTGATACGTTGGCAAGACAAACACTTAGTGACATATTTGAGAACATAACCTTTGAGCCTCTCCCAATGGTAGCTCTTCCTAACTGCATTAAGAGTCTTAGCATAGCCAGGATGTCCTGCGAAAGGGGAATCATGAGCTTCCCACATTATCTTCTGCTTAAGTGAATGGCTTGCTGGTATACACAGCCTTGTTCTGTAGTAGACAAGTCCATTATCAATGGAAAATTCCTGATACTTAGCTTGCAACTTTTGATTCTACTCCTTGGTAGATATTTCCTTTAGCATTGTTTGGTAGGCAAAATCATGGCATCCTTCCTCTCTAGCTAACTCAAGTATAGGGTTGTTTGGCATAGATACTTTTGTAGCTAGAGATTTGGCCGTTAATGGATTCTGCAAGATTAGGGAATTTAGGAATGCCTTGTGACTAAGTGCATCGGCAACTACATTCTCTTTCCCTGGTCAGTACTTGATTTCAAAGTCATATTCCTCCAACACTTCAATCCACTGATGTTGCCTCATGTTGAGCTCGTTCTGGGTAAAGATCCAGTTGAGACTCTTATGATCGGTTACTAGAGTAAACTTGTTACCCAACAGGTAGTGTCTCCAAAGCTTTAGAGCATGGATGAGAGCTAGTAATTCCAGATCATGCGTGGCATAATTCTTTTCATGACTCTTCAATTTTCTTGAAGAGTATTGATGCCAGGAGGCATATTCCACGGTGGATTCCGTGAGGTTTTACGGTGGATTCCGTAAACTTAGATGACCGGGGCTCATACGCAAAGAGGATTCTTTGTGTGAGAAGTTGATGGGGACGCCTGTCCTTTTCGGGCGTTTCATTAATTTAGTGTGTACATGGGTGATTCCATAGCGGGTGATTCCGCAAAATGCATATTAAATTAATAAGCGTTTATGAGTTTAGAGTGCGCACTCGTAATAAATTAAGGTTAGGATTTATTTCTAACCAGTTGATTTATTTATGTAGCTGAAGACTGCTAGGTATTCACTTTTGTCGGTTTAATTGTGTTATTTTACTAACAATTGTGAATGCTTCAGTTGATGTGTAGAGATAGCAGCAGTGGCGGAGGAAAGCATTGGAGTCTAGCGGGTTTTCGACTTTGGATTAGATTTTGATAGGCGCCACGCCTATATTTTGTTATGTCTATAGAGACATCCATTATTTATTATTATTTTGTATGCGCTTATGCGCCTCGATATGTTATTTCTATTTGGACATTGAGATTGGGCGTGCCAAACTCTATGGGCACCGTCCATTAGCTTTATTTTCTTATTTTTGGTAGAAAGCAAACTCAAAAGCTAAAAGCTTGTCATATTTTTGTAATTGGGCTATTTTTGAGCAAAAAGATTGGAAATATATATTAAATACATGCTTTGTGAAGCTCTCACACAAGGCATGGGGGAGATTGAACCCAATTTGTCTCTTGTCTCATGTTGTGCTTGCTTTTACATGGGTTTTTGTGCTAAAAAGTAGAGTACTTTGTTCTTGGGGACCTTCGGGAATTCACCACGTGAGCTATCTGCGACCGATCTGCGCACCAGTGGTATCAAAGCGGAGCAGAGATCAAGGGCTTCCAATCGCTACCAATCTCGGGCGAAGGCGGAGCTCCAGGAACAAACGGCCTCTACAGTCAATCTCGTCGCGAACCGTCGATACAAGCAGACTTCTGGCGATCAAGAACCCCTATTTCCACTGTCAGATCGCGAAGGACCAATCTCTGCAGGCGGAGGACCACTCCCTCAACTCCATGAACAAGTCGTGATAAAACAGTAAGAAGCCACATCTATTTCTTCAAAAAAAGCTTAGTTTAAAAGCTTAAAAGAAAGCTTAGGAAGCTTGGTAATCAAGAAGGAGACAAATTGACTTGCAAGAGGATCAGCCCGAAATTTTCGGTGGAAAAAACGGACCCCCCCCCCTCACGATCAGAAACGACGGCCTCTTCCACCATTAAGCCCTCTTAAAACTCTCTTAATCTTAAGTCAAAGCTTAAGACACACTATACTCTACAAGTTCTACAGGGCAGAGAAGTCAAAATACTCCGGGTCTCGCACTACAGAAGTCAAGTTCAGTAAGTCACTTGGAATCAAGTCCTGCAAGTCCTGCAAATCGGCTAAGTCCAGCAAGTCAACAACCCTGCAAGTCTGCTAAGTCTGCAACTCTGCAAGTCAGACTAAATCAGAACTGACTAACGCTTAAAACTCATAGAAGACTTGTTTGTATGCAAAAACTTTGAACTGGAAAGTTGTTCGCAGCAAGCTGTTTTACCTATCTACAAGTTAGTTGAAGTATTTTCAGCAAACGGAGACAGAAATATTGCAGAATTTCTGAAAATTGAAGAAGAAAATACCCAAAAAATACATAGCCTTGTAACCCCAAATTTGAGCTACGCTCATCCCGCTAACTGATTTTGAGTGAGAAAGGTTTGTTGAGTTTTACAGGATGACTACCCCACATATGGATGATCCTATGGCTGAAGACGATCTACCCGAGCCTACCATGGAACAAAAGCTGGATCTTATCATGCTGCAATTGGAAGAAGAGCGAAGAGCTAGACAAGCCTTGCAAGCGCAATTGACAAAGATACAAGGAGCGTCCACTGATAAAGAAGAACCTCAAGCTGAAGATTTGATTCGCCGTACCATCGACGCCACTCTTGAAGCACAAACCATTCGCAAGGAATCTAAGATAAGTAAACGAAGTTTCAAGTTTCGCACTTTCAATGGCATAAGAGAAGGAAAGACTGTTTTATCATTCATTAGCCAGTTTGATGACTATTTCCATGAGGAAACTTATCCTGAGAAAGATAAAATCAAGTGTGTTACTAATCATCTGATAGACAGAGCATCACTTTGGTGGACTGTAGTCCGCAAGAGCATAGAATGTCCTGCTACATGGGAAGATTTCAAGAAGAAGTTCATGCAAAATTTTCTACCACCGCAATTTCATGAGAAGGCTATCAAGCAATGGGATTTACTTCAACAACGCGATCGTGAGCCTATTCCACAGTATACAGAGCGTTTTTGGAATGCACTCCTATAGCTACGCATGCTTGAAGACGTACCAGAGACGACACATAAGCGGAAGTACATGTCTGGACTTCTTGGACATTACTACGCTGAGGTGAATATGTTCAAGCCTGCTACCCTTGAAGATGCCATCTCCTTAGCCCACGACACTGAAGATAAGTTACGCGGAAGAGATCGACGACCACAGCCATTCCAAGTAAACGGTAATTATGGATCTAAACAATTCAATTCCAATTTCAGAAGGTTTAATCCAGGTCGTTTTTCATCACCATCTTTCCGCAAGAATTGGCCTAAACCACCTGCATTACCATCCACTGTCAATCCAAATCCTAAGCCTATTCAACAAGCAAATCCAAATATACCCAGACTCCTAGCCATTGCAAATAATGTGACCAAAGCCAAGCCCATTGTATGCTACAAGTGTCACCAGCCAGGGCATCTCGCAGCAAATTGTCATTCAAAGAAGCCATCAGCACATATCAACTACCTTGGAGCTATGGACGAAGACGAGCATGAGGATATGCCGGATTTCACTGAAGAAGAAGATGATCCTACTACTACTTCCGACACTTTACCAGGTATGCCTACTTCACATTCATTGTTGACTATGAAATGTATGGTGCATGGAAAAGAAAGAACTATATTGCATGATGACGGTAGTACGCATGACTTTATTTCAGCAAAATTGGTAAAGGAATTGAAATTGCATACAGTACCTACGCACTATCGCATAAAAGCTACATTTTTAGGCACTAGGTACAATGGCACACAAGAAGTTCAAGATTTAGAAATTCAAATTGGTCCATATATTGAAAGAAGAAATTTCTTAGTTGTCCCATTACAGTCTAGCGACATTATCCTAGGAATGCCATGGAGACACCAACATAATCCCAATATAGATTATTCCACACACACAATGAATATTAATTTTCAAGGAAAATCTATTACATTATTTGGTATGCATGCATCTCATATGTTTCCACTGCTTTCGCATACTCAAGCAAAACGTGCACTACGCAAGAACACTAAATCATATCTCATTTGGGTGAATGAATTGCACGCAAAAGAAACTCATATGCACCCTAGGCATAAGGAATTTCTTGCGTATTTTAAGGATTGTTTTGCAGAAGACCTACCACCAGGTTTACCTCCATCATGTCCAGAAGACCATAAGATGACCTAATACCTGGCACACAACCACCTTGCAAAGCCCCATATAGGCACAATCAAATAGAGCAAAAAGAAATCCAGAGTCAAGTAGAAGAATTACTAAATAGAGGTTTAATTCGACCTAGCAGTTCCCCATTCGGTGCACCTGTGCTCCTAGTCAAGAAAAAGAATAATACCTATCGGATGTGTATTGACTACCGAGCATTAAACAAGATCACTGTAAAGAATAGATATCCTATACCTAGAGTTGATGACCTTATGGACAAACTGCAAGGATCTTCTATATTTAGTAAAATTGACCTTAAGTCTGGATATCATCAGGTGAGGCTTGATAGATCCGACATATTTAAAACTGCATTCAGGACACAGTTTGGCCATTACGAATTCTTAGTTATGCCATTTGGATTAACTAATGCACCTGCTACTTTCAGTAGAATGATGAACCGCATTTTTCTAAAATATCAATATTGTGTGATTGTTTTCTTTGATGATATTTTAGTGTTCAGTCAAAGTGAAAAAGAGCATTATGAGCATTTATCATTAGTTTTTCAATTACTGAAAGAAAATCAATTGTTTGCAAATCAGTGAATTCTTTAAGACAGAAATAGAATATCTAGGTCATATTGTATCAAAAGAAGGAATTAAAGTTGATCCTAAGAAAATTGATGCAATATTGCATTGGCCTATTCCTAAAAATGTACATGAACTACGCTCATTCCTTGGTCTTGCTAGTTTCTATAGGAAGTTTGTACGTAATTTCTCATTACTTGCTTTACCACTGACCAAACTTCTTAAGAAAGGCATTGTTTATCAATGGACTGAAAACCAGCAGAAATCCTTTGATTTACTTAAACGTGCATTGACCAATGCCCCTGTTCTACAATTGCCTGACTTTAACAGACCATTCTTTCTAGTTGTGACCGATGCTAGCGGATCAGGAATAGGAGCCGTGCTTATGCAAGACAACCATCCAATAGCATATTCTAGTTCTAAGCTGAAACCCTCTGAGCTCAAATATTCCACTTATGACAAGGAACTCTTAGCAGTTGTCCAAGCATTAAAACAATGGAAGCATTATTTAATGGGTTCAGAATTCATGATAAAGACCGATCAGCAAAGCATTAGACATCTACTTAGCCAACCCCAAATTTCTGACCGTCATATCAAATGGGCTTCATTCATTCAAAGTTTCCATCCTATCATTCAATACCAACCTGGAAAAGAAAATGTAGTTGCTGATGCATTAAGTAGAAGACCTGCAATTCATAACATTTCTATCATATCTTTTGATTCTTTAATTGCTATGACAGACACATATCACTAGGATATTACTTTTCATTCTGATTGGCAAAAATTAGTTCAAAATAATTTCATTCCTGTTGATTCATTGTCATATAATGATGGATTCATGTTCTTTGAAAAGAGACTGTGTGTTACTATTCCATTCCGATCTTTTGTTTTAAATGAAATTCATTGTCCCCCATATCAAGGTCATAGAGGTATCATTTCTACATTACGCATGTTAACTGAAGATTTTTATTGGCCGCATATGGATGCAGATGTATCTAATTTTGTTTCTGAATGTCTGATTTGTCAAAGAATAAAAAGACATCATGGTAAACAGTATGGACTATTAATGCCTTTATCTATTCCATCTAAACCTTGGGAACATATATCTATGGATTTCATTACTGGCTTACCAAATACTAAATCTAACCATGACATGATTTGGACAATTGTAGATATATTTAGCAAGCAAGCATATTTCATTGCATGTAAGAAAACTTTAACAGCATCACAAGCAGCACAGTTATTTTTGAAAACTGTTTTTACTAACCATGGATTGCCGAAAGTGATTATTTCAGATAGAGATTCTAGATTTTGTAATAACTTTTGGGTTACACTGTTTGCAAATCTAGGCACAAAGATTGATTTCTCATCTGCATTTCATCCAGAAACAAATGGACAAACAGCCACAAATAGCACTATTCTAGATCTTTTACGTGCATACACTATCTCTAAACCTCAGACATGGGATACTCATTTGCATTTATTACAGTTTGCTTACAATAATACACCGCACACATCTACAAAGAAAGCACCTTTTGAAGTTATTTATGGCTATAGATTATCTACACCTGTTGCATCTTTGTCTAATAGAATACAAACTGCTGATGATATTGCTGTTATGCATAACACTATTTTTGATGAGGTCAAGGATATGATTGCTAAAGCCCAACAATCATATACCAAACAAGCCAACAAGAAAAGACAAGCCATGAATTTCAAAGTTGATGATTATGTTTGGCTTAGAATAGAAAAACGTAGACTGCAAAGTGTAGATAGACATCCAGTTGTCAAGTTAGCTCCTAGATTCTACGGACCATTTAGAATCATTCATAAGATTAATGACAATGCATTCAAGTTAGAACTGCCATCCCATTGGAAAATTCATAATACATTTCATATTAGTTTATTGAGACCATTTAGAGGACAATTACCTATCCACCCTGTCTATGAAAACCCACCTTTACTAGAAGAAGAGACTGAAATACTTGAACCAGAAGCCATTATAGACACTGACTACATGACCACTAGAACTGGCCGAAGGTATTCTAGATATGTAGTAAAATTTAAGAACCATCCTGTAGAGGAAGCACAATGGATGCACGCTAGAGACTTAAATGCTTTCCCCACTCTGTTAGCTTCACATTGAGCTAATAGCAATTGAGGTCAATTGCTATCCCACCCCGGGGGTATGATGCCAGGAGGCATATTCCACGGTGGATTCCGTGAGGTTTTACGGTGGATTCCGTAAACTTAGATGACCGGGGCTCATACGCAAAGAGGATTCTTTGTGCGAGAAGTTGATGGGGACGCCTGTCCTTTTCGGGCGTTTCATTAATTTAGTGTGTACATGGGTGATTCCATAGCGGGTGATTCTGCAAAATGCATATTAAATTAATAAGCATTTATGAGTTTAGAGTGCGCACTCGTAATAAATTAAGGTTAGGATTTATTTCTAACCAGTTGACTTATTTATGTAGCTGAAGACTGCTAGGTATTCACTTTTGTCGGTTTAATTGTGTTATTTTACTAACAATTGTGAATGCTTCAGTTGATGTGTAGAGATAGCAGCAGTGGCGGAGGAAAGCATTGGAGTCTAGCGGGTTTTCGACTTTGGATTAGATTTTGATAGGCGCCACGCCTATATTTTGTTATGTCTATAGAGACATCGATTATTTATTATTATTTTGTATGCGCTTATGCGCCTCGATATGTTATTTCTATTTGGACATTGAGATTGGGCGTGCCAAACTCTATGGGCACCGTCCATTAGCTTTATTTTCCTATTTTTGGTAGAAAGCAAACTCAAAAGCTAAAAGCTTGTCATATTTTTGTAATTGGGCTATTTTTGAGCAAAAAGATTGGAAATATATATTAAATACATGCTTTGTGAAGCGCTCACACAAGGCATGGGGGAGATTGAACCCAATTTGTCTCTTGTCTCATGTCGTGCTTGCTTTTACATGGGTTTTTGTGCTAAAAAGTAGAGTACTTTGTTCTTGGGGACCTTCGGGAATTCACCACGTGAGCTATCTGCGACCGATCTGCGCACCAAGTATGCTACTGGATGACCTTCCTACATAAGTACACACCCCAAGGCAAGAATGCTAGCATCAGTTACTACCTGAACTCCTTATTGAGGTCTGGAAGTTTTAAAATAGGTGCTGATACCAAACTTTGCTTCAATCTATCGAAGCTATTTTGTTCGGGAGTTGACCATGTAATGAAAGTCTGCTTCTTTAGTAAGTCCGTCAGAGATGCTGCAATCAAAGCATAGTTTTTTATGAAGATCGTATACCATCCTCTCAATCCAAGAAAGCTACGTATCTCTTTGACGGATACTGGTATTGGCTATTCAAGAACATCTCTGACCTTGGCTGGGTCTACTGATATTCCTTTTGATGATACTATGAATCCCAGATATTCAATCTAACGCTTGAAGAATGCACACTTTTTCATTTTTGCATACAAATCATGTGACCTCATTGTCTCAAGGACAATCCGCAGTTGAGGTTCATGATCTTCTTCTTGTTTAGAATAGATTAAAGTGTCATCGAAGAAGACAAGCACAAAATCATCAAGATATGGCCTAAAGATGTCCTGCATTAATCTATTGAAGGTAGCAGGTGCATTCGTAAGCCCGAATGACATAACCAGGAACTCAAAGTGCCCATATCTTGTATTGAAGGCCGTCTTTGGGATATCTTCTTCCTTGATCCTTATCTGATAGTAACCTGACCTGAGATCAATCTTGGAGAAGATCTTTGCACCCTGAAGTCGATCAAGAAGCTCATCTATTCTAGGAATAGGATACTTCTTCTTAACTGTTGATTGATTCAACCCTCGATAATCAATACATAGTCGAAGTGTCCCATCTTTATTTTTCTGAAATAATACTGAAGCTCCCCACAGTGAATTGCTAGGCCGGATGTAGCGGATCTAACAGTTGCTTGAGTTGTTCCTTCAGCTCAATTGCTTCTTGTATGGACATTCTATAAGGTCTCCTTGAAATTGGTGCTGCTCCAGGTACTAACCTAATCTCATGATCCACTTCTCTTTGAGGTGGAAGTTCAGTCAACTCTTCAGGGAATACGTCCGCATATTCCTTTAGCCAAAAAGGTCCTTCATGAGACTCTTGCTTTTGATCTAACTTTTTGAGTTTGATCAAGTAAACGGGTAATCCTTTTCTGAATCCTTTTATGATCCGAGATACTTTGGCCAATTGGATTCTTGGCACTCCTGCCTCACCTTGAGTTGTGACAAATTCCCTTTCAGAGTTTTGAAAGGAAACTTGACCCTTTCCAAAGTGAATGTGGGTGTCGTTGGGCTTAAGCCAATCCATTCCGAGTAGACACTAATGAATACCTAAATTCATGACTCTGAATTTAACTGAAGTCTTCTTTCCTCCCAGAAAGAATTCCACCTTAGTAGTTTGCCTGGTACAAGTTACCTCACGACCATTTGCCAATTCCACAAGCAGGGTAGGTGCTTCTACTGTGGCTATTCCTAGTCTTTTTGCACATGCTGGTGAGATAAAGGAATGTGTACTGCCACAATCAATCAAGGTTTTGAAACCTTTACCTTGATAGTCCGACGATGTCTGAATCACTGAGAACTAGCGATTTGGCCCTTTCTTGTGTAAAGCGGCATGGACTGTCGCTCTTTCGAATTCTGCTTCCATGGTTGGATCTTCCTCTTCTTCTTCTTCGCATCTTTGCCTATTGGCAATGCAGGCGGTTTCTTGGTTTTATATCAGTTTTAAGTCAATCATGCAAAGATGAATTGTTAGGGATAAGACATATTTTTTCCGAGTTATTTACGATGAAGGAGTTTAATTTTAATTGAACATGCAAAAATGATATTGTATAAAACATAGTTTCCTTCAAATAGCATCATGCATTAAAATGAATTACGAGCAAGATTATCTACCTACTATAATAGTACATTTCGGTTAAATCTTGAAGATATAAAAACTACATCTTGTACCATTAACCCCTATTCTTTTTTGCAACGAATCATCATAGAAGATGAAATTCATGACAGGTTTCTTACGTTGCTTGAATTCTAGGAAGTTATCATTGCTAACTGCATATCTTAGCAAGGAAAAGATTGTTATTTGGCATAAGTTTCCTTTACAAGGAAAAAGGAAGATTAATTGAATTTACCTAACCTCAAAGCATTAAAGTTTAGGACTGAAAAATCAATTGTCACAAGAATAACAAATCGTGCCGAGGTAATCTCAATATTACCTTCTAAAAGATAACCGAATTAATGTAAACTTAGAAATACCTATGCTGCGAAAGATGCCTTGGGAATGATTTAAAGACCAAGAAACATTTATACCTTAAAAACTTGACTACCTTCCCTGATTGTAGGATGAATAAATTCGTAAATGTAAAAGAACTAGGGTTTGTCCCTGAGGTTCTTAAAAAGAGATCCTAGGTCTGACAAACGTCAGCTTAAAGAAACTAAAACGGATTGTTTCATCGTATATTACGATGTAGGACTTGCGCAACAAGTAGGAAATCATATAGTCTTGTGAATGATTCACAAGAAGAAAGGTTAAATACCCTCAACAAGGATGGTGGATCCTTACGCAAGTTATCTTGCAAAAGGATGTATTCTTTGATATCCTTCTAAATAAGGAAAGTTAAAAAAAAATCGGAAACTAAAGTATCCAATGAACTTTAGGATTGACCAAGTTGGGTTAATAGGGTACGCCCTAACCCAGAATATAAGGGATCTTGCCAAGTTGCAAGACACCCTGAAACGAGTGCTAATGCATTCAAAAGGAAAGGATCATTCCTTAGCAGTTTGCCAACAACAAGATCGGTTAATGAAAGTGTTTGTGCTTGCTAGAGAATTTAGAGCACTGTTTGATTTATGAATTACAAATTAAATGAATATCTATACTTCAGGTTGAAGGCCTGAAGGAAGAGGCAGCTTTAGTTACCCCCAACTACCTGCCTGACCCTAACCAAGGGGGTTGTTGACCGCATCGGGAACGAGGACCGAACCCGCCACGAGAGGTCTCTCCATTGAGCTCTACTTGGAGCAGGAGAACACTTGGGTGCCAGGGGGGGCTCTGGCCATAAATCCCTCGCCTTCCGGGTCCTGCACAAGAGGCTAACGTGACTCGGGATCGGATCTCGAGGCCCGCATACTAGTTTACGGGCGGAAGCTTGGATTAGTGATCCCTATGGATTACTAGATAGCCTTTAGGCGGATTATGAACAAGCCTACGGGCGGAACTCCTTGTATTTCTAAGATAAATATGATAATATGTTAAAAAAGAACTTGTTTGATATTGTTTTTCTATGTCACGTGATAAGATTGCGTGAAGGAACCAGTGCTTAACGGATTAATTAAAGAAGCTGATTGTTACATGTCCAAATTAATGTGTTAGATAATTACATAACTAAAACAAACCGAGGAAAGTGCGGAGGATGGGCCATGGGTTCGTCCTACGGTTGGGTGGTCCCGATTAGTCGTGAACTTTTCTCAAAATCTCGAAGAACAGCGGGATGATCATCAAAGGAAACGAATAACGGAAGCGATGACCTAGAGTTATGTCTTACCCGATTTACGTTGTTTTAGGGGAACAGAATGGGACTATGCCTTATGGCAGAGAGGTTGAGCTTTGCACCCTCTCGGTTCCCATTCTCCTTGAACCAAGTGCAGTGTGAATGCGCTTCGGAACTGGCGTTTTTGCATAAAGTAGTTCACTTGGGTCCGATGCTAGTTGCTATTAGGTAATGACCAATCAGAAAAACCCTAATTCCGGTCGATCCTAAGTGGGAACGGCCAGGATACTTCTGCTACGTGGCAAACGTGGGAAGACCTAGATCGCAAATCCCGTAACATTCCATGGGAGTGCCGGACGGAGCTTTCTAGACATCCTTTCCGATGGACTGCTAAGACGTGTCCTGGATGATACTAGTGGACACGTTACCATCACAACTATGACTAGGACTATGACTATGACTATGACTGTGACTATGACTACGACTATGACCACGACTATGACTACGTCTACGACTATGACTAGGACCAAGACCACGAACAGGACCACGACCAGGACTATAACAACGACTACCACTACCACTACCACTATAATAGACAAGAAAAGAAGAAAAAATAACAACAACAACAATAACTACTACTACTACTACTACTACTACTACAATAAACAAGAAAAGAAGAAAAAACTACTACTACTACTACTACTACTACTATTACAAACAAGAAAACAAGCACCTCTCCCTCCTTTTCTCTCTCTCTCCCTCTCCCTCTCCCTCTCTTTCTCTCTTTCCCTATTATGTTTAATGTTTTCTCCCTCTCTCTCTCATTCTTTCTTTCCTTTTCTCTCTTTCTCTCTCTCTCTCATTTCCTCTCCGTCCCTCACCCTCTCTTTCCCTATTATGTTTAATGTTTTTTCTCTCTCCTCTCCCTCTCTCATTTCCTTTTCTCTCTTTCTCTCCCTCCCTCTCCCTCTCTATCTCCCTCTCCCTCTCATTCTCTCTTTCCCTATTATGTTCAATGTTTTTTCTCTCTCCTCTCCCTCTTTCATTTCCTTTTCTCTCTTCTCCCTCTCTCATTTCCTCTCCCTCCCTCACCCTCTCCCTCTCTTTCTCTCTTTTTCTTTTATGTTTAATGTTTTTTCTCTCTTCCTCTCCCTCTCTCTTTCCCTATTATGTTTAATGGTTTCCTCTCTTTCCTCTCCCTCTCCCTTGTCCTCTCCCTCTCTCATTTCCTCTCCCTCCCTCTCCCTCTCCCTCTCCCTCTCTTTTTCTCTTTCCCTATTATGTTTAATGTTTTTTCCCTCTCTCTCTCGTTCCTTCTATCCTTTTCTCTCTTCCTCTCCCTCTCTCATTTACTCTCCCTCTCACATTTCCTCTCCCTTCCTCTCCCTCTCTTTCTCTCTTTCCCTATTATGTTTAATATTTTTTCCCTCTCTCTCTCGTTCCTTCTTTCCTTTTCTCTCTTCCTCTCTTTCTCTCATTTCCTCTCCCTCCCTCTTCCTCTCTTTCTCTCTTTTCCTATGATGTTTAATTTTTCCCTCTTTTCCTCTCCCTCCCTCTCCCTCTCCCTCTCTTTCTCTCTCATTTCCTCTCCCTCTCTTAATACACACTCCCTCTCCCTCTTCCTCTCCCTCTCTCAATACACATGAATTTTAACAAAAACAATTAAAAGAGAAAGAGAAAACACAAAAACAAAGCAAGAAGGAACAATGCACTCACTATAAAGGCTCAAAGATGGATTCTCGGCGGCTCCTCTTCGCGACGGCAGCTCCTCTTCGCGATGGCTCCTCTTCGCCCTCCATACACTTCCTCCTCTTCTTCGCGAACGGCGGCGGTGGCGGTGAGAAGCTTTCCTTCTCCCTCTTTCTTTCTTTCTCTCCCTCTCCCTCTCAAATGCAAGATGTTCGCTCTCTCTTTCGTGTATGCATGCAAAATAACATACTCCGATTTCGACCCGCGTTTTTTTCGTTTGAGCACCATCACTATTTACATCACTATTTGTGTCGCTAATAGAAACACAAATAGTGACACCACTATTTTGCATCAAAAACCATTGTCGCTATACCTCCATATCCTTGTAGTTAAGTTCTAGTTCATTTCCTTGAAGAAGATTGTCGGCTAATATTTGAGCACAATGAAGAAGAAAGAGACTTAGACTAATGAAAAGTTCAAGCATATTAAGAGGAAATCTTATGGATTATTTCTTAAAAATGGGCATCTATGGAAGCACACAAAGAAGAATAAAGGAGCACCTGCTCGAGTTTTAGGTAATAAAAGGTTGCAACTATAGATAATGAAGGAATTTGATGAAAGCTTGTGGGCTAGTCATAGAAGTATATGGGGAACCTTTATTAAAGTCAAAGAAAATAATGGTGGCAGAACATGTATCGAGATATAGAGCATTTTGTTGAAACTTGTTATGCGTGTTAGATGTATTCTCTGGTCAAGCATCGAGATGGGTTACAACCAACTTATCCCTTGTCTATACATTATAGATGGGTTATTGATCTTGTAACCATGCCTACAGGTATATGGAATATGCGGTATTTAGTGCTTGCAAGGGATCTAACCAATCAAGTTGAAGGTAAAAATTGAACAACTAAGTCCACTCAAGCTGTTTGTCGCTTTTTGCTTGAAAAAGTATTTTGCAGATATGGCAATGTTAGCAAGGTAACTGCAGATAGAGGAGAATTGGATGCTGATGAGGCACACAACTTCTTTGCTTAATTGGGTATCAAGTTGGCTTTGACATCAACCTAAAATCTTGAAGGCAATGGAAAGAGTGAGAGAGGACATCAACCTATTCTCAAAGCTCTAGCAAAGTCTTGTAGAGGAAAGATCAAAGAGTGGCCTAAAATGCTACCTTTTACATTATGGGCTGACCGGACTACTCAAAATACAGTGTTGCTGGCTATATGCTAGCTAAACTTTTGCATGGACAACAACCAATTATGCCAATTAAAGAATATATTCTCACATAGATTCTTCTACCTTGGGAGGAATGCATCAGTAGAGAAGAGTTGCTGACTTTGTGCATCTAGCAGCTAGAAAGAAGGCCTGAAGATGTTCAAGCAGCTATTAAGAAGTTAAAACTAGCAATACTAAAAAACAAAAGAAGATTTGCTAAGCAACATCAACTTCGCGGCCAAGAGCTATCCAAGAAAATGATTGGATGCTTGTCTATGACAGTAGCCTAGATAATCAATACAGTGCTTCTAGAAAGATAGTAAAGTGTTGGTTTGGCCCGTATGTAGTAAAGATCGTTCATGAAAATGCCACATATTCATTGGCTGAATTGGATGGGACAAGCATAAAGTTACCCATAGATGGAAGACAAAGAGGCAGAAGATGAAGACATTGACAGGGCAGAAGATACTTCTTCTGACACTGCAGATCAGTAAGACTTTGGCACATGCCAGAGGATGTGCAGGTTAGGAGGGGGTGGATGTCGTGCCGCTACGTGTACATCATGTGAAAAACTCTAGAGTACGGCTTCCTTATAGATCTAGAGAGCCAATGCCAATTAAGCATTAGTGTTAGTTTCCATGGCTCAAAAACATTAGATTTTTAGATAAGTTTTAGCCAAATTTTGATATTTTAGATATTATCTCTTTTAAAATTTCATAAAATTGTAGATAACTTCTAGATTAGGATAACATGTAAAATACAGCATATAGATTTTAGCTTTTTTGAGAGGATTTCATGTAAAAATAAAGATTAGCGAAATCATGCGACGCATGATCGCTATTTTTAAACAGTGAACATCACTCTAAAGTGGGAGATGAAGAGTGATCATTGTTTTTAAACATTGAATATCACTCTGAATTGGGAGATGAAGAAAGAGTGATCTGGTAGAATTCTAATCAGGTGTGCTGGTATTTTACCCCCCTTTTGAAGCCAATGGAAGCATTAGATTGGCCATCTGAGAAACATGGAGAAATGTATTATTTTATACACATTTTTTTCTACAAGAGTTTTATCTTCTCATAATGCAGAAATAAATTGATAGGCTTCATCTCTCTTAGTATTCTTCTACATTTTCTATTTCTTTTTGTGAGTATTCTTCTACGTCTTCTATTTCTTCAAACCCCTTCTCTTTCATCTACTCCTCTCCCTGAATCTCTCTTCATCCTGCTATCTCTTACCCCCGTGGTAGACTTTCGACACCAAATGCACCAATACCATATTAGGGGAAGTTTATGCTATCATTAGAGGTGAAGTCTAGAAGATATTTGGGCTAATTTGGGGCTGATATCTTCAGTAATATTCTAAGAATTAGCTACTACATTGTTCTTTTAATTCATTTCTTACTCTACAGAAGACATCTTATCAAAATATGCAAGTATTATATGTCCTTATGGCAAGGCAATGTTTGTAGATCATTCATAGATGCTTTCAGTTGAATTTAGAGAAGTTTTTTCTCTCATTTCATGGATGTGGTGACTTATCGTTATCAGGAGCTCAATTTGAAGCTCTCTTGAAGCAAGTCTCTTTGCCCTAAAAGCCTTGTAATTGACTTATAAGCTTCTGTCCATAACAGTCTACATTGAATGTAATCATGCAAAGTCGATTCATGCTATGGCATCATGTATGAATGATGGGATGTAGAGTGATTTACGATACATGACAGCATATTGTGCTTGATTTTATAATTTTTTGTTACTCTTACAGTCAAGAAAACAAGCTTTATTTCAGTTAGAACTTATGAGATAATACTCTTGTGATCTTTTCTAAGAACATGCAGTTGGAAGCTCTTTTAACATCTTCAAGAACTTGGCTTGAAACCTTCAACCCTTCTCTTATCTCTACCATCTCTAGAGTCTAAGCTCTTGAACCCCCATACATTTTTCTCTCTCAAATCCCTGTGATTGATCATAAAGTACCTCTTGAACCTTTAACTATTCACTGTAATCTACTTATCTTCTGAAGACACATCCCTATCTATCTTATCCAGTTTTCTTACAACAAATCCCTATGGTGACCTTCAACCCTATGTGTTGCAACAATGCTACAAAACCTAACCGGTTAGGGGAAAAAGAGATTGTAAGAGTGAGAGATTGTTGGAAATACATAAAATCCCGATTCATTTGGTTTATGGAAAGCATATAGGCTGATAATAATCTAAAAGAGACTAGTAGCACGAGAAAACTTGGTGCTAGTCTCTAGCAACACCAAAATAATATATAGGCTAAAAATCATTAAAGGATTGTTTTGCATACCACATGGTTGATTTCTAATCATAAAATGGTTTTGCACAATGTTCATATATTTCCACATTTTGCATGCCACATGGTATAAAACCTGGATGCATAGCACTTGATTGCCTAAATAAATGACCAACGTGGAGTGTGTGAGGATTCATATACTGTAGGATAGACAAGCGGTTCCTTGGGATAAGTTTAGGGAGAAAATATGAACTCCTAGATCGTTTGATATACAAAAGAGTAGAGATTTTACGTTTTTCTTTATGTTGGAACATCGCATCAAGGGGCCAATCCCCAAGATGTAGGAGAGTGGGGCCACAAAATTCAGCCGGGAAGGTTGCCTCCTATGTATGTGATACCTGGTATATTATACCAATGTTTATGGGATCTCCCTCGAAGGTGTAGGGGAAGACAAATATTGGAATGTGTCGTCCTATTACAAATGCAAGACCAATATTAGAGTTTATTATAGTGTGTCCCTTAGACGCCCCTGGCAGCTGCAAGGCCTTGTGGGGTGCCTTGTGTGTCTTAGAGGTCTAGCTAGTGCTAGTAGAGAGCCAATGTCGGGACCGTTTTAGATCCCGATACAGGCATTGATGGCTAAAAAGAATTTTCCAAAATGTTTTTGTTCTAAAGATGTTTATATTACTATCTAAATTATGAACAAAACTCCCACAACTATAGTAGATGGGATAACCATTGAAGAATCCTTTACATGTAAAAAGCCTAATGTGACATACTTGAAAGTGTTTAGTTACATTGCATATGTTCATGTACTAGATAAGCTACAAAAAAAGTTTGATACAAAGGTTGAAAAATATAATTTTATTGGATATTCTTTAGAGTAGAAAGGATATCATTGTTATAATCTTATCATAAGTGAGTTTAGAGTGAGCAAGGATGTTATTTTATTATTAGATAAACAATTGGTATGCATTTAGTCGTGATGCATTGGATGATGATGATAATCATGATAATTATGTGTAGGAAGAAAATCAAGAATTAGGAAGCCTTAACGGACTAGAAACATCATTTGGTACTATATCTACAATTATCTTTGGTTTGGGAGACTAAGAAATCCCACATTCTAAGGAGCATCTACTAGTGTTGCACATAAAGACAAATGAGAAAGCGTGTCCAATGAAAATGATGCATCTACTAGTCATTTGGGGTCTGATAGAGATTCCAAATGTCAAGAGAGTTTGGGTGATGAGCTTGATATTCCTATAAGTAGGACACTAAGTGTACAAAGAGCGCATGCTAATGTAAAGACTTCATTGAGTAATCCAATGGTACGCAGTCTAGCATGGTCAAATACCTTATTCTACTTATATGGAAAATGTAGTTGAGGATATTGAGTCCACTTGTTTTGAGGATACTATTGATCATGCTCATTGGGAGGTAGCAATAGATGAGGAGATGGTTGTACTAGAAGTCAATAAGACTTGGTATCTTATACCTTTGCCTAAGGGAAAAAAAATCTATTGACTATAAGTGGATCTAAAAAATTCAGCATAATGTAGATGGTTCTATTAGCATATATAAGGCCACACTGGTTGCAAAAGGCTATGCTCAAATATATGACATAGATTATGAAGAAACATTCAATCCAGTTGTTCGGATGGCAACTTCTAGATATGTGATTGTTTTGGAAATAGCCAAAGGTTGGATTTTGCAGCAAATGGATGTCAAAGAATGCCTTCTTATATGGCGAATTATAAGAAGAGATTTATGTGGAGCAACCGATAAGTTCTAGGGATTTAGAGCATCCCACATATGTATACGGATTAAAGAAGGTGCTCTATGGGATGAAGCAAGTACCTAGAGCATGGTCTGAAAAAATCAAATACTATCTTGTGAACATTGGCTTTTATGTTTCTAATGTTGATCATTCAATTTATGTGAGAAAGAAAGATACATGTTTGATCATCATATGCATCTATGTGAATGACTTTATTATTACAAGTAATAATGATAGTGGGATTACTGATGTTAATGACCTTTTAAAGAAGTTTAAGATAAAGGATTTGGGTAAGGTAAGGTGCTTTCTTGGTATTGAGGTAATCAGATGTGATGATGTATATAGCTATCCCAAACACAGTATAACTTGGATATGTTGTCTTACCATGGTATAACAATGTGTATGACTCTTTTAATGCCCTTGGAGAAAAATGTGAAGTTAAGTACTAATGTTGGGGATGAGATAGAAGACCCTACTATATTCAAAAAGACAGTAGAGAGTCAAATTTGCATGACTATCAAAAGGCACTTGAGTTATGCTATTGGTCTTGTCAGTTAATTTATGCAAATGCTTAAAAAGCCTCATTTTGATATAGTTTGACGCATATTAAGATTTGTGAAGTCCACTTTACATTATGAAATTTTCATAAGGCAAGTAAGGATATACAAGTATCTAGAAACATAAATGTAGATTGGACTATTAGCATGTTTGATAGAAGATCTAATGATGGATTCATGTTTTCCCTTTTGTAATGTCCCCATTACTTAGTTTATTTTAATAAACAATGTGCGTATGCATTCCAAAGAAAATTGATTTATGTTGCACATCCACACATGGAAAAAAATTGTAGAATCACTACAAGATTTACACAAACCAGGACTCGTTTACTAGAATAGTCTGAAATCTCTAGAATCATGTTTAGATGACTTAATTTCCACTTTAGATGGATTCAAATATATATTATGACTTATTTTGAAGGGAATAAGTCGTCCAAGGCAAAAGATCGATAAAAATAACACGATTTATGAAAATCGTTATTTTTTCCTTTTTTTATGGATTTTCGAAATTCTGCCAACGATGGCTTGTCGTCCAAATGCATTCCGATCGTTTTAAGTTATAATCTATATTTGGAGTCATATGATGAAGTTATAATCTAAACAAGTTGCAGGGAAAAAATAAACGAAAATCTTTGTCATCAATCATGTCATCAAAAAATGCCAAAAAGTAGACGCTCTCTCTTTACCCTCCCCCCCCCTCTGACTACTGTATAAACAAGGGTAGAGCGTCATGTGAAGAACACACATACACACGGATACACAACGAGTCATGCAGAAGTCTCTCTACTATTATTGACATGACGAAGCTCTGCTGCAATCAGCCTAGTCTCTCTCTTTCTCTTCTCTCTCTCTCTAACCCTATGAGGAAGTGCTGCCCATCAAGCTTCTCCCATGGCTCCTAAGAGACAACGAGATTGTAAGCAAGGTCACACTTAGAGAGCTCCCCAACACGAGGAAGTGGTCACCGCTGCTGCTGAGGGAACTCAACATGATGCAAAAGCACAAGCGGAAGTTAACCACGAACCCATTCAAACTGAAGAACCAGCCATCCCACAACAAATTGAGGTCGCGGCTGTAAACCATAAGCATGATGGATGGTTAAACATAGATAATCATGTTAGTACATAAGAAAATGATCATGATTGGTTAGAACTCACTTAGACTTGTAAAAGCATGTTAATATTATCAAATGCTTTTTAAGAAGGAATACTGAAATTGATGAAGGGAATATATTTTATGCATTGCATTGACAACTAGTAAAAATGTATTATGGTTATGACTGCTTTTGGATTTGTGAATGATGAGTAATGGCTCTTTTGATTCCATGACTGCACAGACGGATGAGATGTGGATTGTGGTGGTTCAAGACATTGGGGTCCCCAACCCAATGCTCCCTTACACTCTGCGAAGTGTGAAAATACTTACCTGCGGGTGGGGGTCATGTGCTCCCGAGGGAGATAGGTGTTTTTTATTTTGATCACTTGAGCACCTGAGAGGGCAAAAGGCTGAGTGGTAAGTGCCCCAATTATGTAGGATGGCTCATGAGGCTTAGGGAAGCTTAGAGGGGCTCTAAACCAGTAAATTTCCATGTTGACCGTGGACGGAGTGCGATTACATGCAGCCCAATCCCGAGGGATTGGAAGGTCCTATCCTAGGCTAGACGGTGTCTTTCTGTGAAAAGACGCTTTGGATGTTATTATGAAATAAAGTATCTGATTTTTTGAATTGTTTGTTATGTGCTAAAGGTTGAGTTTAATGAACCTAGTCTAACGGAGTAATAAAAGAACACTGATTTTATATGTCCAAAGAGTGTGGTAGTATGCTTTGCTAACTAGAAAACTAAGCAAACCCATTGAGGAAAGTGGAAGGCTTCGATCCTCATGATTGGATGCCTATGGCTGGGTGGACCCGATAAGTCGTGTAACTTTCCAACATTAGATAGAGCTTATTAAATCGTGACCCTCCCAATATCGATAGGATTAGTTATCAGGTTTAACGCCATTTTAGGGTCCCGGAGCTAAGATTTTACCTTATGGATAGGGGGATCGAGTTACACTCTCCCCCGTTTCTCACTCTCTTTGAACCAAGTGCGGTGTTAACCTCACTCCTACCTTTGATTGATTACAAAGTGGTCTTTTTTTAGGTGGGTGTTAGATTACTGCTAGGGGTGACTTGTTCATGCTTCACCTGTGAAGTAGAATTGAGATTCCCATGTTCAACTAAGTTCAAGGTTTCCTATGGGGAGACGGATGGTGATGTGCATGGATATGAATTTCAGTCGACTACTAGAGGACTCCTCCTGTGGTCTGTTGGAGGAGGAATCTTACACGTGGTATCAGAGCCTAGGTTTTAAAAGAGCCTTGGTTTCAAAAGAGATTTTAGTGTAAGGTTAAGTAGTCAACGTATAAAAAGAATTAAAAAAATAACCACAATTGTTTGAAGAAAACTAGTGTTGATTATCTTGCCCTAAGACTAGCATACGCATTGGGTTCATTAGGAACTTAGTGATGAGGAGGCTACACATTTGTGGTATATTTTTCCCATCATGTATCAAGAAGCCTTAGGGTCAAATAAATTCTGATACCGCAAGGCTATATTTGAGATAATGGAGATGATCTTTATTCCTCCAACTGTATTGCAACCTCCTTCTAACTCATGGTATGTGAGAGATTTATGGCCAAGGAAAAGGTCACATATGGAGATATATTATGGGCATAACATTCTTGTTCATTATGAACTATGGAGGATTCGATGGGCTGAAATACTAAGGATAGTTAAGATATATCTTTTTTTCAGTGCCTTTGCTAAACGGTTACTAGACATTGGGGATGAGCCTATATCTGAAACTTTGTGGGTATATCGAAAAGTGTTACAAATAGTACCACCCAAAAGAGTTGTTGTAGTATCAAGAAGGTCTTATTTTGGTATTGGATGTTTTGGTTATCCCGAAGAGCCACCACATTATGTTGTTTGCCATGTGCATGAGAATCCCCCAAGATATGAGAATATAGACCCTGATACTTTTCATGAGGAAAGGATCCATGAGATGATATATTGGTAGATCATAGTATGATCAAATACATCTTTTTAAGTACTTTTCATAAATACAAAGTCTCATTATTATTTTTGAAGAGCGTGACTTATGAGCTTATGAGCTTATGATGATAATTGAGCTATTTTGACACGCTAATGATGAAGTACGCTTTATGCGAGTTATTTTTGAGATCATGTACTCCACTGTTGGTATGCTAGTCAAACACGTTGGAATTAAGATAAAGTGTAATGGCTATCTTAGAGAAGACTTGTCTATGGAATTACTTAAGCTTACGAAAGGGCTAAAATTGGAGCCCAAATCTAGGGAAGGGACAACCCTTACCTATACTCTATGTGAAGATGTGAAAGTCCATCTCAAGTTGCTGAAATGGCTTGAAAAACTAAAACTAGTTCAATGTTTCTTATTTGAAGAACATAGGGTTAATGATATTGTGACAATTAATGGGGAGCCAATAACCCTACATTGTTGGATGTATGACCAATATATAAAGGTTATTTCTCCCGATAGGATAACCCTTACGTAGGAGTGTAAAGTCAAAAATTTATGAGCTTCCAGAGTATCCCAATATCCCAAAGTCTTATCGATTCCTAGAGACACCTCATTTTGTAACAAAGAAGTTATGGAGATAATCAGAATCACCAAACTAGTGCGAAGTGATGAAACATACAAGGGACTCTAAGAGAAAAAGTATCTTCTCAAGCAGACACCAACACCTAGGTTTAGTGGTGAAGGACCCAAGGTCGAGTAAGATGCAGAAGCATGGATTGAGGCTTTGGATGACTATTTCCTAGCCGCTGAAACTACTGCTACAAATTAGTCCATGACTACTCATCGTCGTCTTATTGACAAAGCCAAGCTTTGGTGGAAACAGTTTTGCCAAGATAAAAGGGTAACAAAAGCTTTCCAAACTTGGGAGGAGATCAAAGAAGCTATAAAAGGTCATTATCATCTCCCATATTTTGAATCATTTAAGATGAATGAATTCTACAACTTACGACAATTAAGCCTAACCTTGGAAGGATACTATTCCAAGTTTATGATTCTGCACAAATATGCACCCCCAATGATAACATCTCAACAGATTGCAAGGTTTTGCCAAGGACTAAATCCACCTTTGGACACTCACTTTGAATCAATGAGACCAATGACTCTCAAAGATGCTCTTATTCGAGGTAAACCTACGGCCAAGGAAATCACTCGAAATGGCCAAAGGAATCATCCAATAAAAAAATATGGAAGGGGCTATCCAAATCATAGTATCGACATGGCCAATGCCAGTGGAAATGGTAGCGCTAATGCAATCACCTAAGGACCAAATGGAATAGGAATCATGCAATGCTACAAATGCGGAAGGACTGGACACCTAAGGGATAATTGTCCTAACCATCCTCAAAATCATAGCCCAAACCAAGTTGGTTGAAGAGGCCGAGGGAACAGCAACAACAACCTAGGCTGTGGATGTGGAAGAAAAGTTGATGCCCGGGTAAATACCATGATTGGACAACCCGAGGAATGCACGTTAAGTAAAGAATTTGAAAGAGGATCCATTCATGCTGCTATAGAAAAGAAAGGAGCAGACCACCAATGTTCAGTAATTCAATCTCCAGCTATTTACAAGGGTACGTCATTTATGATCTTAATTGATTGTGGTAGCACACATTCCTTTCTTGCACCCAAGTCAGTTAAAAGATTGCATCTAGAATCCAGGGGGACAAGGAAAATGATAGTAGAATTGGCTAGTGGGAGAAAAATCACCTCAACTGAAACTATAGGAAAACTTCAATTTGAGCTCGACAGCCATATAACTGAAACAAAATTTCCAATCCTACCACTAGGATGCTACGATTGCATTTTGGGAATGGATTGGATCAAGAAGAACAAAGCCGAGACTCTATGTGCTGAAGAGGAAATAATCTTTCAAGACTTGGAAGGGGAAACCATAAAGGCATATGGGAAAGCTGGAAGAACTAGAGTTCAACTAGCCAAGGCAAGTCGACTCAAGAAGGGATTGAAGAAAGGTTAACCAATCTACATGATCCGGTTGAATAAGGTCAAAAAGACTAATGAAGGCACTCTACCTTTGTGGATCAATGACTTCGAGGATGTCTTCCCAGAAGAATTGACTCAAGTACCTCCAAAGCGTGAGGTTGATCATGAAATAAATTGATTCCTACAACCGAGCCAATGCCAAAACGACCATACAAAATGTCTATTCCTGAAGCTATTGATCTTAAGTAACAACTGAGGCAACTGATAGAGCAAGGATTTATCCACCCAAGTAATTCACATTGGGGAGTGCGTGTCCTCTTCTAGAAAAAGAAGGATGGAACACTTAGACTCTGCATTGACTTCAGAGGACTAAACCAAGTTACGATAAAAAAACAAGTACCCTATACCCACCAGGATAGACGAACTTTAAGATAACTTACACAGAGCCAAGGTTTTTTCCAAGATTGATTTAAGGTCTGGATACTATCAAATTCAAATCAAGGAACAAGATATCCCAAACACTGCCTTCAGCACTAGGTATGATCATTATGAATTCTTAGTCATAACATTCAGATTGACTAATGCCCCATCTACATTCAATAGTCTAATGCAAGAAATCTTTCGACCATATCTAGATGATTTTGTGCTAGTATTTTTTGACGATATACTAGTATACTCCAAATCAATAGAGGAACATGAAGGTCACTTAAATATCGCCCTAGTAACACTTTGTGAAAATCAGCTCTATGCCAATATGAATAAATGTGTATTTCTCACTAACAGGATTGAATATCTTGGATACATTGTTTCCGCTAATGAAATCTCTGTAGACCCTACCAAAGTAAAAGATATCCTAGAATGGCCAATACCTAAGACAGTAAAAGAAATCCAATGATTTTTGGGATTGACAGGATGGTACCGAATCTTCATCAAGGATTATTCCCTCATTACTCCACCCTTGAAAAATCTTTGTAAGAAAAATATAGTAATCATTTGGACCAATGAACATCAAGAAAGCTTTGATAAGCTTAAAGAAGTGGTAACCACTGCACTTGTATTAAAACTCCCCAACTTCAATCAACCCTTTGAAGTAATCACTAATGCAAGTGGACTCACAATCGGTGTGTGCTAGTACAAGAAGGAAGACCAGTGGCCTATACTTCCAGAAAATTGAAACCCTACAAATCCAACTATGCTACTCATGACCTTGAGTTACTCGCAGTAATTCATGCCTTAAAACTGTGGAGACACTATCTATTGGGAAGGGAATTCACTTTAGCGATAGATCATAAAATTCTTAAGTGGATCTTCACCCAAGCTGAACTAAACATGAGACAAAGAAGATGGATAGAGATACTGTAAGAATTGATTTTAAAATCAAATATCATCCAGGGAAGGACAATGTTGTTGTAGATGCATTAAGCCGAAAAGCCTTTCTTAATAATGTTGTAGAAGTTCGAAGCTTAAGAACCGTATCCATACCTGATAACCCTGTACTTGAGCTTGTACGCCAAGATATTTCTCAGGATAAAGAATATGAAGGACTCATGGCTAAGGTACTTCAAGGGGGAAGTTCTGACAAAGAAAGGTCTAAGATTAAGGATTATCGTGCTAGTAATGGTTGTTTGTATTACCGTGACCGCCTTTGTATCCCAAAAAGATCAGAAGTGAAGGCCAAGATCTTATGGGAAGCACATGACAACCCCATTGCAGGACATCTTGGGTATGCTAAAACACTCAACACAGTTCATTAGAGCTATTACTAGCCAGGGATTAAAAAGGGATGTATTAAAGTATATAGCTCTGTGCTTGACTTGTCAAAGAGTCAAGGCAAAAAGGATCAAGATGCCTAGAGAGTTACAACCCTTGGACATTCCACAAATGAAATGGGAGTAAATAAGTATGGACTTTGTTGTTGGATTACCTACTGCTATTGGTGGATATGGCTCCATCATGGTAGTGGTTGATAGATTAACAAAAGTTACACACTTGATCCCAGTCAAAACAACTTATAAGTCATCTGACATTTCTCGAGTCTTTATCAAATAGGTACTTAGGTTACATGGATTAGATAAGAGCATAGTCAGTGATTGAGACTCTAGGTTCACCTCTAAGCTTTGGACTTGCCTATTTCAAGCGATTGGAATGTAGCTATGCTTCATTAATGCTTATCATCCTCAAATTGATGGCCAGACTGAGAGGATGAACCATACCATTGAAGATATTCTAAGGTCTTAGTGTGGTAAAGAACCGAAACGGTGTATTGAACATTTACCTTTAGTGGAGTTTACTTATAACGCTGCCTTTCAACAAACAATCAAGATGTCACCATTCCAAGCCTTGTATGGGCAAGAATATTGTACACCTCTAAACTTCTCAGATCCCTTTTAAAGTAGAGGCTTCCAAGGCTATGCTTGAAGAGATGGACAAACAAATCAAATTAATCCCACATGACATCCAAGCTGCTCAAGGTCGGCAAAAATCCTATGCAGATCTTGAAAGATCCATAAGAACATTTAAGGAAGGTGACATGGTGTTTCTAAGGGTAAGAACCGAAAAAAGCTCATTATCCTTGGGGAAATATAAAAAGCTTAGTCCAAGGTACTGTGGACCATATGAGGTAATCAAAGTAATAGAAAGGCAAGCCTGCAATCTTAAATTGCCACCTCATCTCAAAATTCACAATGTATTTCATGTAAGCCTACTAAAACCTTATGTACCAAACCCCGATAATGTGCTTAATGGTGAACAAATAGTCATGCTGCCCAAGCAATTTTGGAAATGCAACCCGGTAAGATTCTAGATACAAGGGAGAAACCTCTAAGAAACCGAATCCTAAGAGAACACCTAGTACAATGGAAGGATTATCGTGAAGAGAACGCTACACGGGTTGATGAAGCAACCCTTATGAAAGAATACCTCCAGTTTCTCTCAAGATGAGGACATCTCGATTTCTCTAAGGAGGGGAGAATGTAATGTCCCCATTACTTAGTTTATTTTAATAAAAAATGTGCATATACATTCCAAAGAAAATTGATTTATGTTGCACATGCACACATGGAAAAAAACTGCAGAATCTCTACAAGATTTACAGGAACTAGAACTGGTTTACTAGAATACTCTGAAATCTCTAGTATCATGTTTAGATGACTTAATTTCCACTTTAGATGGATTCAAATATATACTGTGACTTATTTTGAAGGGAATAAGTCATCCAAGACAAAATATCGATAAAAATAATGCGACTTGCAAAAATCGTTATTTTTGCCTATTTTTTATGGATTTTTGCAATTCTGCCTGCACAATCCAAACGTCTATATTTGGAGTTCATACAACAAAGTTATGATCTAAACAAGTTGCAGGGCAAAAATAAACGAAAATCTTTGTCGTCAATGATGTCATCCAAAATTTCCAAAAAGCAAGCACCCTCTCTTTTATCCCCCCCTCTTACTACTATATAAACAGGGTTAGAGCGTCATGTGAAGAACACACATACACACGGACACACAACGAATCATGCAGAAGTCTCTATGCTGCTATTGACATGACAAAGCTCTACTGTAATCAGCCTAGTCTCTCTCTCTCTCTTCTCTCTCTCTGCAACCCTATGCAGAAGCACTGCTCATCAAGCCTCTCTCATGGCTCCTAAGAGACGACGAGATGGTGAACAAGGTCACACTTAGAGAGCTTCCCAACATGAGGAAGTGGTCACCGCTGCTGCTAAGAGAACTCAATATAATGCTGAAGTACAAGCAGAAGTTTACCCCGAACCAATTCAAACTTAAGAACCAACCATCCCACAACAAATCGAGGTCGCGGCTATAAACCGTAAGCACGATAGATGGTTAAACGAAGATAATCATGTTAGTACATAAGAAAATAATCACGATTGGTTAGAACTCACTTAGACTTGTAAAAGCATGTTAATATTATCAAATGATTTTTAAGAAGGAATACTAAAATTGATGAAGGGAATATATTCTATGCATCGCATTGACAACTGATAAAAATGTCTTATGGTTATGACTACTTTTGCATTTGTGAATGATGAGTTATGGCTCTTATAACTCCGTGCTTGCACAGATAGATGAGATGTGGATTGTGGTGGTTCAGGACATTGGGGTCCCCAACCCAATGCTCCCTTACACTCTCTCGAGTGTGAAGAAACTCACCTGTGGGTGGGGGTGCTACGCTCCCGAGGGAGATGGAGTTTAATATTTTGATCACTCGAGCACCTGCGAGGGCGAAGGGCTGAGTGGTAAGTGCCCAGTTATGTAGAATGGCTCTTGAGGCTCAAGGAAGCTTAGAGGGGCTCTGAGCTAGTAAATTTCCTTGTTGACCACGGATGGAGTGCGATCACATACAACCCAATCCCAAGGGATTGGAAGGTCCTATCCTAGGCTGGATGGTGTCTTTCTGCGAAAAGATGATTTTATAACACTCTGCAAATTGATGGATCTCGATGTTATTATGAAATAAAGTATCTGATTTTTCAAATTGTTTGTTATGTGCCAAAGGTTGAGTTTAATGAACCTAGTCTAACGGAGTAATAAAAGTAAGCTGATTTTATATGTCGAAACAGTGTGGTAGTATGCTTTGCTAATTAGAAAACTAAGTAAACCCATCGAGAAAAGTGGGAGGCTTCGATCTTGACGATTGGATGCTTGTGGCTAGGTGGACCGGATAAGTAACTTTCCAACATTCGATAGAGCTGATTAAATCGTGGCCCTCCCAATATCGGTAGGATTAGTTTTCAAGTCTAACACCGTTTTAAGGGGCCGGAACTGAGATTTTACCTTAAGAGTAGGGGGATCGAGTTACACTCTCCCCCATCTCTTACTCTCTTTGAACCAAGTGCAGTGTTAACGTCACTCCTACCTTTGATTGATTACAAAGTGGTCTTTCTTAGGTGGGCGTTAGATTGCTGTTAGGGGTGACTTGTCCATGCTTCCCCTGTGAAGTAGAACTGAGATTTCCATGTTCAACTAAGTCCAAGGTTTCCCATGGGGAGATGGGATGGTAATGTGCATGGATATGAATTTTAGTCGACTACTAGAGGAGTCCTCCAGTGGTTTGTTGGAGGAGGAATCTCACACCTTCTTCTTGTAGCACTTTCATGAAGTAGCAAAAGTAAGCTATAGTCGTTTCATCAATATAGAGGATGGACTGCTTGATTAGATGGGTTCGCATCTCCATAGTCATTATAATCCTCACCTAGCCACTAACTTATTATGTATTATATCTAGTTTATTGCACCTACCTACTACTAGCATAGTTATAGTGCCAACTGATTAGTACAATCAATGATACATAGTTTGAGTTGGTGTAGTCAATGATGCACAATCAAATATTTGAGGCAATAGCTCAAGCAGATTTTCCCACGGCCACATGATTCTTGACTCTGTGTGTGTGTGTGTGTGTGTGTGTGTGTGTGTGTGTGTGTGTGTGTGTGTGTGTGTGTGTGTGTGTGTCCCTCTCTACCTATAGTTTAATGTACTAATGATTATAATTGGCTATTTCTTGTAGAATAAAACTCAACTAATTAGAGTTGGCATTCCAATAAGTATAATATATTGTGGATTTGTTTCCAACTAATGCCGCTTCCAACTGTCCAAGCGACTCCATGTGGACAATCTTTCTTGGTACAACTCAAGGCTTCTTGCTAGATAGAAGTTCTTTGGATAAATAGAGGATAAGGGCCTCGGATAAGAGAGCATTCAGTCCAGCATTCTACACACTCTCAATCTACCATTCCATGCACTTCACATGGGTGGAGACGGTGGGAACTCTAAGTCTGGGTAGCCAAACCCTCAGTGCCCCTAGCTCACCCATGTATGAGGATACCTCTATGCATCATAAGTTTGCTACACAACAGGGACACATGGGATCTATCCAGATGGAGCACATGTTTCAAGCCCTCTCCAACATGCTTCTACAAGTCAACCACACGAACCAGACTTTGCTCAACTTCCTGTCAGCCAACATAGCCCATTATAAGCGGATTCCAAGATTCGTCCCAAACCATTTTCTAGATTACCAACGGAGGACGTGCTGATGTGGTTGGATCACTTCGAGAATGTCTCAAGCTATCATCAATGGTAAAATGAGTGCAAGGCCATGGAGGTCCACACATTGCTAGAAAATGTCGCTATGACCTAGTTTATCTAGAAACATGAGGATATAAAAGGTGATTGGCAACTTCTAAAAGCTCTATTAATTCAAAATTTTACACACCAAAATATCACACAGGTTGCATTTTAAGAGCTCAACACTGTGAAGCAACAACAACTCAAGCCAATTGCGTAGTTTGTTGTCAAGATGAACCAATTGTTACTACGAGTAGATCCCACAATGTCTAAGGAAATGAAATCGTTCTTTCTCTGGCCTTGCCTCTAGCATGACATCTCTAGACATGTATGAGATCAAGGCCCCACTTCTTTTCATGCTGCAATTCAGATTGCAAAACAAATCAAAGCTTCAAAAAATCCGAATACTCCTCTTGCTCTTGCCTCCCATCCAACTACACAACGTCAGCATGTAGAGTCCGATCCAATACCTATGGACATAGATATTCAATACAAGGATATGAGGGTATAGCGACACCCATTAGCGATGAGAAATAGCGGCGTCACTATGAGCGTCCCAATAGCTACGCTAATAGCAATGCAAATAGCAACACAAATAGCGACGGTACCCATAGGAAAAACAAGCGGGCCGAAACCCGAGCGAGACATTTTTTGCGCATTCACAAAAGAAAGAGCGAAAGGGAGAGCAAACATCTTGCTGAGAGGGAGAGAAAGACAGAAAGAATGAGAAAGAAGGCTTCTCACTGCCACTACCACCGCCGTCTCCATTCGCGAAGAAGAGGAGGAGGTGTACAGAGGGCGAAGAGGAGCTGTCGTTGTGAAGAGGAGCCGCCAAACCCTTCTTCGAGCCTTTACAGTGAGTGCATTGTCCATTCTTGCTTTGCTTTTGTGTTTTATCTCTCTCTTTTACTTGTTTTTGGTATAATTCGTGTGTATTGAGAGAGGGAGGGGGAGGGAGAGAAAATGAGAGAGGGAGAGGGAGAGGGAGGGAGAGAGAAAAGAAGGAGAGGGGGAGGGGGAGGAAAAGAAAATAAGAGAGGGAGAGGGAGTTTTCTCTCTCTTTTACTTGTTTTTGGTATAATTCGTATGTATTGAGAGAGGGAAAGGAAATGAGAGAGAAAGAGAGGGAGAGGAAGAGGGAGGGAGAGGAAACGAGAGAGGGAGAGGAGGGAGAGAGAGAGAGAGAGGGAGAGGGAAAGGGAAAGGGAGGGAGAGGAAATGAGAGAGGGAGAGAGAGAGAAAGAAAGGGAGAGGGAGAGGGGGAGGGAGAGAAAATGAGAGAGGGAGAGGGAGTTTTCCCTCTCTCTTTTACGTGTTTTTGGTATAATTCGTGTGTATTGAGAGAGAGAGGAAATGAGATAGAAAGAGAGGGAGAGGGAGAGGGAGGGAGAGGAAATGAGGTATAATTCGTGTGTATTGAGAGAGGGAGAGGGAGAGGAAATGAGAGAGGCAGGGAGGCATTAAACATAATAGGGAAATGAGAGAGGGAGAGGGGGAGGGAGAGAGAAAGAGAGGGGGAGGGAGAGGAGAGAGAAAAAGAGAGAAAAAACATTAAACATAATAGGGGAAGAGAGAAAGAGAGGGAGAGGGTGAGGGAGAAGAAATGAGAGAGGGAGAGGAAGAGAGCAAAAGGAAATTAGAGAGGGAGAGGAGAGAGAAAAAAGTGAGAGAAGGGAGGAGAGAGAAAATATGTTAAACATAATAGGGAAATAGAGAAAGAGAGGATGAGGGTGAGGGTGAGGGAGGGAGAGGAAATGAGAGAGGGAGAGGAAGAGGAAGAGAGAAAAAGAAATGAGAGAGAGAGGAGAGAGAAAAAGAGAGAAAAAACATTAAACCTAATAGGGAAAGAGAGAAAGAGAGGGTGAGGGTGAGGGAGGGAGAGGAAATGAGAGAGGGAGAGAAAGAGAGAAAAGGAAATGAGGGAGGGGAGGAGAGAGAAAAAAATTAGAGAGGGAGAGGAGAGAGAAAAAATATTAAACCTAATAGAGAAAGAGAGAAAGAGAGGGAGAGGGTGAGGCAGGGAGAGTGAGTGAGAGAGGGAGAGGAAGAGAGAAAAGGAAATGAGAGAGGGAGAGGAGAGAGAAAAAACATTAAACATAATAAGGAAAGAGAGAAAGAGAGGGAGAGGGCGAGGGAGGGAGAGGAAATGAGAGAGTGAGAGAAAGAGAGAAAAAAATGAGAGAGGGATGAAAAATGAGAGAAAGAGAGAAAAAAATGAGAGAGGGAGAGGAGAGAGAAAAAGAGAGAAAAAACATTAAACCTAATAGGGAAAGAGAGAAAGAGAGGGAGAGGGTGAGGGAGGGAGCGTATACGAGAGAGGGAGAGGAAGAGCCATGTTTCTTAAATGTATTAGTTGAAGAAACTCATGGACCTTCACATGAAGGAGGGCACTTTCATGTCCACCCACTTATATGAGTTTCATTCTATTCTCAGCCATTTTTCTTTGTAGGGAATTGAATTCAAGGGAAATCTCACCCCTCTGTTGCTCTTGCTTACACTACTTAAAACATGGGATAAATTTTGTAGTGCTATGTGTATCAACATGCCTACTGATGAGCTAGACTTACAAGGTGTAAAGGATTCCCTTTTGAATAAAGAGGTTAACAGAAATAATGTCATAGCTTCCCACACCTCTCATGCTTTGACACTTAGGAGATAATGAAGGTGAAAGCGGTAATGGCTACCATGGGAGAGACTCTTAGTAATCTTGTTCTCAATCACATGGGCAATCTCGCAATAAGTCTCGTGACTGTGAGTCCTCATTGACTTGTCATTTTTTTAAATACAATTTTCCTATGTCAATCTAAGTTTTGATAGAGAGGGGAAATTTGATCTACATCATTATTTACATGGCTATTTCAAGTGCAAGATGGATAACAAGGATGCTATCAATTCAAGGGCACATTTCAAAATGAAAATAGTTTATCAATCCTTAGCTTTTTATAGTCAACACATGCTAATTGATCAAGAATGATGTAAAGTATTATGGCTAATCCCTAAAAAGATACAATTCTATAATCTTTTTTTAAGCACTTTCATCATTTGATGGACCAAAAAACAGAAAAAGAGAGAACATTTCAATTCCACATAGACGCCTTAAATTACACTTGTATTAGGGTTTTAAAAATTGATAAAATTTCATCTCTTGACATTTAACTATGGGTGGGTGTTGGTGTGAATATCCAACTGAATGCCTCAAGAATTAAAGAGGAAGATATGTTTTCATATCCATACACTAAAAGCCTTCTACTTATGTATCACCCTACATGTAAAAAATAATCATCAATTCCTATCTCATTTCATCTCTAACTTGCATCTCTTTCTTTCTCCTTTCCCAATGCTTCTACTCCATATCTCTAATACTAAGTAAAACTATTCCAGACCATTTCATCTAAAGCTCCCTATCATCACGTTGCTGCCTGCCATTGTGCCTCCTCCCTCCCTCTTGTCGCACCATCAAACCTTCCCCCTCCTGCCCACCATCGCGCCTCCCCCCTCCTACCCGCCATCGCGCCTCCCTCCTCCCTCTTGCCCGCCATCGCACCTTCCCCCTCCCTCCTCTCACGTAGCGCTCCCTCACCCTCCTGATGCACTTCGCCCCCCTATCCATCAGCTCCTTCTCCTTATTCTCCCCCCGCCTTGGTGGCCACTAGGAAACCCCTACACTGCCCCATGCCTATAACTGCCCCCCCCCCCCCCCCCCACACTGCCCCCGCTTTCCTCGCCTTGTAGCCCTGTTTGGCCCTTCCGCCTGAGGATCATTTCACCGCCCCTCTGCACTCTCCCCCCCGCCTCGATACGAGTTGGATTACAGTAGGGTCCAACACTTCCGCCATTGTGTAAACAAGCTTCTCCCACCCCCCCTCCTCCTTGGCATTGTTTTGCCTCCCCTCCAGTTGCTCCCTTTCTCTGCAGCAACATACCTCCCTTCTCCGACAGCGCAGCAGCGTGAGTGGTAGGTCCTCGGTTGGGACCCACAATGGAAACCTTTGATTAGACGCTGGAATATTCTACGAGTGGCCCCTAGGTAAACACCTTGCACATCATCCTCTCTAAGGAACAACTCTTGGCCTTCAGGGCCACAGAGTTGGAGCTGAAAGAGAAAGCGATCTTTGGTCAGGTCATTGGACACTCCCTATCGAGAGCCCAGCTGCGAGACTGGCTCCACTCCATGCTGCACTTTGGCACATTGCAGATCTTGGAGGCAGTACTAATGGGCTGAGGGATCTTCATGGTTCAACTCACCTCTGCGGACGCAACCCGTGAGTTGATGGAGAGCTCGCCCTATGCCTCCACAAAGGGGGTAATCTATATGGTTCCTTGGTATAGCGGCTTCATAGAGGAGTCATTTGCACTCCACAATAGTTTTCTCAAACATCTAGTCACCCTACTATTTCATGGACTGGCGACAGAATACCGCCAGTTTAGTGGAGAAATTTGGACGGATTTTTGACAAAGTTCTCCTTACTTCCTTCGCGGATGCAATGACAGTTGCAGGAGTCCCAAAGGTACAAGTGGCCGTGAAAGACACAAAAAGTATACCAAAGTTCCTGGAAATTGAGACTGGAGGTCACTCCTTTAGGCAACAGGTCATTGTGACTAGGCAACCAGGGCAATGCCTATGTTGCCATGACTTTGGACATCATGCAATAGACTATATGCGTTTCAGGGCCAAGGTAGCTCCGGTGACGGGTCCATAGGTGGATGCCGACAGCTTCACATGGGTCCAGAGAGGACAGAGAGGGAGACAGCAGGGGGGCCGCAACCAGCGCCTCGACAGCAGGGCAGAGGAGGGTGATCCCACCCGATAGGATCACAATCCCCCACAGCCACCACACATGCCACAGACTACCCCACCTGAGATCCCACAGCCCTCACACCCACCCTCCACCACCTCCCAAGATCTCCCCACTGAACTTGGCCCACAACCCCCCCTTCTAGGGCCACGAGGCCCCCCCACACCTGCCACATACCTCTGACCATCCCACCATCCCTTGACGCTCTTCCCCCCACCATCCCCCCTGTCGAGCATCCCCCTAATCCGCACCCATTTCAAGTGATCACCCCAAACCCATGCTCACTCATCCCACAAGAGGGGATGAGATCCCCCCAAACCCATGCTCACTCATCCCACAGGAGGAGATGAGCCACACATGCCTATACCCTCCTCGCACCAGCAATATTTCCCCTCCCACACAACCACTAGCTCATCTGCCCCTATCGCCTGTCGCACCTTCCCAAGATAGGCATAGGTGTTGCCACATGAGTTTTTCCACAGTGGCCCATGGTCCTACTTGAGAGTTGCGGAGCATGGATTGTTCCCACTACCTCTAGAGTTGGGGATCTTCATGGTTCGCAAGTGAAGGAAGGGCAAGGTCCATCTACTAGCACCACCGGATGGACCAAACTACTCTTTCTTCTTTCAGTCCTCTCACTCAGGGGAGTGGATGACGACACAGATAGAGGAGGAGTTGAAGAGTCAGGTGGCAGACCGCATCTCCTAGTGGATGGGGGAAGAAGGACAAGCACTGTTTGCACAGCAATGGCCTGGTAGCATGATGGACATTAATTGGTGAGCTGGTGCTAAGGTCCCACACTTGAGCATTATCTTTTGAGCCCCTCCATAGTGGAGAGCTCCGAGGGATGTGATTGAGTGGCCCCTTGGCACAAGCGGCCCGTTTTGACCAATGCACGGAGTCATGACTCTCAGTGTGGCTAATAGATGCACTGATTGTACCACCTGGAGCATCCATCATCCCTATTGTGTAGTCGAGGGCCACCATAGGGGATTGGAGTTTGCCATCCAAACCTGTGGCAAAGCGTATCTACATGCCACATAGTTTCTCATCCTCATCAATAGCTTCCACAACAAACAGATGTCGGTTCGGTCAGTCGCAGGTTTCCCCATGAGCTTACACCTTGCATCCTATCATGTGGATCCAGGAAGTTGATTGTTCAGCAGGAGCTACAGGCTGCCCTTGCTGGATGGATCGACATTTTACTTTTACAGGAGTACAAGCTCACCCCCTCCCAGGCCCAGCGGGTAGGGAGGGTACTCCCGGGTAGCTCACACACTTACTGGGAGCATGCCATAGGCGCCCACGATAGGAGTGGAGGTGTATGCACCTCTATTGGCCCGAGTCTCACCGCCTGCATATGAGACCAAAGGACAATAGTTGCAGGGAGGGTTCTATGGATCAGACTGGATATTGGGGACTCGTGCTTGGGAGTCCTCAACGTCTATGCCCCTACGGAGGTTCAGGCACGCAGTAGGTTCTGGGTGGAGATCGCGGATGGACTCCCAAAGGTGGACTCTTGGAACGTTGGAGGAGACTTCAACAACCTCGAGGCTTTGGAGGACCAGCAGGGCAGAGGTAGAAACTATTAGGGCATGACCAGGGAGGAGCAGGAGGCATGGGAGGTATTTCTATTCGCAGTAGGTGCACATGATGTCCTGCCTTTCACAGGAGGGAGAGATCATTGGACTTCTCTTAGGGATACAGGCTGCTAGGTGGAGTCCTGCTGGAGCGGTTGGACAGGTTTTATGTGGGAGAGTGGGGAGGCTCTCGTGGGGGCCAGATTGGGCAGTTGGCAGGCACCACATTGTCTGATCACCGCCCGGTTCTCCTAACACTAGATCCCCTAGCATTATCCCTGAATCGATCTATAGGAGGGAGAAGGTGACGAGGAAGATAGAGTAGCTCTGGACTAGGGAGTGGGGTAGGAGGGATCGGATCGCAGAGGAGGTTGTAGAGGTCCTAGCCGAGTTGAGCAAAATCTGCCAAGAGGCAGCCATACAAGCCAGGCAGCAAAGCTGGAACGAGGAGAGAGCGCTCCGGTGGGACCTTGTAGCCACACAAAGATTACTATAAGAGGCATGAGGGGACCCCACCCTCCACACATAGGAGGTGAGAGTGCGAGCAGCCATTGCAAGCCTAGAGGACAAGTGCTCTGAGTTCTCTTTCTGCACCTCAGCAGCTTTTTGGGCGCGGAAGGGGGACACGATGTGCAAGGAGTTTTTCCAAGTGCACCAACCTTACATTTGAGGAGTGCAGATACGCACCCTTCGAGATCAGTATGGGAGGACTCGTTCAAGCCCAAACGAGGTGATGGAAATTTCCACTGATTACTACAAGTGCCTTTTTCAGCAAGAGACAGCCTGAGCTAGAGGACATCGATGTACGCAACAGGTCTGGGATCACATCTTGTCCCTTGTCATAGAGGAGATGGGACGCCCCCTCCTAGCTCCCTTCACAAAGAAGGAACTAGAGAAGGCTTTCCATACACAAGATAGGCAGAAATGCCCAGTAGAGGATGGGCTCTCTATGTCAAGATTGTGGGAGAGAAGGAAGGAGTCTCACTTGCAGCTTTCTTGCTTGCACAATGGGGGAATACACACAAGGGTGGAGGCTGAAAATAGTTTTCCTCTTCTTAGTTGTGAAAGCCAAAAGAACTCGAGTACAAAGAAAATAGAAGAACCCTAGATATGGGTCTCAAACCAAACTCAACTAACTAAGGTGGCATACTAACTGAGCCACGAACTAGAGTAGATAAGGATAGCTATCATGTAGGTATTATTCAGGGGCGGTGTACCAACCGCATCTGCAACTGACAAGTCGGTGACATAAATACACAACGGTCACCCTGGCGTATCACGAGTGGAGCTCGATATGTCAACACTCCCCCTCGAGCTCAATCCCAATTCCTGCACACCAAGCAGGTCTCTGAACTTGCGCAGCTTCTCTGCGCCCAATGCCTTCGTGAATATGTCAGCTACCTGATCCTCTGTGCTGGCATAAACTAGATCAATAAGACCTAGTAAAACCCTCTCTCGCACATAGTGATAATGCACCTCAATGTGCTTTGTTCTAGCATGATAGACTGGGTTATTTTCCAAGTGTATACTACTCATGTTGTCACAATAAATGACAACTGGCCCATCTGTAGACTGATACATATCATAAAGTAGCTTATGCAACCAAGCTACCTCACATGCAGCCATTGCTGCACCCCTGTACTCAGCCTCTGTGCTCGACAAGGCAACTGTAGGCTGTTTCTTGCTGCTCCAAGTGACTGCAGCACTCCCAAAAGAGAACACATATCCACTAGTAGATCGTCTATCAAAAATACTACCAGCCCAATCAGCATCAGTGTATCCATGTAACTGTATCTGAACCCCAGTCTCATAAAATAGTCCATACTGCAATGTGGACTTCACATACCTGAGTATGCGTCTAGCCGCATCCAAATGTGGTTTCCTTGGAGCCTGCATAAACTGACTTACCAATCCAACAGCATAGCTCAAATCTGGCCTGGTAATAGTCATATAAATCAAGCTTCCTACTATGCGTCTGTACATAGTAGGGTCTTCTAGAAGCTCACCTGCATCTGCGCTCAGCTTCACATTCTGCTCCAAAGGAACTCAAATAGGCTTACAGCCTGTCATCCCATATTTGGACAGCATGTCCAATCCATACTGCCTCTGCAAGAGCTGTATCCCACTTGGTGATCTAATCACCTCAATGCCCAAGAAATAACGCAACTCTCCCAAATCCTTCATCTCAAACTTCTGCTTCAATAGCATTTTCACATGAAGGATATCTTCATCACTATCACCTGTCATAATCAAATCATCAACATAAATGACAAGTAGCATAATACCTTTCTCTGTTTTTCTCACATAAAGTGAGAAATCTGCCTTGGAAATCTGAAAGCCAATAGTGACAAGATACTGTCCTATCTTGTCAGACCATGCTCTAGGTGCTTGCTTCAAGCCATACAAAGCTCTCTTCAACCTGCAAACAAACTCAGGATGAACAGCATGCACATAGCCTGGTGGCTGCTCCATATAGACCTCTTCTTGCAAATCACCATGCAAGAAGGCATTCTTTACATCCATCTGATGTAAAGACCATCCCTTTGATGCAGCCATAGCAATGACTGCTCTTACGGTTGCCATCCTTGCAACGGGATTGAATGTTTCTTCATAGTCAATGCCATATGTTTGTGCATACCCCTTGACTACTAATCTTGCCTTGTATCTGTTCATAGAACCATTAGCATTGTGCTTCACCTTATAAACCCACTTACAGCCAATTGCATTCTTACCTTTAGGCAAAGGTACCAATTCCCATGTAGCGTTTGCTTCCAAGGCATCCATTTCTTCATCCATGGCTTTCTCCCATTTTTCTTTTTCCATGGCTTGCTCAAAAGAAGTGGGTTTTGGTTCCTGTATCACCTTGACCATATATGCATAGTGAATGGCTGTAAATCCATCATATTTCAGCCTATCCACAGGATACCTAACGCTCGTAGACCTGCGCAAAGTAGGTTCACTCCCAGGTGCTCTCAAAACATCCCTGGTCTTCCTTACTCCAGGTGTAACAATAGAAGGAATACCCAACTCATCATCAATGCTCTGTTCTGAGCCACTGGATTCACCATCCACATAAGAGTGACCTGCATTCACATCAACCATGGGTTGATCAACCTTCTCTTTTCCTTTTCGTGATACCTGCATACCACTATCTGCATTGCTTTGAGAAGATTCTCCTGATCTCAATCTGCCTGTCCATGGCGAAGAATGTGAACCACTGCTAGAGGACGCTCCAGGTCCACTAATATTTTGTGACTGCTGCTGTGAATTCTGTGTAGCATTACCATTTTGTGCATCTACATCATCAATCACATTTACTTGTTTATACCAGCTACTCATTTCATCAAAAACAACATCTTTGCTCACTGTAAACTTACGAGTAGAAGGGTTATAGCATCTATACCCTTTTTGCTGCAGAGAGTAACCAATAAAGATGCACTTCTCAGCTTTTGGATCCAACTTGGATCTCAGCTCATCTGGCACATGTACATAGGCAATGCAACCAAAAATTTTCAAATGAGAAATATCTGGTTTCCTACCAGTATACCTCTCCTCTGGAGTCATTCCATGTATTGCTGCAGTGGGAGTCCTGTTCATTATGTAGACTGCTGTAGCAACTGCTTCAGCCCAATAAAAATCTGGCAAGTCTTTTTCATTGAGCATGGCACGAGATACCTCTCCAATATGCCTGTTTTTCCTTTCTGCAATTCCATTTTTTTGTGGGGTATAACTGCATGAATATTGCTGCTTTATGCCATGCTCCTGCAAGAACTTTGCAAACTCATTTGAGAGGTACTCTCCCCCTCCATCTGACCTTAGGCATTTTATTTGCAGACTTGTTTCTTTTTCAGCCATAGCTTTAAGGGTTTTGAAATGCCCAAAAACTTCACTTTTCTTTTTCATAAAATACACCCAAACTTTTCTGCTATAGTCATCAATAAAAGTGACAAAATAATGACAGCCTCCAAGAGATGCAACTTTAGTAGTCCACACATCAGAGTGGATTAATTCCAATGGCTTCTCACTCTCTTGAACATGTCTAGGAAATGGTTTCCTTGCCTGTTTTCCAAACTGACAGGCTTCACATACCTTATGCATTTCTGCAACCTTGAATTTTGGCAATCCTGCAACAATATTTTGGGCCTGCATTGATTTAAGTCGTTGTACATTAACATGACCAATGCGTTTATGCCAGATATCAATATCTGCAACTACACCGGTCCCATGTGCAAACATTGCTGCACTCAATTCAGACATGTCTGCATCCAATGTAAACATTCTGCCCTTCTTCTTTCCTTTTGCTATCAAGCGACCTTTATTTTTCATATCCTCAACAAAGCATCCATGAGGATTAAATCTGACCTGCAAGCCCTGCTCAACCATTTGACCGACAGAAACCAGATTCTTGGTGATATTCGGGACATGAAATACATCGGATAGGTATTTCTTTTTCCCATCCTGCATAGACAAGGGAATTTTTCCAATCTGCACAATAGGATGTGCAGTATCATCACCAGTCTCCACAAATCCTGGTTTTTCCATTTTCCTTGCATCCTCCATCCATTCTGCATGACCTGTCATGTGGTTTGATGCACCTGAGTCAACATACCATACATCATTGCTTTCTTCTGCACTTGTCACAGAATTGTTCATGTGCTGCACCATGAACAAATGCTCATTTCTGTCATCACCCTGTCTGCTAGAAGATGCATAATTCCCTTGTTGCAGTTTTCCATTCATGATGTCATTCTGCTTTTTATAGCAGTCTTTAGCCATATGACCCATTTTACCACAGTAGTAGCATTCAACATTACTGTTTGCATTTTGACCTCTTTGCCATCCACCACGACCTCTTTGGCTCCCCCTGCCTCTAGAGTTACCACGTCCTCCTCCATAGGACTGGTTTTCTTGAGTTTGCTGCATATTCTGATTTCTGCCACGGCCTCCAAATCGGCCTCCTCTACCTCTGCCTCTACCTCTTCCAGCATTTGAGTAGAAGACAGCTTCTTTTGAAGTTCCTCCTTAAGAAGATGCACCACCATTTCTCTGCTCCTCAGAAATTAGAAGAGCAATCAACTCCTCAAAATCAGGAAATCTTTCACGGACGGAAATGGATGTCCGAAACTGCGCATAATCCTTTCCTAGACCATTCAAGGTCACAGAAACTAAATCATCATCTTCCACTGGTGACCCAATGGAAGCAAGTGCATCTGCAATCTTCTTCACCTTCATGTGGTAGTCATTGATGCTCATATTTTCTCTTTGCACATTTTGCAACTCTTGCTTGAGCTGCATTTTCCTGGCTTGCGTATTTGTGCTATACATCTTTGACAGAGTATCCCATGCCTCCTTTGGCGTACTTGCATCCTGAATATGCACAATCATAGAGTCTGAAATACTGATAGACAGCCAGTACATAACTTTCCTGGCTCTCTCATGCCATGCTTTAAATGCCTGCATTTGCTGTTGATTGGGAACATCAGGAAGAACTGGTTCTTCTTCATTTCCTGCAACAAATTCCCAATATCCTTTTCCCATAAGGAAATTCGTCATTCTAAACTTCCATGCTTGGAAGTTGTTCTTGTCAAGCTTTTCAGTGACAATCTGTGAAAGAGAATCAGATGCCATTACAGAAGACTGCAAAAAATTCTGTCACTGCAAAAACCACAGCTTCACCCTCACAAGGAAAAATCTGCAAAACTGGCGAAAGTGGTATTTGACCACACAGTCACTTCCTAGTGACGATTTTGCATCAACAGGCAACAGGGATGATTCTGTAACTCCCAATGTCTCTGCGCACAAGCATACAATGCAATTTTTACAGTAACTATTCACCGACCTGTAGAACAGTGGCTGCACAGCATAAAACTGGGCCTTTTCCTGAGTGCGTGCAGAGAACTTCCGCCTCCAAAACAGGCCCCGAAATGGCCTCAAATAAAGTCTCAACCTGAGACAATGCACTCCTGCACTTTCCGGCTGTGCTACCTGCAGAGATCTGCTCCCAAAACAGAAAATGAAAGCAACACTGCTCCTCTTACCAGAACACCGCGAGCTTGGCTTGCTTTCTTGAGCTCCTTACCACGAACAAGGCTCTGATACCATGTCAAGATTGTGGGAGAGAAGGAAGGAGTCTCACTTGCAGCTTTCTTGCTTGCACAATGGGGGAATACACACAAGGGTGGAGGCTGAAAATAGTTTTCCTCTTCTTAGTTGTGAAAGCCAAAAGAACTCAAGTACAAAGAAAATAGAAGAACCCTAGATATGGGTCTCAAACCAAACTCAACTAACTAAGGTGGCATACTAACTGAGCCACGAACTAGAGTAGATAAGGATAGCTATCATGTAGGTATTATTCAGGGGCGGTGTACCAACCGCATCTGCAACTGACAAGTCGGTGACATAAATACACAACGGTCACCCTGGCGTATCACGAGTGGAGCTCGATATGTCAACACTCTAAGGCCTTCTTTACTACCTACTGGGAAGTGGTGAAGGACCGCCTACTGTTGGCCTTCCAAGAGATCTTCACTTCAGGACAAATGCCAGGGAGCAATTCGGCAGGCCTCATCAATCTTCTCTCAAAAGGGGGAGACCAATCGGAGCTTTCCCATTGGAGACCGATCACCTTATTGTCAGTGGCCTATAAGACACTGGCAAAGATGATTGGTAGATGACTACACCCCGTGCTGCGAGACATCATCCATGATACAGAGACAGGCTTTGTCCTGGATAGGAGTATCCTAGACAATGTATTCACCTTCCTTGAGGCGACTGAGTGGGCTCAGCACAGTGGGCAAAGACTGGCTATACTACTCTTGGATTTCTAGAAAGCTTATGATAAGGTGGACTGGGATTTCCTAGAGGGAACCATGGTAAGGTTGGGTTTCCCATAGGCTTGGATTTGCAAGGTCACCGCACTTTATAGATCGGCCACCAGCAGGGTTCTCACAGGTGGTAGGCGAGGGGAGGAGTTTTGGCTAGAGAGATCGGTCCGACAAGGCTACCCCTTGGCTTTTACCTATTCCTACTCTTTGCAAAGGCAATGTCTCACTTCCTCAAGTCCCGTATGAGTGGATTGCATGGCCTCCGACTTTCGGTGAGAGAGAAGAGTGAGTTGCTAGACTCAGAGTATAAAGATGATACATTTGTGTACATAGAGGACGATGAGTTGATGTTGGAGAGAATGAGGCTGGATCTTGAGGTGTTCTGTTTCGCAACGGAAGAGAAAATCAACTAGCGAAAGCCGGTTGGTTTCTGCACAAACCCGGACTCTAGCACGAAGTGGGTTGTCCACCTAGGATTTAGATGGGTGAGCAGAAAGCAGACCGTCGGGTACCTAGGGTTCCAGGTGGGACTCGACATCACTCCTGCCCAACAACTTCTTCCAGTCCTCAACTCTATTTAGAGGAAGCTGACTTACTAAAGCACAGCTCGACTCTCACTAGCCAGCCGAGCCCTAGTTAACCAGGTTCTCCTAGCGACGGCCTAGTACATCGCCTCGTGTTGGTGCTTTTCCTCATCCTACGTAGTGCAACTTTGCTGCCTAGTGCGGAACTTCCTTTGCCGGGTGAGATGACTCTAGGGATTCCTAGGCCAAGCTGTCATGGCCAACCATCATACGGCACTGGTCAAAGGGAGGACTTGGGATCATAGACCTAGATTTTTAGAGCAAGACTCTCTTGGGCAAGCTAGTTTTCCACGACCTCACAGTGGGAGGGCAAACCTGAAAGGTCCTATTGTAGGAGGGCCTTCAGGATTATAGACCGAGGCTTGGTGGTGAGTGGAGACTGTCCCTGAGATGGATCTTCACTTCAGCCCAAATCACCCCCCCTAGATCACATTTCCTACGTAGCTTGCTCCACGTGTGGCAAGGCCTCTGCAAGGCCCTAATCCAAAGCCCCCCAGGCTGCCAGGAGGAGATAGACCGTCAGTTGGTGATCTGGAATCCCCAAGTCAAAGATCAGGAAGGGGCATAGATTGTCGAGTGCCCCCACATCCAGTGGGCTGGTTGGGAGATTGGCCTAGCTCGTAACATCAAGACATGGTAGGAGGTGTACAGGATGGCAGACAAGGAGGTGCTACAACGAGTTTTAGGTTGCCAGAGAGGAGTGGAGTTGAGGCAAGGGAGATAGACACAGCAATACCTCCGAAGTGGCTTACTCCCCCGATACGAGTGCCAATATAGCCTGGGGAGGTATGGGCCGCTAGGTTCTCATGAGCAGGCATCCCCCGTACAGATAGTAGGTAGAGTAGGCGGCGCCCCACAAGGGACTTTCATCACCGTTCAAGAGGGGGGGCATCTGACCCTTCATAAAGGGCAGTACAATGAGGGGATAGCTGCCCTTTCATAGAGGAGGATTCGAGTGCTGGGCCTTCAAGGGAAGACATGGGGATTGGACCCCTACGTTTTCTAGAAGGAGCTCAAGGAGTGGCGCCTTTGGATCTAGGAGGGTAGACCACTTGATGAGCTGGAGTGGGATCCAGGAAAGTGGCTACAGCCGACCACTGCAATCGCCATGAAGCCACCTAGGTTCCTAGAGTACACTACCAGGATTGGCAAACACATACTGATGCAGGAGGATATGGATTGGGCGCCGTCATATAGCATGCACTGGGCGGAGCATAGCATCACGGAGCCCTTTTGACAGACCTTCTGGCGCCACCTATGGGATAGCTAGAGGCCAAGGAGGGTATCGTACTTATTATGGCTGGTGGTACATGGAGGCTTGGCAGTGGAAAGCTGGTTTGCCCGAATGCAAAATGAGGGAGGTTGTAAGCATTGCACACAACCACCTCTAGAAACCCCAAAGCACTGCCTTTGGTCATGTGAGGAGGCGCAACTCGTGTGGAGAGGAGCATGTCGCATCCTCTGCCGTACAGCACCCAGCCTTGGATATATCTCATGGGGAGCCTTCTGTTGGCAGGCAGTAAGCCACGGCCGTCACCTTCTGTATGAGGCCGGGATGCAGGACACGATATTCACCATTGAGGCAGGATCGTGTGCAGTGGTCAAGTTGGAGGCTCTACCCATCCGCCAGGTAGTAGTGGAGCCCACGGTAGACCTCTCTAAGGTATGGGAGATCATAGGAAGTCTTAGTGGATGGCATATTTGGAAGGCGTGGTGTCAGAAGACTTTCGGTAGAGAGAGACTTTCAGCACACGCAACCCTAGCTAAGCTATGAACCTCCATCATTCATTCCCTCCATGGCCATTGGGATTAGGTGCAGGGCGAGTCTAGGGCTCGTCAGGAGCTCTGTGGCCACTTTATGCATACCTGGGGCGGCTAGGACCTATTTTTCATGATGCAAGCAGGCAGTCCCAGATGGCGATATACCCCCCCCTCCATGGCTTCTTGCCCCCATCCCCCCAGACCACCTTGAGAGGCTTGTAACCATGATGTATTTGTGTTTCAGCTCTAGCTAGTCTATCGAGCATGGGCACTACGTTGTAATCAGTTTCTTTGAGTAATATAATCTGCCAAATTTTATTTGCAAAAAAAAAACTCTAATACTAGGAGGCCCCCTAGCCTCCCCCAACATTGTCATCGATAAATTATATATGTAAAGCTTGCAGACACATGACCCTTGAGGGGAATTTAATTTTGGCCAAAACGGTAGAAGTGAGAGCTTTGTGCTTCCATGTGTGTGCAACAATGGTAGCCTTTTTTTGCTTGGTTTCTTAGTTATTGTCATCGCTATATCTAGTAAACCATCCAGACCCTACGAACCGCTTATCAAGTCAAGTGTTTCAAGCGAGTGGCTATGGCTACCTCTCACATAGCTCTACACGTTCTCACACAAGGATGTAGTGAGCTTACCACTGAATTAGATCCTTGTATTCCTCTTCCACAAATCCTTTGATGGCTCCATGGTTCAAGGTATTATCTGAAGCAAGCTCTGTTCCCATATTCCAAGCTCCAACCTCCATAGCCGCACACATGAGAAGAAAAGAAGAAGGAGAAGAAGAGATTCTCCATGGTTCCTCACTCTCACTTACTCACACTCTCCCTCTCTCCTTCTCTCTCTCTCTCTCTCTCTCTCTCTCTCTCTCTCTCTCTCTCATGCACAAGAAGGAATCAAGAGTAAGAACAAGAAGAGAGCTAGTTTGCACACACACCAAGAATGATCTTATCCATTCACTTTTTAAATTTTATACATGCCCTTCTTCCCTTTGGCACTCAACACTTTTCCATGACTAGCCATTTGGCCTTGATTCTCTTTTTCACTTTCTTTCCTATTATTTTTCTATTCTCATGGCTCTTTTACATGCTCCTTTTCATTTAAAACATGCACATGAAGGAGATTGACACTCTTTTACAAGGGGCTAAAATGCTCTTTATTTCTTGAGTGTCTTAATCTTGATTTTTAAATTTTTTCCCATGATTCTTGGTCTTATTTTTCCACTGGGATGTTCTTTTATAATACTTAAATCTTCTTTGCGCCTTGTATCATTTTGAGGTTAATATTATCCCCTCCTAGCTGAGTGCTAGTCGCATGCCACTTGACGGTATATCTTGAAGAATTCAGGGTAGTCCAGGAAATGATACTTGGGGCTTTTGGAAAATTGGTCATGTAGGATAAGTTTGTGATATATAATTAGAGATTACTAGTGCTAAGGACGCATTGACTGATTGAAGTGGGTCTCCGAAGTTGTTGGCTAGCTACACAACTACCGAAATGTACATGTAAAGAAAGAATAGGTGTACTACCTAGGGGGCGTGTCTTCCTTATCGTGTAGTGCATTGTGTAAGTGATGGTGAAACTAGGAGCTGAGCCGTAAACCACAAGCAAGCGTGAGGTGTTGCCCCATACTTGAGGAGAAATTTTGTGGAAGGGGAGGTGTTGTATATGACTTAGGGAGATAGGTCTATCATAATATTCTACCCTTGATGTGCCTAGGTGCAATGTTTGTAGCACTTATACATCACCAACGAGATAACTTATGTTTCTTGTTTTCTTTTTCTCCATCCCTCCCTTTCCTTTTTCCTTTTTTTTCTTTTATTTTCTCTCTCTCTCTCTCTCTCTCTCTCTCTTGTTTTTGAATAAATAGATAAATAAATTAGAAGGGATGCTACTAAGTGGCATATCATTCTCCTACAAGAGCAGAGCTGGGTGGAGGTTTGAGCAACCTACTTAGGAAGGACCAGCTTAGCATATATCTTTTTAAGTTAACCCTCACTTTCAAAGGTGTAGTCGACAAAAGTGGGTCATTATACCTCATGAACCAACTACTGCTCATGTTCTCTAGGAGGTTCATACAAAAAGTTAGCACTAAGGTAGTCATCATCATGAGCGTAGTCATAGTGCAACTATCTATGCCCACATTTCTATCAAAAATAGGGGCGATAGTCGCCCTTCCTCTACTGCTCACTTTTGCTTGAGGAGTATCCTTAAGAGACATAGATAGTTATAAGTGGTGATAAACACAAGATCTAGACATGGAAATTCTTTGAGGAATTGTGTGATAGATGGTTGAACATCTTTTTTTGTAAAGATCTTCTTGGATATGATATGTAGGTCGGATTATTCCTTTCATATGGTAACGTGTTGTAGAAGGATATCCATGCACCCATACTATCATCCCATCTATTTCTTCTCCACTTTAAGTGGGATTTATAGTCCTGGACTATTCTAGGCTCCTCCATCATTTTTTCCTCCCAATATCTGATGGGTTTCTTCAGCCACAACATTGGGTATCTTACTCTTTCCTTTATCCACCTTTCACCCAACCGCATCAAGATCTTGATCACCTCCTCCACCACCCTTCATGATCGAGAATAGGAGAAGGTGAACTCGAAAGGATTGCAACAGCTTTCATACTACTCCCATGGGGACAATTCTCGTGCCCATTTTGACTAGTAGGCAATCTTTGCATTGAAGGATAGGGGTTTCAAGCGCCATGACTAAGGCTTGGCAGTCAGCTTTCTTTGTGACAACAGTGCCAAAAACCTTCTTTTTCACATCATCTCCACAACTCTCTCACAGGAACTTGGATCTTGATCATGTACTTACTTGCAATTCAGGTTGTGGTGGTGGGCTTGATGCAGTAAGCTGCTCTTCCCTATCATTTTGCTGCTTGAAATAAGGGCCTTCTTCAAGATTCAGCTCTACATGCTCCTAAATGGGAGGCTATACTTGTTTCTTTTGTTCCCCAACCCTAATAAGTCGAGCTCTTGCCCAGATAACCCTTCCTTGACCAGATGGTCCCTTTTCTCTTCTATGCTTAGGCTATTACTAGCTCTAGGTATCTTTTCATGGAGACCGTATCTCAATACTCTCCTTGCGAGTTTTAATTTCCTTTTGAGCCCTTCATTTGTCTCTTTTCCTTCACCCTGAGTGACATGTACCATAGTGTTTAAGCTGGCTTCCTATTGTGCTAGCATCCCTGTCTCTATTGCTTCCACGTTTTCTTCAACCATTATGCGCTTACTTTCGAATAGCACCAAGTGCTCTACAATCTTTGATTCAAGCCTCATTTCTTTCTAACCATCCTTTAGCCCTCTCTTTTATTTGTTCGAGGCTCAAGTTTTTCTCTCAAGAGGGTAATTATCGTCTACTCCTATTGTTTCCATGTTGCAAGCATCCTTTATTTGTCTTGGCTCTGGTGTTCCACATGCTCCCTTGAGGTGCCATATTCATGGAGTGCTGCTTGAACTTTATTATCGAGCTCCACCGTCTTTTTCATGGCCTCTTCATCTTTTTGTGTCTTTTAGACATGTAGCTCTTGGCTTAACCCCTCTCTCTACCTCTTCATTTTCTTGTTTTCTAACTCTAGAAGTTTATTTTCCTTGGAGTTAAGGCACATAATTTCTCTAAAGCCATACTGCTTTTTTTCTTCTTTGTACAAGTCCTTCAAATTTTCTTCACCTTGTCTCGCCTTCAAAACCTCTTTCAATTCTTTCACTTCCCTAGTGTACATTGTCATTTACCTTGTTTTTTCCGATTGAAAAGATGCAAAAGCCTTCTTTTTTGCTTCTAGCTCAACAAGTGCAGCTTTTCTTTCCTCATTTATTCTCTCGCATTGGCTTCGGAGCTCTTTCACTAGCTCATGATATTCTTCGATGGATATCTCAAGGCGTGGCACCTTTGGACCTTGGCAGGATTTCACATCAACTGCATTTGGTCTCCTAGTTCCTACCATTGGGGCCCCTTCTGATGCCGTTGGTGCCAACTCATGCACTTTGCCTAGTACGTATTGCTCCCATGCCATCACATTACTCTCATTAACTACTCCCATGGCTCCTTGTGTTGGGGTGGTTGTCATAGCCATGTCTGATGGTATTGCATGCATGTAGGTCTTTCCCTTGCCTTTCACCATTGGCATTTGTCCAGCTCCTCTGTAGACATACTTCACACGTGTAGAGGTCATCATGGCTAGCTCCAAGGATCAAGAGGATTGTTCTATTGATCTTTTGATGGCGATGGCTACCCACTCCTCCTCTCGTGTTAGCCTTTCTTCATCTTTCTGATGTCTCTTTTTGTGTTCTTATTCAAGTTTCCTTGATTCTTCTTCAGTCCTTTGTAAATCTTTGATTTCTTCATTGGTGGATGCAATCTTCTTGATAAGAATCATGAGCATAATTCATTGCTTCTTTTCCTTGCTAGATGGTGCTAAGGCCTCCTACTGGCGCTAACCATTCTCTTGCTTGAGATTCCTTGTTGTTGGGTTTGGCGGTCAACTTTCCTCATTTTAGCTACTTGCTCTATTTCTTCCTACTGGACTTCGTTAGCCTCTTCTTCTCCAAGGTTTCCCTTCTATTCTCTGTTCATCTCCCCCATAGCCTCTTAGATTAGTGTTGTTAGCACTCCTTCAAAACTCACATTTAATGCCTTGGATAAGGGTTTTTTTCTTCTTGACTAGGCCCTCATCGCGAGGGACTCTCTGTTTGTGGCTCTTAGAGCTGACACCCGTAGTTTAGCCGATTCTTGGATTGTTGTTTGGACATAGGCGTTCACATTAACTTTATCTAGTGTCTTGGCTGCAATGCTCTTGAATAGTGGTACCCTTATCCTATTTATGAGTGCATTGTACCTCTGGCTCAAAAAGAGAGCATGAACCATCTTGGCTTGCAACTTGACAGTAGGCTTGGGGATATTTGCTATGTTGATTTCATCATTTATGTACACTTTTTGCTTATTCATCTCCAAAATTCCGTATACATCTCTCTTTGGCCTCTTTTTAGGCTTATCCACCAACCCTAGAGCTTTCTCCACCAACTCCGGGCTGAGCACCACTTCCACTTCCTTGGTTATGTCTCCTTGCTTGATCATCGGTGTGCCAATGTTCTTCCTAGCATCCAACGATCTGAGGAACTTTGTGCACTATTTGTGATCTATCTACTGACTGACCTTCTCTAGGTACTCAGCTAGATTGCATTGCTCGACAATGTGCTTGGCCGGATCCTCACTTGGCACAAGCTCTTCCGGGTTGTGTAATGCTTTGCTATCATAATTGTTTAAATATCTGTATTTCCCTGGTTAGGTGATATTTATTCCGTTCTTCAAAAAATGGTTGTCTTGCCATTTGGATCCCTAATATAACACAAGAGCTAACAACTAATTCTCTGGAAGGATAATTTTTTGTTAACAACAAAGTAATTAGAGCAAATAGTGAAATATATAAGCCAAGGAATGATTTTTTTTTCCATATCAAAAATCCATAAATTCCAAGCAAGAACTTTATACAGAATTTTTCATTGAATGAAAATTCAATTCATCTTTCTTCTTGGAGTTCAATCATATTTCGATTCATATTGACTTTTCACCTTACCTCCTCCCCTCTTAGAGCGATAAGGATCCTTCCTAGGATTGGAGAATGAAGGGATAAGGGCATTTGAACGCTCTTGATGGCCTCTAGTGTTTCAAGATCTAATTGTAGAAGTTTGGATTATACTCCAACATAGCCGAGCACTCCATGTCTTATGAGCAAATGTCCACATATGCGATATAGGTCAAGACATCAGTCAAGAGATCACCTAAATTCATTGTGCTAGCAACATGAAGCTCTTCCTCTATCAAGATCCTATCTAACTATGGATTCAACATGGCATTGTCATCTAATTTTTTATTTCATGTTAAGGCCAATACTCTAAATGAAGTTGGGGCAACGTAAGTGGGGTCATATTGAGAAGTTTTGATGGTGCATCCATTGCTTGACATTAGTCATGATTTGACAATCCTCTCATTTCCATTGGATACAAAGAGAGTACCATTTTTTTGGGAAATCAAATTCGAATTCAGCTAGCTTTTTTAGCTCATCAAGTTCATCAAATAAAATTGGAACTCAGCTTTTGTTGAAGGACGTAATTAATCATTGTTTAAGGATTTTTCTCAAGTTATTTCAATGGCAATAAACTCCTCTAAAATCATGGAAGTTTTTGTGAATATAATTTTGAATTCCTCCCAAGAACAAGGTTCAAGCAAGCCTAGGTCCAAGCATTTACAACTTCTAGCAAATAGTGTAAAAGTTGAGTCAAATTATTTGATACAAATTCATAAGTCATCCCCCATTTTCATGGCCATATCGGATGCCAATTCGAGAATTGATTGATATTGATATGATAGCTTAGGACCTATGGGTGGTTGTGTTTTATTGGATTGGACTACTAGGCTATGGTGGCCTTTAGTATGAGTTGGTCATTGGAGGATTTGTTATTTGTTTCTTGTGATGGAGCTTCTGGTTGAGGGGCCGTGTGGATCTCTGTTTCTGTAGTGGGTGGGGTGGTGCAATGGAGGTATTAGGAAAAATCCCATCGATAGTGGGTCCTACTTTTGGATTATAGATCCATTAAGTATTCATGGGTTGAGTATCTTTTCCCTCGCTCTAGATTTGACTGCTTTCTTACGATTGCATGTATGTTGGTTGGAAGGTTGCATTGGATGGGCTAGCGTGCCATTCATGGATTTAGGAAACCACACTAGGGTGTTGCCATCATAGAAGCCTTGGGCGCACAATAGGGCTTTTGGCACCCATCGCGGTTTTGTCCTTTGCTTCTTCCTATAATGCTGGTTCTTTCTTTTAGATCTAGTGTATGGGATATGAGAGCCATGAAATCTTGTGAATGTGCCCTTGATACGCTGCAATCTTCATTTGGGAACCCACTTCGTTATCTGAATTGCAGCTTTGGTCGAGGTATGTAAGTGTTGAAAATACTTTCCACTAGATGTCTGTAGAGGTTTAACTACAGGTGGCACTGTGGGATTTGGTGAAGCCATGGTACCCATGCTGAAAGCTATGACTATCCTAACATTGTCAATGCATTTGGAGTTGTAGTCAACATTACAGTGAATTTGTTTCTTGAAAGCATGACTCAAAAGTTATTGCTTGCCAACACAATTTCTGTTAAGCAATACGTAAAAGATGATTGAGAGGATTTCAATCTTGATAGAAACCATTACTTTGCACTTCTCCAATAGTAGATAGGACTACCCCCCAAATGGGCTGAGTTTGGCATCAGTCGGTTGCACTTGGGGCTAACCAATAAAGGTCCAATAATCATATTAATGATGTTGTTGTCAACTCTCTCATCAATTAATGCATCAAAGGTATGTATCTTTTGCGCATTTACTATTATACACAAGTAGACTAGTCCAACCGTTTCTTCTTTCCCATCCTCTATGCCTATGATAGTTGCCACTCGAACATTCATGAGTGGTGTTATCATTGGAGTCTCATGTAGTGGGCGTGATGGAGAATAATACTTCTTGATGCGACTGCCATTGAAAAATCCTATACTCTCTCCTTCTAAGGTTTCAAGCTCCATGTTGCTGATTCTATTAATGTTGCAAACTTTGAAAGGTCCCAACCCCTTGAATTTCATCTTTCATTTGTGACATTTTACAAAGTACAACATTACTAAGTCTCCTTGTTTAAAGTTGCGTTGTTTGACATCCTTTTCAAACCAACTTCTCTTTTAAGGAACAAGTGAATACATCTACATACTCTCATAAGAGAGTAATGAAATTGTGCTCCTCTTGCACAATTAATTCATCGGCTATGTACACGAGTGGAGGCTTGCCCCCTTCCCTTGCCAAGTTGACTTCTTTAACTTTAGTGGATCCTTAAATGGATTCACTAGTATGTCTTGCTCATTTGGCTCCTATTAACACCACTATGCGGTCACCCTTCTTATACTTAGTGAAGCATTGGGATAAGTCATGTGGTTTCATTTGTCATTCAGCTTTAAAGGACTTGGACTATTTCCTCCTTTCTTCTTTAAGCCTCTTGCAACTCAAATGGAGCAGGAGATCCCCTTTGGTGCATTTGATCTTAGGTTGTTGTGGGATTTCTCGATCACTCTCAAAGCTAAATTTTGACTTAGAGTTGAACTCACATCCTTTGCTAGAAGAAGGAGTTTTCCCTAGTGGTCATAGCTCCAAGCCTATTTCCATTCTAAGTAGTGGTGTAGCACCTAAGTACACTAATCCAGCTTGCTCATGGTCCACTACGTCCAGGTGCTCTAACCAGGTACAATCACAATTGATCTTGATAACTCCGCTTTCCACTCTAAAAGTTCAAGCCTCTTGATATTTGGAGTTTGCTCTTATATGCTCAATCACTCACCCCTCTGTGTCATATTCTATGGTTTCAGCTTCTTCCTCGCTTTCCTCCCCATTGGAACAACAATCTTTATACTCATCATCCAAATCCTCATACTTAGAGTGTAATGAGAGTCGAGTTGTACAATAGATTTAGGTCATGTACCCTAGTCCATTGCCACTCCGGATTCTCCATGAGATCCTTAAAATATTTAAAGTTTGCAATTGGGTTACCAGCTAGCTCTCTTATTAGGTATTCAAGAATTCCATGGAGTTCAAGTTTTTTAGTTGGCACATGGTGGTTGGGTGATAGGCGTTGATTGGGTGATGGAACTCTTGACCATCATGCAAAGAGGTATTGATGGTGAGGCATCATTCTTGGATAACTCAAAAGCTGTAACTCCATTGGGTTTACTAACTGCTTCTGTTTACCACAGCACAGAGGAACAGAAAATGGAGCAGAAGTGCGGAAAAAATGAAAGCTTGGAAATTTGAATGATTTAAACGATGGTGTCACCTCGAGAAAAGAAAAGATTAAAAGCGCACCATTAAATATGAAGGCACTCTCGAATCTTTATAAAAAGAGCACCGGGCTCACTCTTGTGCAAATTGTATGCATTAGTGGGAACGCGATGAGTTGGAACGGTGGGAAATAGGAAAAGAGGGCCTAGGCTAATGGCCGGCCATGTAAAAAAGTGTGGATGACCACCCAAAAGGTAGGGCATGTATATAAAGTTCAAAAGTGAATGAGAAGCTCATTCTTGGGTGTGGCTAAAGCTTCTTCTTCCTCTTCTCTTGCTTCTTACCTTCATGCTTGTGCTTGAGTGAGGGATTGAGGAAGTGAGGGAGTGAGTGTATGATAGTGAGGAATCGTGGAGAAGAAGCTCCCCATCTTCTCTCTTCATCGTTCCTCCCCTTCTTCTCTTCTCTTGTCTTGCATGGCTATGGGGGATGGAGCTTGACGGAGGGGGCTTGAGGTTGCTTGAACTTGCCACAAGGATCGTGGAGCTACCGAGTGTGAGAGAGAGGAGGGGACTCAATCAAACATCAAGGTAAGCTCACTACACCCGCAAGCAAGGTAGGTATTGTGTGTCGACTATGTGAGAGGTAGCCATGGCTGCTCGGCTTGAAACGCTTGATCAATAAGCGATCCGTAGGTCTTGGGGTAGAGCTCCGTAGCTCCCCAATAGCTTTCACAACTTGCCTATAGTCATCCTCATCATCTGAGAATGGCAAGCCAATGATTGTCAATACATGCATCCAATCACGCTCATCCTCAGGGCAAGGAATATACTTACTTAGAGGTCCATGTTCATGCTTTCCTTGTGAGTCACCCTTTAGTATTGTAGAGAGCATCAATGTCAATTGATGAGGTCTTCCAAGTGTCCATATCTACCCTAACTACTTCTGCTTTGTTGCCCAATAATGTTAGTCCATTACCCTAGTCCTCTATTACTTAACCATTTCACATCCATGGACTTCCTAATAGAATATCCTAGTTCACTCCATGCATAAGCATGAAGTTAACCCAAAATTTGACTCATGCTATCTTTAGAGCCCAATCCTTTAGCACGCCGAATGGTCTGACTTTCATTTCATTTGCTAGTGTAGCATTAAACTATGCAAGTTGCACTGGTGGGTTTTCCCAAGGTTGTAGAACTAATTGGCTAAGCATACTAGCTCCTACTCTTGTATCTACAGTTCCTTTACGTGTGGCATCACCTAATGCTATAGCAAGTAAGACTATGTGCATTTTTGTGCCTTTCCAAAATGCTTTTACTTGTAGAGACTTAGACAATGGCTTCAAGGTTAAGCTTGGTATATGTGTCTCTGCATCATGGTCCAGCAAGTCAATGACTCCATGTCCATCAAGTTTTCCTAACCACTATTTCAACACTTACCATAGCATGGGGTTTTGCCTAAGCAATTCTCCTAATGGCAAAGTTATAGAAGTTGATATTATTGTTGTGAGTAGATTGTCAATCTTTTCCTTTTCCTCTAACTCAAGGCTTTTCTACTAATGCTCTTGGGCAATTAGTTTGTCCATGGCATCTAGATTTTTCTTGTGTAGTGCTACATAGGGCATTGATGTGCCTCTTGATCTCAAGTGCATAGGGAAGACTAGTAGGCTCATGCTAGATAACTCATTAATCTCATCCTCCATGACAAGATCTACATCCTACAGGTGTGCTTGAGCTTCTTTCACCCACTCTCCTTGAATTTGTCCACAACTTCTAATTGGTGATTCGGGTTGGGGTATTCTCCAACCTTGACACTTCCCATTTCCACTCTCTTTGAAGGAGATATTTTTGCTTCAACATTCATAACCTGTTTTCCTATTAGTGTAGTAGCACTATCGGTTTTAAGTGTTATCTTGGAATGCACCCTCTTCCTTCTCCTTCTTTGGCTCTTTTTTCCCTCAAATGTTGCATCTAAGGTTCTAGGTCCAAGTAATGAGATTAGAGCCCACTTTGTTTGAGCTTAGGTCATGACGTTCAGTGGGTTTGATGTGGCTTCATCATCAGGTGTTTCAATGCTACAAAGTGCAAGTGGTACTGATGGCACAATTCCCATACCAGTGGAGGATTTTTTTCTATGACAATCATCATACAAATGTGTAATTCCACACTCTAAACATCTCAAGTTTGCCTTGTCCTTGTTTGCATGCTCCTTTTTACGGCAACGATATGAAATGTGTCTAGGATATCCACAAGTCCAACATGCTAGTGGTTCTTAGTCTGGGCCCCTGCCTAAACCTCTGCCTCTTCCCATGCCTAAAGCCATAACTGGCACTGGTAAAAAATCCATCAATATAGGATTACCATCCTCATCATAGAAGACATAATGATTCACA